>NW_027508855.1:19225000-19420000 GCF_051911475.1 Siphateles boraxobius | reverse complement strand
ACACTGACCTGTAAGGGGAAAATATATTTCCAATGATTTCTTTTAATATATATATAAAAATCATAATATCAAATATATCATTTATATGAATGCCATTGATAACTTTATTTTATTGTACCAGATAAGTACTGCTCTGACTGTAAAAATGTGAGATATACTTTTAGGGCAGGAATTACCAAACTAAACCCAATAATTAGGCTAATTAAATCAAAAAATATCAAGTAAAATCAAAAATCAAAATAAAACACTTACTAATTGGATAAATGTTTCATGTGTTTACCTGCATGATGTGTGACTATTAAACGACACCAGAGAACCGTGAACATGTATTGTATTTTACCTGTGAGGTGGATGGATTATCTCGGCAAAGGAGAAGTGCTCACTAACACAGATTTAGACAGATTTGTGAACAATATTTGAGAGAAATAGGCCTTTTGTGTACATAGAAAAAGTCTTAGGCCTTTGAGTTCAGCTCATGAACAATGGGGGTGTAGGATTGAAAATAATCCAAGAAATTTGAAATGAACATTTGCTTTGAAAGACATTTGTTTTACTATTTTCCACCCCCTCTTTCTACCACAAGGACCATTTGGAGTTCCCAAAGGCTCAGAGGGGCTGATAGTGATCAAGGCCTGTAGGCCAATATGTGTGTAATTCGGGGGCCTATGAATTGTCACACCTTTAGTACAATGGGGGAAGTTTTAACTATCTGATTGGTCAGTTTGAACGTCTCACATTTGGGTTTTAGTCACATGGTCAGGGAAAGAATAAAAGAAGATTGTAACTGTTGCTTTTTATGCTCTGATCTTGTTTATGCTCTCTATTTCTCTCTATCTGTCCCTTTATCTATCTTTCAGGTAACATTTTACATACAGTATATGCTGGGTACAATTATTGATATAAGTTATTATCATCTCATACAACCATTTTGTATCTATTTTAAGTGTAACCATAACCATATGTTGTCATTCAACCTTTTCAATTACAAATAATGTGCTAACTAGTTTTGATTTGGTATTGACTTTGAAGTGCTACCTATTGCAATACAATATTGTCACTCTATACAATCTATAACAGTGGGTGGAATAGACAAGAAATATACAGTTTTCTACCATCTTGCTGACAACGTTCCTTTAGTCATTCGGCAGTCTTGCAGTCTGAACCCCTGCAGGATACCCACACTTACAGGGGCAAAATCAAAAGTGTTGCATTTATAATTTTGTACTTTCCATAACACTGAAACACACACACACAACTGTAGGGGCAAGTACTACATATGAAGAAGTCCGGAATTTAATAACAATAAAAATCCTTCAGAAATGCAAATACACACCAACCGTGCCTGTAGCTTTTGGGAAAGACCTGCGCTGAATCACAGCAGAACCGGACAGAAGGGATGTCATGTTATTCTCTGGCCAATTATGTATAAGTACGCCAATTTTATGGCTAATTTTAAAGTATGAGCTCCTTTCAGAACGCATTATCATCTTCATGTGCAATTATCAGCTCACGTCACATGCCAAGACAGTGTTCATGTGAACAGCCCAGCGAGGACTGAGCGAGCGATCAGGAGACACGTGTGCACTGCAGAGGATATGATGTAGTGGTTTGTTTTGAGGCACCATCTCCATGTAAACACTCGAAATCTTATCAGATGAGTCACAACACAGATTTCTTGGACCAAATGGATAAAGAGCAAGCATGCTGTTCTAGTTAGAGTTACTTTTCACCACGAACTTAACAAATAAACATTGTACGGGTTCTCAGAGTGTCTATATAATGTGTTAGCCGTAAATTATATTTCCATTAAAAGCCATAACACCCCTTACAAGAATTTATGCATCCATAGTGTCACCTGTAAAATAATTAGAGATTTACAGCAATCGTGAGTGGTTTCTATGTGCAAGTCGCCATGATTATGGTAGAATTATGTGAGTGGTTGCCAGGGAGTTGCTATGCAGTTGCTAAAGTTTTCTGAGTTGTTTATAATATGTTTCTATGTGGTTGCTAGACAGTTCAGAATGTTTTTTTTTTTTCTGGTAAAAGTGAAATGTTACACAGAAATATGGATGAGAGAAAGATGGCTATTCAGGTTTGGCCCTTAATAAAAGTTAAAACGTTGATCAGTGGCTGAGGAGAAGCGTTCTTGTAATACTATAATCTAAAACAATGTTACTGTGTGTGTTTTGAGCATCTGTCTAGCATTCTTGTTCACAAACTACACATGATGAATCATAAGTTGTGTCTGATAGACATCTGTTTTTAAGACGAATGGCAGACTCGAGGCGGAACTGAGGAACCTTTTTGTCTTCAGTCTCTTAAATCACACCAAAATCCTTTACGAATTTCCATTATGAACAAATCTGCGAATATAATAAATACATACAAATAAAAATCCTCTCATAAATGTTTATTGATTTTTAAATCAAGGTATTTTTATCTGTTTAAAAAACAAAAAACAAAAACAGATATCAATATACAGTATACACTGCCGTTCACAAGTTTGGGGTCAGTAAGATTTTATGGTTGCACTTTATTACATGTACTTAGAGTGTAAACTTATACTTATAAGAAAGTACTGGTTAATATAAGGTAACTACATGGGTTAAGGTTAGGTTTAGGGGTAGGTTCAGGGTTAGTACCTAGTTATTACCCAGTTATTGTAATTGCTATACAAGTACATAAAAGTCCCGATTTCCACAAAAATTTGAAGCGGCAAAAACTGATTTCAAGATGGATAATAATCAGAAATGTTTCTTGAGCAGCAAATCATCTTATTATAATGATTTCTGAAGGATCGTGTGACACTGAAGACTGCAATCCCAGAGTTGTGAGTGATGATCCATTATCTGTGTGTTAAATGCAGGATGTTTACCTCAATTATGTTAAGAATGACTCAACTACTTCACTTTGACACCAGCAGTTATTTCACCCACAGATCATGTGGCCACATCGAGATTCCCGCTGGAAACGGCCACCGGATCAAGACTCTCCCTACACTAAGCATGTGAATAAGCTTTGAAGCAGCTCATTACGCTGATGCTGGTTTTCACATCACCACTAAAACATCATAAACAAACAAGCTTTCCAAGCAGGGGCAGCGTGGCTTGGCAACCCCCTGTCCCATAACTGTAAATCAATCCAATAAATGTGCCGGCCTGAACTGGACACAGCTCCCCTGCTGCAGATAAACGCACACAGGTTTGTGTCCAGGACTGAAGGAATGAGCCAGTGAACTGAGCTCTGCCAAACTGTGCAGGAGCTGACGTCCATTCCAGACCCCAACATTTACCGGACACAATGGTCAATAGTCAGAGGAAAACTGATTGCCTGAATGAAAAAATGAAAAACAGCGAGAGAGAACAGAAGGTGATGAGTAGAACAGACAATAATTTAGCATCTTTAAAGGGACATTCACCCAAAATTATTGACTCACCCTCATGTCTGCGTTGGTTCTCACGTTTGTCATACATGACGGGAATATGCAGAACAGAGAATGAAAAACTGCAGATATTCAGTGAATAGGTTTTTGGAAAAGTGATATTATCTTAGGTCTGGTGTTACCTCATTGTTAATAATATGACCCTATTTATTTTCAACATTCTTGACCAGAAGCTTTAGCTTTCTTCGGTTAAATATCAAAAATCCTTAAAATAAGATGCATAATATAGAAAAGCAAATCATAAGATATTAAGAATTGTTTTCATAGACTAGAATATGAAATATAAGTGTATTCACTGGTAAGGTTTATACTTAAAACAAGAAAACAAACAAAAAAATGCACTTATATTCTGTATTCTAGTCTGCGAAAACAAGTCTTAATATCGTAAGCAGTGCTAATGCTCTAATAAATGTATCTTATTTCAAGGATTTTTAGATATTTTAACTCGAAAAAACGAATTAAAACCTTTACAAAATATTTTTTTGCAGTGAACAGTAAATGTTCCTGGTTATATTGTGCACAATTTGTGCAAATTAGGGCTGCACGATACTAGAAAAAAACTGACATTGCGATATTTATTTATTTATTTTGCGATAGAAACTGCAATTTGAAAATTAAATTTGATAATGGACTAATTTTTTCCCTTATGTCTATAGGAATGCACAGTTTTGATTCATGCAAATAGAGACATTCATTCTCAATATGATCAGGCCTTCACACTGCCATGAGATTCGTGTGGAATCCAAGGCTGAGATGAGGCTGCGTGATTAGTTTATCTTTAATCACTCATATAGACAGAATTGTTTTGTTTTTTTTTAAAGTGAAAGGGCAAATGAAGTCTCCATTGACCGCTTGCTGAAACCAGCAACACAGGGACGGTCACAGTGGTCACAGTAGCACCCGTCAATCACCAAAACCAATTCAACCCCTAAAGGAACTGAAGGAAATTGAACTAATGAGAAAAGAGCTTTTAAAGGGGACCTATTATGCCCCTTTTTGTTTTATGCTCTACTAGAACAGGCTTTCATGCTTGCATGTTCAAAAAACACATTATTTTCCCCATATTCTCCACTGTTGCAGCTTGTCTTTTCCCAGTCTGTCAGTAACAATCTCTTTAGTTCCTGTCTCTATGAAGCCCCTCCTTCTGAAAAGCACAGTGTGCTCTGAATGGTCGGCTGGACCAGTTTTTTTGTGATTGGTCAAGCTCTTCGAGTGTGTTTGAGAAATATCACGATTAAAAATTGAATATTGGCATACTACCTAACTCAATCAGGACCCACCCCTTTATTTTGCGTATGCTTTGGGCGGGAAGTATTTAAATGAGGAATATTGTGACGTTTTCGTTCCCGGAAGAAAACTCAAGACTTCAATAGAGGCGTTTCAGGGAGTTCAGAAACAGTGGCACTGATATAGAGAATAACTCCCTTAGGACTGAATTTCTAACTTTGCAGATCTTTTTCATGCTCAAAAAGCAAGATTACACACTAAAGAAAATTAAACAACTTAATCTGTACTGGAACTGCTCTTAATATTGAATTATCAGGACAATAAAAGGATGTTGATTATTTAATGGTCATTATATAATGGTCATCATTATTACTATAACAAAAAATACCACAACTTTATGCACTGCAAAAGCTGGCATAATTCTCAATAATTTTATAGTTTAGTCACACAGCTGCGAGCAATATCATCTCAAAACTATTTAGTTTAAAATATGACTGCTACACCACAATGAAACATCATCATTCTCACAACACACAAAACTCATTAACACTAATCCGTATAACGTTCCATGCAGTCATTCCTCCGCTGGGAAAACGCGTGTTAATGACGGACCTTTCCAAAAGATCAGCTTCTGATTGTTGTAGATTTGTGCTTGATTTTTGTAACCATACACAGATCCTCAGTGCTTCCAGCTGGACGTCCCACACGCGGCTAAGGTAGAAGTGACCCTGTGTTTACAGCAGTTATTCTGAAGGGAAGGAGCACAGCCCGTGCGAGACTCCTGGGACTGTAGAGGGAATTGCCTAACGTCAGCTGACAGCTGTTGGGATTTGTGGCCGGGAGCTTTGGGTCTGCAAGAATTCAGCCCATCACAGTGAATTCATCCAGAGCAACAGCAAGCACAAACTAACCTATGTTGACACATACTTCAACACATACTATCGGTGAGCTGGTGTGCCGCACAACACTGGCAGAAAAAATAAATGTAGTTTTTTGTAGTTTGAAAAACTAAAAACATATTCCATAAAATCTTCAACTTTGTGGCTTGAGTTGTAAAGTGTAATGGATAAATCATATCAGAACTTCTGTAACTTGCATATAAAAATTACAACCTATGCAATAACACTGAAAACCAAGAAAAGATAAAAGGAAAAACTTAAAATAACCTTTTAATAACCTAATAATACTTTTGCATAAGTGTGAACACCTTTTTATAATTGGGTGTGCGGCCGTGTTCAGAATGACAAGCCTCAAGCTCATGTGAAACAGAACAAACCTGTCTTTACCTGAAGCGATTCTGATTAACACCAAATAAACCTCAGCTGTTCTTGTGAGAGTTTTTGCTGACATCATCTTGGTTACATGATACTATAGACCCATGGGCCACAAAGAGCTTATGGAGCACCAACGAGATCACATTGTTGAAAAGTTTTGCTCAGGTGAGGGCTACAAAAACATCTCCAAGGCATTAGCAATCCCATAAAACAGCGAAGTCATCAACAAGTGGAAAAAAGTATGGCACAACAGTGACATTATCGAGAACAAGGCATCCCTCCAAAATTGATGAGAAGACAAAGAGAAAACTGGTCAGAGACAGGATTTCACATACAAATCTAGACTAATCTATTCCTCATCCAAACTGTCCAACTGTTAGCACATCCATCCACACAGGTGTGTGTATCTGAGTGACTCGAGGCTCAGCGCTGCGTAACGCTGCCGATTAGCATGCTGACAAGTTAAAGCAGTGTTACGACTCTACAGGGGGAGGGAAAGATGTTTGAGTCAATAAGTCTGAGCTGTCTGGTGATTTATCAAGTGTGTGTTACGAGGGTCAAGGGAGCCGAACCACTCTGAAGCGGCCAACGGCACCAATGTTGACTTTACAGAACCATTTGTGCCCAAGTGCCTGTGATCAGTCACACGTTCAGATACGAAAACAAACAAATTAACCCAGAAAACCCACATGCAATGAATTAGCCAGGCATGTGGCCCCAAATGAGCCGAGGGCCAATTATATTCCCGTTTGAAGGCGTAATGGACACGGTTTGATCTCTCGAGTGCTTCCAGCATGAAGGACAGCAGTGTTCGGAGCGGCCCATGAAGATGGATATAATAACAGGTTTGTTTGGGCTCATGCTCGGCTAATGAGCTTACATCATGCCTGGATGATTTTCTCTCCGTTTTAAAACAGTAGTGCTTGCTAAATAAAGAGCCAGGGTAATTTCAGATGGTTAACCTTTGATTTTCACACTGGATTAAAGACGGAGATCTGATTGTTGCTGCGAATCAGCCAGTCTCCAGGTCTCCTCGCTACGGGTTTCATTGCACTTTTTAGCACCATGTGCACCATTAGAGCTTTAGGCGATGGGAGCCTGGACTCCAGCCGATGGGCAATAAAAATAAAACAAGTATGATGGACTCACCACATGGAGAGGGATTTAGGGAAGACGGTCCTCAGAATGAGAGGAGAGACCCTACTCATAAAACAAACCCCTACATGCTAGAGTGTTCACTATAAAAAAAGTACATATAATTGGGTGAAATAGTAGCCAAGCTCACAGTCAAAACATAAACACAGAGCTGAGCGTGTAATTGCTGAGAGAAGAATATATATGCTGTGTCTTATGTGTAGTGTTTTTATGCATGTTTCTTTATGTTCTTCAGATGTTCTTGATTACGCTGGAAGGTTATTGTACATTAGGAATTAAAAATATTTATTAAAGGGATAGAAAATTTAAATTGTATCATCAGTTACTCATTCTCATGTCATTCCAAACTCATACTTTGGTCAATCTTCAAAACACAAATTAGGAAATGTTAAGTATCATTGTCTGTCCATTGAAAGTCTTAAGACTTTCAAAACTTAAGAGATCCAAAAAACGAGTGAAAAATAAATCCATTTTGATTGAGCGATTTAATGTGTTGTGAAGAGATACAATCACTTAATATGATGAACAGATAAAATTTAGGCTTTTAGTCATGATCGCACATAGATAGAGTGAATCACATATGGTAAACACAGAAGCTCATGGATGCGTCATGTTCGTATATCACACGCTAAAATAAACGTCATTGGTACTCATGTATCACTCACACGTTTGAGCCTCCGTGTTAACTATATGTGATGTGCCATGTATGTGTGCTCGATCAATGTTTAGATACAAATAAAAGCCTAAAAACGTGACAATACCAGCATTTTCCTCTAACATTTTGAGGATCCTTAAACACCTCTGACTGGCCATGCATGCGTTCACGAGACCGAAGTTGTTACTTTTGACAACACTACCCTGAGGACAAACGCGCACTCTGTAGACCGTCACATGGAACAAAACAATACCCAATCAGAAAGCATAACTGGACTCCATTTAAACCTTCATTTAAACCCTTCATTACTCTGAGCTGGTGTGAGTGAGTGGAGGCGGGGCTCATTTGCATATTCATAGAACCGCGTATATTAAATGAGGCAAGGGTTTCGCGCTACATTGAAGATATTTTAAAGGGGTATTGTGTAGGAATTTCTCCCATCTAGCGGTGAAATTGTATTTTACATTCAAACGAATTTTGCTCTCCAGCGTCTCGCTTTTTCAAATGCGTGTTGCATCTCTACGGTAGCTGTTATGTACCAAAAAGCTAAGACAGGATGTCTTCTAATAGCACTTCGTCGAGTTTTCCTTCGGGTGAAAAGGTTTGTTATTTCAAACAAACTGCAACTTGACACAACGAACAAACGAATGTTATAGTATGAACAATTACAGTGTAATGCAGCCTTTTAAACTTGCCGGGGCCGTGAAGCGCCTCTCACTGCTCTGCTCCTCCGTTTCTTCTGCTTTCAGTTACGTGACGCTGACTCTGAATGAAAATGCGTTGTGGAAACGCGTTGGCCTTGTACTTTTTGACCCTCTGTGCTATCATAGTTTTTCAAGATGGCGGAACGACATGGAAGCCTCAGTGGACCTACCCGTCACATGTATATAAAGATAATAAATTCTTCATTTACGAGGATAAGTCAGATAATTGGCAGAGGTATTTTTACACCATTGAGGACATATTTATGAATAAAAATATTGATTTTAGATAATAAAATACCTAAAAAACTACACACAGTCCCTTTAAGGCATGGAGAATTTTTTTTCAAGGGAAAAAAACGTTTAAATTTCATTGTGGTAATCAGAGTGCGTTTTAAGAGATAGAATTATTGACTATAGGGGGACTTTAAATCTATGATTTTTTTTTTTATCATCATGTTTGTGGTCTCTGACATTTTGAAAATCTGATAAGATTTTAAAAATCTTTTAGTGTGGGCCAGCCTCACTGGCCGGAGTATTTTGAGAGTCTGATCTTCAGCATGAAACGAGTGTGAGGAAGAGAGGAATGACACAGAAGAGTAGCTCATTATAATGTGTACACACACTTGTTTTACAAGCGTCTTTGATCAGAGGTCACAGGGAAAGGGTTGTCCTGTACAAATAAAGATCCTGTGGGGAGTCTCCTTTCAGGTCTGACATTCCTCTAGAGCGTCTTGATGACAGACGTCTTCCTCGCTCTGTGAAGATTCAGGTAATAAAGAATGCCAGTGCAAATGGGGTCACTCAGCACATTATAAATACTTACTATACTATAAATACTATTACTTGTGTAAATACTAACGAATATTAAATATGTTTTATACACTCCCTTTCAAAAGTTTGGGGTCAGTAAGATTTTAAAATGTTTTTAAAAAACATCTTCTGCTCACCATGGCTGCATTTATCTGATCAAAAATACAGTAAAAATATTATTACAATTTAAAATAACTGTTGTCTATGTGAATTTATTTTATTCCTGGCCAGGACAGCACTGGTAAAGGGTCGTGGGGTTGATAAGGTGTTTTAAGTAGTTGCTATGTAATGTGCTTATAAGTGAATTATGTTGTGACTATAGTGTTGTGTAAGGACGTAGTGGACGTGAAGAGTAAACTAGATGGCGAACTTCACTACACCGGTCTCGTGAGTTTCTTTGCTCACTATCTCCTGACAGATACCACACTAGGATTGGTTGCCAGGTGGTCACATGTGAAAATAATCCACATCATGTCTTAATTAGCATTAGTGATAATGATCCTTTCTACTAACGATAAAAAATCACCACAATAAACAGTGACAATCGCTCGCTTGCAGATCGGATGTGCTAGCGAAGTGAGAATGCTCACATTGTAAGACGCAAGTCGTTTTATTATTTATTTATGTTATGTTTTAATTCAGCGTAATTAAAAGATAATGTTAATTCAGTGGGGTAACCAAAATAAATGTTTTTTTCTTCCTTTTTTTGAAAATAAAAAGATTTTAACTTCCCCCATCTGCCATTCTTTGACAGAAATTGTTTTACTGAAATACATTTCCATGCAGTATTGGTTCCGTTAACTATTAAAAAACATATTTGTTAATTGAAATCAATCTGAAAAATATTAAATGAAGACCATAAACAAAAAAAAGTGTAAACTGAAAAAAGTTGAAGTACCAAAATTACTAACTGAATTAAAAACTAAAACTGAAATAAATAAGAATAATGATCCTTCTCACTAACCATAAAAAATAACTAAAATAAACAGATAATCTACTGAAACACATTTCCATGATGATGCCAGTGTTTTTATCCTTATCTAAAACTATTAAAAACATATTACATGAAATAAACATAAAATAAAATAAAAATGTAATAAAAATATAAATATTAAATGAAAAACTTAGTTTAAGTTGAAGTACTAAAATTATTAACGGAAAAAAATATTTATAAAATTAAAAACAAAATGACAAAATAAAATATTAAACTGACTAAAACAATGTAAAAATTTAAAATAAAATAAAAATATATATATAATAGTGTATAAAAACTTCTAAACTAACACTGGATGATACAGGCACACATGCTGGATAATTTACAGAAGCTGGAGGGATGACGTGAGGAGATTAGACCAGCTCTCCATTTACCCCTGCGGTCCCAGATGGACCACCAACACGAACCCCGTCCCATTAGGTGTGTGTGTGGGGCTGCATTACACACCCCTGAAACAGACCCTCAACACTGGGCAACAAAGCTAAACGGAAAAAGAAAATAACGCTGCTTTACGATAATGCCCATTTCTCAGTGTGATTTCCTAAATGTTTTTAGATTTACTGTAAGTCTGAGCTCTTACCTCATCCCATTTTACAGCTGAGGCTAAAAACAGCATCTCCTGCCAAATTATGACCCCATTCGCAGAACATCGAAGGAAAACTTGCACAATCCAACACTTTGAGTGGAGTCTAAGCTTCACATCAGGACTCGTGCTACAAGCATGTCCTGAGCCATTTCAACCTTATTTATTGGTAAAAAGGAGCACAAAACTGTTCCTTTGTAGGGTAATACAACATTTTGTTTAACATGTTGTATTAATTTAAATCAATATACATTAAGTTTTAAGTTCTGACATGGCTGTCTGTAACTACATGCATAAAATAACAAAGAAATAACCAAACTGAAAGGCAAGAATATTTTTTCGAAGGCTTGATTGTGTTTGTGGGGTGCACTGTAACATGTGTTCATGCTTCGTTTTTTAAAAATTGCATTATTTTTCATATATTTTACCTTTATTCTACACTGCTCTGTCCCTCTTTGTAAAAACGTTCTGATGGTTTCCGGGTTCTATGAAGCCAGTCCCTAAAAACTACGCAATAGGGCTCAGATTGGTTAGCCGGCCCAGTGTGTTGTGATTCGCTAACCGTCTAGTGCACGTTTTCCGGAAACGTCACGCTCCTTACCTTTACTGGTACTTTGTGCTTTGGTGTATTATAAACAATGGCGTCAATAAAACCAATCGGACCCGGGGAAACGTTAGTGAAGATGATCGAGCAGAACCTGTTCAAGAACGGCTGTTAAACAACGTTTCTGAAAGGTTTGTTTTTTGTTGTTCTCTCATTACATTTTAGATACGCTGTTATTAAATTGTACTAATTATTATAGAATTACAAAATAATAAGCTTCATAAACAAGAATTTCATATAATCGTTCTAACAAATTCTACTACAGTCCTCAAAGGGATTTTTTTGAGTTAAGACTGCGGATCTATAGTGATCGTTACTGACTGTATGCCACCATTACTTTTGTATTTTTAGAACGATTGTAGACAAGTATCTGTCGACAACTATTAACCCAAAACCGAACACTAAACATCGGATTTACTGCAGTAGCCAAATCAAACACAGAACCATGTTTAGCATGCCTGTAGATAAACAAGCATGTAGATAAACATAAAAGCTCTAATCAAAGAATAATTTACACTAATTCCAAGTTCGCTGTTGAGATAAAAAAAAAGTTTGTAACGTTAGGTGTTTGTCGGATAATGTTAAGTATGAATGAGCATTTAACAAACCAGCAGAGCCAAACAGCGCTGTCATTTGTTTACTTCCTTGCTACAACGAACAATTGACAATACGAACTATTGCAGGAAAACACATCGACGAAAAATAAATCATACTTACAGGTTGTGGCCCGTAAACAAAAGCTTCTGTTTTTAAAGTTGGAACTGCTCCATCTTTCAGGACAAGCTTTTGTGCGAATCCTGCATTGAACTCGCCAAGATTGTGAAAGCTTTCCTCCGTAACATGTGCAGCACAGAGAGCGAGATTTGGGTCATAATTATGAAGGACCGAGTTAAAAATACATTTTAACCATTCATCCCTAACTCCCTCGTCCCTAGAAAGGCTGAACAAAGCGGACCTGCAATCCGGATGAAAATAACAGCAGCGTTTCGACGGCATTGTGACAACTCATCTCCAAAACAGCAATATAAAATGCCCTCGCCCGCTTATTAAGTATTCCCAGAGGAGGGGTTTATGTAAATAATTGGATTTGCTGACGTCAGCAAACCCGGAGGAATGTCGTGTAGTCCAAAAACGGTCGTTTGCTGTAGTCCTTAGTTTTCGGAGAGCTCAAATCACTTTCACTGAATGTGGAAATAAGAGACTCATTACATATAAAACTATATATGATTTTGTGTTCCATGAAAGAGGGAAAATCATGCCAATTTGGGTTTGAAATGACATAATGGGAGATTAAATAATAACAGCATTTTCATATTTAAGTGAACTATTCTTTTAATAAAAGATGGGCATTGCATCTTTTTCTGTTTAACCATTAAAGTCAGCATTAACGGAAGTTGTTCTCATCTTTTCTTCTCTATTGTGACGTACTGTATAACCGAGTGAAACGGCTTCTGGAACAAGAGCAAATGTAGGGCGGAGCTTGATTTTGTCCAATGGGAAATGATTGGATGGTTTGCTATTGGTGGATCTCATTTGAGTGACAGGTTGCGCCGCCCTCATTCATCCGAGAAAAGAAGAAATGTTGCTACAAGGCACATGAATTTAATACAATAATGATGTGCAGGGATAAATCATTTAATACACACTGCAATATTCAATAAAAGAAGAGCTGAATACATCAACTCACTACCACAAAATCCTGTCTAGACATTTTGCTGAATCTTTCCCATCGGATTTCCCTAATAGACTTTCAAAGACTCCTGAAATTAATTGACATACAGTCCTTTTGTGTGGCCCAAAACAGCATGAAGCAGATTTACTGTAGACATGCAGAGCGCTGCTGTTTTCACCTACGGATTTACACTGAACAGAACGAGAACATGCTGCAAAGCAGGTTCAAGATGCAAGTAACTCCCAGGAGTCCAGCTCAGCCGAGGAATTCCAGTATAAATCTTTTCATGCTGAAAAATACCATGTAGTGTCTCCTTTATTGTAGAGTTTTCCCTGAGCACCGGGCGGATTGCGAGGCTTAAGATGCTATTGTTAGAGTGATTGACACATGAACGTGTGTGAGAGACCACACAGCAGGACAAATGAGTGAGTCAGCGGGACCAGAAAACACCCATCAGCCTTGTCTTCAGTAATCTTGTTACGAACAGATCCACACAGTGTGACCAGCAATTCTAGTAAAATAAAACAAGAATTTGTTTTACCTTCTCGGTGCAAAATGTCCGCATAATGCCAGGGTTGCTATGAAGTTTCTGAGTAGATAATGTACTTGCTGGTCCATGTGCAAAAAAGCTTCCTTTAATGTGTGTCAGTGGGATTTAACCATGTGATGGGCAATAGTCACAATATAATAGAGATACAGTAAAAATTCTGATACTTTGTTGAAGAGTCTCGTTAGAAAAGGATGTGTTTGTGCTGACAGGTGGAGGAGTGTGTGAATGTGTGTGTGGCACGCAGCTGTATAAGCGTCTGCTTTTTTTGTCCGCAGGGGTCGTTGAAACAGTTGGACACACTTGCAGAACTCCTGATTCTGATCATTAATTATTCCACAAACCCAGACCACCATCTAACCATCATGAAATCCCTCTTCCCTGAATCAGCTCATTAAATCACTGCAAACAACTGTAAACTTGCCATTTATAGAGCATTTCCAAAGAGTTTGTAGTAATCATTTATATGAAGTCTGTATATAACAGAAGCGGTCTGTGGTTTTAATAAAGACGAGTAGTGTTTATAGGCACAATGTGAACTGGCTATGGGAAATGATCAAAAAAATATTATTATTAATTATTAATAATCATGTAACTAGTAATAAATCAGTTAAATGAATCATTACAATTTATTTAAAATTAAAGTAATTAGTAAATTAATCATTATCATTTCAATAATAAAGTTCACAATAACATTCCATTTTCAAGTTGAATTATAAAGCATTATAAATGCATAAAAAATGCTTTAGAATGCATTTTATAATGAGGATAGTTTGGACACAAAATTATTATTAATCTATTATGTTTTAAATAAATAGTTATATTATATTAGAATTTGTATTAGTGTTGTTGTTTATAATAATAATGGATGTGTTGTAAAAGTGTTGTTGTGAATTGTAACCAGAGTTATAATAAATTATATTTAACAATTAAGTATATTAATAATTAAAATAATTACTCACATAGAGTAGAATTCATAAGAAATTTCTAAAAATAATAATTGTTAAATGATCCATTATCATGCATTAGACTCTTTAAATTAAAGATTTTTTTTAAGTCATTTCTGAAAGCATTCATGTGAAGCTTGTATATATCTTGCATTAAAGTTCAGAAATGATGTTGAAATGCCAAGTGGCGATAGCAGCTGCTCTTTTGTCCAGTTGTAATTCGACTGCAGCCGCATGAACGCCTGAGTAAAGCACGCATTCCTGCTGATCACTTCCCAGGAATCCCAAACAGGGAGGTTCAATGTGCTGATGGAGACACAGCCGGTCACAAGGTTTGGCTTTAAGACGGACATAATGGAAACCGCATCGCTAGCCGCCACGGGTGACGCTTTGACACACAACAACACACTCCTCCTGAGAGGAGCTGTTCAAGTTCATTCAGTGCATCATCTCTTTCTGCACTTTCTTTAATTAGACATCAATCATCTGGAGGACAACAGGAGGAAGTGAGATCATCCATGAACATGTATGGGTTTTTTATCTACATGATGGACTCTAGATTAGAAATGTACATGATACAAATAAATATACCTTGCATTGATGATTAAACATGATCAGAAGCTGATTGTCAGATAATTGAAATCAAAATGAATAACTATAACAACACAATAAATAGCATCATTAATAGTAACTGTCTTTTCAGACATGATGATCAATACCACAGAGGTGACTTAAGTGTTCGCTATAAGCTCACTCGTAAATAATTTGATCAGGTTTAATCATGTTTAAAGTCATTTCCAGTTCATCTAGTTTTAAATGTACCATCTGAGAGGGTGAGTTATAATCAGCACCTCCATTTCCACCAGTTTGACCCATTCAGGTCTAATAGTTCGGAGGTTATCATAACATTAAAAGCATAATCAGCCAATCACAGTGACATGGATGCACTGAATCTTCACGACAAGAAAAAAGAATGATACTTTTAATAACTGCACTCTTAAAAATAAAGCTCCCAAAAGGAGGTTTTCATAGTTTTGCCATAGAAGAACCTTCCAGTGATCAGTCCTTAAAGAAAATATTTTAAGAACATTTTAATGTTAAACTTTTTTCATCTATAAACAACCATTTGTGGAATGGAAAGATTCCATGGAGTTGAAGTTTCTTCATGGAACCATCGATGCCAATAAAGAACATTTATTTTTAAGAGTGTGTTTACTGAAAGTTTATTTGAGGAAAGAGAAATGTTTCTTCCCCTGGATCACTGTGAAACCCCCCTTTTGAAATCTTTTTTATTAGTGCATTTCATAATATTGGTTTTCTTTTATACTGTCTCATCCAAGTATGTGCAACAATATGCCTTAACAAACACCACTAAAAAATATATGATTTATGTTTTAAAGATGCCTATTTTCAGATTCAAGCAGGTGGAATCACATGTGTGAAAAGATGAACAGAGGTGAAGAGACATTTATCTGTACTTTTACCATATCAATAGTTCATCTTAGAAATGACCATTATTCTTGTGCAAGGGGGCGGGGAAAGGGGCGGAGCCAATAAACAACAACACCATTACCACAAACCACAGAGAGAGAGAGAGAGAGAGAGAGAGAGAGAGAGAGAGAGAGAGAGAGAGAGAGAGAGAGAGAGAGAGAGAGAGAGAGAGAGAGAGAGAGAGGAAGGGAAAGAGAGACGGCCGTGTGTTCCTTGTGTTTTCCGTGCGGATGAGTGGAAGTTAAGGACATCTCCCTCTAAATCAAAGTGTGACTCTGAACATTGAACAGCAAGCAGCCGGAGGATCATTCTGTCAGAGACACACACAGGAGATGCAGACACATGCTGGGACGCACGGACCAAACCTAAACTGCACTTAAACTACAATTTACACCGGGACACACAATGAGACACTCATCATCATATGACAGCAACAGGAGACACACTTAAGAGGGACAGAATAGGACAGAAAGGGCATTAGCGGACCGGTGATGACTTTCACTTCAGGGAAGACAACATCCAACCTGTCTGGAGAGAGATTTAAAGGATAAAGCAGAGAGATAGAGAGAAAAGCCCAGCAACTTCAGCACACTATCCTGGTAAGAGCTGTTTGATTGAACCAGCATCTAACAGAAGTTAAATCAATCATGTTCTCTGGTGAAATCATTTATACTGTGTTACATAGACCCAGAAATGTAATAGACTGACACAGAAATTGCAGTATAGCTTATATGCATATCCATTGTAGAAACGTGCATGACATTGCATGAGATTTTATTCTTTGCCAGACCAGGAAATTCAAAAAATAAAAAATGCCTAGATGAACCCTGATAACACTCACAGTTTACATGTTTTCATTTAGCAGACGCTTAAATCGCAAGCTATTCATTTTTGTATTTAATTTTGATTAAATATTTCAGAGATGACAAAATTATATTCACTAGATATTTCTCTGACTTTAAGGGTTTTAGAAAATTGTAGACCTGTACACTGTGATGGGTCATGGGTTAAATTCTTAGAAAATGCATGAACTGATTAAATGTAAGGTTAAAGGCATCAGCCAAACTCATAGCCTACATGCAAGCAGAAATTTGCACAATATGCTCATCAAACTGTTAGATAAATGCTTAAGTGAGGAATGTTCCACATAGTGAAGCTGCGTGTCAGGAACAGCAGTGAAGCTAGTAATGATCCTCATACTTTCCACAGAAACAATTACTGCCTGAACTTCACATTACGCATTCGGGTGCTAGAGGATTAGAGGTTAGCACGTTACGTACATCTAGTTTCAACAAGAGCTTTTAACTACCTAATTATGAGTCAGATAATCACCAGTTCAAAATATGTTTTGCATTTTCTGCATTTTCTCAAAGAACACCCTGCTACATTTGAAAACAAATCAACACAAATGACTCAAAAGTCTTTTTGAAATCCATCCCACAGCCGCACACAGGAACCCCTTGAGCTGGATTTGTGCCCAAAAGACACTCTCAGTCTCAAAGTAGAGACCATATTTGCATTTCCTAAGAGAATACTAGTGCTTGCAAGCCGGCAGAAAAAGAATATTAAGTTATTGTTAATGCATGCTGAAAATGATCCAGAAAAAGCGGAGACTCCGCTGACATCAGCAGCTCATGCAGGAAGCCCACTATGACATCATCATCACAGTGGGCGATGAATTGGAATCAGATTTTGAATCTGTGAAATGCGAGTCAGATTTTGAATTCTTAACAATGATGTAATGCATTCACATGCTTCGACTCTATGGAACTGATTTTGGCAATGCTCATAACAGCAAAACAGATCCATGTGCAGCTTCATCCGTGATGACACCAACATACAGAATCTCACGCATGTTGAAGAAAAATAATTAATGTGATAGGAGCAATTTACCTAACACCTCTAACTCGTCATTTTGATATGACATGACATCACAATTAGCAAGTGCAGATTTATAAAATTCTGAATTCGACAAGGACATTCTTTTTCTTTTATTTTTTTCTAGTTGGAGAATCATAAATATGATGTAAAGGGTTAGCCATAATGCAAAGGGATATTTTTACACTAAATGTGTAAAATATGTTAAAAGGTTCATAAATCACCAACAAGAAATGTGAATCCAGTGCAGAAATGAAATACAGCGTTGGAAACGTCTTAATACCCAACAGACAGTGGGTTTGTTTCCTGAATCAATGGCAAGACAAATGCACAACACACATTTATTTTTTTCAATATATGATTCATCATGCAAGTTTGTAGCATGAGGTTAGGGATCCTTGAGTGTCTTGAGCAATCTTGTTTATTTTCCGGTCGATTGGAATATATTTTCCATTGATGACTCAAGGCTATAAATGTTTGTTTGTACATTCAATCCAAACCACAAGGAGCAGTGATTGAGATATTAAAAATAAAGAAATATTTTTTTGTTTTATATCAAGTGGTAAGCTACAGTCACAGATACATCACCTCCCTGTGGCAGTACTAATATTTTAAGGCTCTACGTACAGTTTTGGTCTCTGAAACGATCCCTGAAACAAGTGGGAAGGAGCACGCACTTACTAATGAGCACAATGAATAACATGGACCGTTGAGTCCGTTGCTATGGGAGACTCTCTACACACACACACACACACACACCACACCACACCAGGAACTGCGTGTGATCAATTTTCCCATCAGTGAATTAGTGCATTCCAGTCCTAAGGTGTAAATCTATGACTCAGAGATACAGAAAAAGGCTAAATTTGACATTAAACATCCATAAACATTTATCTACATAGGAAAACTTAAACATCCATAAACATTTATCTACATAGGAAAACTTAAAACTGAAAGCATGTGCGCATCTGGATGCATATGTGTATATAACTTATCAATGCTTTGTAAAGCCTTCTAAGGATTTAATCTGATGTTCAGGCTGTATTGCCTGACTTTGTAGAGACTCTTTAAAACTCAAGTGCACCTCAGATTTAAGATGCTACATGTTGTTTTGTGCATCATAAGCTTTGCAGCAGAACTTGTTAGAAAAGGAGTTTGATGTTGAGAAACTAAATGTCTCTTCTCTTGTGAGCTGATTTATGCCTAATGCTTTATATAACTATGGCTGAGCTGCGTTTTTGGATAAGTAGAGAGAATTGCATAAGGTGGGTGAAAAGAGATCATCATTGTGAATGCAAGTTCGCGCTACCAGTTTAATCTGATTCACAAACAACTTACTTTATGAACTGATTCTTTTAATGTCTCATTCAAAAAGACTCATTTACAGAATTAACAAGTTACCAGTTTCAAATCAGGCTGACGAATCATTCCCTAAATAAACAACACATCAGTCAGACCAGTGACCAAATTAACATGATTTAACTTTATCATTACAATGTCACTAATGCCTGCCAAAATGAATATAATAATGCTTAAATCATTTATTTTCATTAAAATGTAATATTTGCATCACAACTGATATAAATTCATATAATTGCATGTTTTCATATGATCAACTATTTAGTACTGATTTAGTGAGTTCATTCAGCGAAAGATTCATCAGACTGATTCAAACAAGTATCTTTTGTGCATTTGGTTCTTTTTGAATAATTTAAAAGAACCGATTCATAAGAGTCGTTTGTGTGTGAATCAGAGTAAACTGGGCAAACAAACTTACATTCACAACTAAAATATGAGTTATTTTGTTGTGGTACTGGAGATTCAGTCTCTGAAAAATCACCAAGCATGTGTAATTCTCTCTGCTTATCAATGACACAATACTGGAGTAAAACACAAATAGACACACAACATGTGTACAACAATACGTACATCGCAAAACTTGTGCATATAGCAAACTAGTGTGGCCTAGAGTTTAAAGATCTAGACTGGTATCAAAAAGCGTTCAGCTTTAAATCCTGCAAGGCAAAATTCCTACACTATTAGAATTGGATAATTCTAATGGTGTAGAGTAATTTACTTCAGATAAAAGCATCTGCTAAATCCTACTTACAGATGTTTTACCAGGGCACAACAGACCTGTTCTTTGGAAAATCACCAAAGACATTACAAGACCCGTGTTTTTAACACAATACAGGTTTCATTAGCTAATGACTTTCAGATCAATGAACAGTTCATTCAACAAAAGGATTCAAATGACTTAAAACTTTTAGGGTCGCACTGCATTCTTGTCTGTGCTGTTTTTTAATTGTCATTTGACCACATGGGTCAGACAGGCTGTTGCATTATATCTGAATTAGCCAACTGCTTTAAAGGTATAGTTCACCCAAAAATGAAAATTCTGTCAGTATTTCTCACAGAGAACAACGGATGTTGTTCCAACTCTCAGCTCTCAGATTTCATCAAAAATATCTTAATTCGTGTTCTGAAGATGAACGAAGGTCTTACGGGGTTGAACAACATGAGGGAGAGTAAATACTGACAGAATTTTTATTTTTGGGTGAACTATCCCTTTAAGATTGCATGGGAAGCCAAATCGAACAGCTCCTCCTCTGTTTTTAAAATAGCCAATAGCGTTTAGTTTATATCTCAGTTCGAGCTGTTGAACTCAATAAAGCCGCAGTTTCCTCCTAATATCTAACCGTTTCTCCTCCTAATCTGCTTTATATCGCTTTAAAATACAGCATTCTGTGTAGAATTCAAACGGGTCTGATACGTTTTCTGGTCAGCGGCGACTTGATCACATGATCCGCTCTGTGTATCGTGTGTCTGGACCGGATCTGCGACGGTTATCGTGACACTGTCTGAATTGTTCCCTGTCCCCTATATAATGCACTGTGTGCCATTCACCATGTAGAAAACAGTAAATGTGTGAACAAGTGACCGATTTCAGGCGCAGCTTCAGAGTCTATTTATAATGTAGGGGGCGGAGCTTCAGATTCTAGAGGGCATTTGATTGGACAGAAAATCTGACGAGAAGCTGCAGAGTGATGTCATCAAAATCATTCATCCATATTGGCGGAAGTGAGAGTCTGTAAGTTTTAAATGCTTGCATCTTCTAAATGCGACTTTTGTCAGCACACTTTAGCTCATAGATTACAGTAAGGCTAACATTCATACTAAAAGCCTAAAAACTTAGAGACTTAAAGACTTTAAGGCCCATTCACACCAAGAACAGTAACAATAAAGATAACTAACGATAACTATATTAGAGTCCACACCAGCAGACGATATTGTTCTGTTTATTATAAGCACACGCAGCGGTTCTGTCGTCTGTCTTTAAATGCTCAAGGGATGGATTCTGATTGGTTGTCAATGTTTTTATCGTTCATTAGCTGGAAAAAGTGATGAAAGTTCTAAAAGTGATTCGTCACGGCGTCAACACGTGCATATTAGAAATAAGTCAAGTCAAAGTCACCTTTGTCTCTATAGCGCTTTTTACAATACAGATTGTTTCAAAGCAGGTTCATAATGAGAACAGCAAAATAATGTTTCTTTCTGCTGTACAGTAAATCTAGAAGAAAATAGTGTTATAGTCCAGTTTAAGTAAGTTCAATGATGGTTCAGTTTTGTTGTAAACATTTTATTAAATTTAGTTTTATTTATACATACAGGCACTCTAGAGAAAGCAGTGATGTCATCATCCAGCTCAGTTGTCAATGCAGGCAGATCAATAATATTGTTGAATATTAAGTGTCCCCAACTAAGCAAGTCAAAAGCCAAGGCAACAGTGGCAAGGAACCAGAACTCCATCAGTAACAGAATGGAGAAAAAAACCTTGGGAGAACCCAGGCTCAGTCGGGGGGCAGTTCTCTTCTGGCCATTGAATGAACAGTGTATGATTATGATTCAGGCAGCATTACAGGTCAGAAGTCAGATTGGATCAGAACATTCAGAATATTTATCCAGTTCCATCTGGTTGGAGACCGGAGTCATCACGCCGGTATGGAGACGAGTTCGTTAAGGATCAGTGCCAATGGCTGTCGTGTCGATGAGGCAATGTGTTATGCATTTGATGAAATTAGAATAAAACAGTGGCTAGTGTAAGCCTATGTGAGTTCATTATTTGTGCTGTGTGGGATCGGTAAGAATAACCATGCTTAGCATAATCAGAATTATGAAAATCGCTAGTAAATGGAAGTGAAAAGGTTTGCTCGTGTCATGTAAATGTCTCACTGCAATTTAGTCCTTACTTGGTTAGTCCTTACATTATTATTGGAAATAATTGCATTATTGGTGCACATGTAAACATTGTCATTGATGCATATAAAAAACAAAAAATGGAAAGTTTCCTGAGCAGCAAATCAGTATATTAGAATGATTTCTGAAGGATCATGTGACACTGAAGACTGGAGTAATGATGCTGAAAATGCAGCTTTGATCACAGGAATAAATTACAGTATAAAATATATTCACATGGAAAACTGTTTTTTTGTAAATAGTTCACTATATATTTTACTGTATTTTTGATCAAATAAATGAATCCTGGGTAAGCGTGAGAGAATCCTTATAAATAAATACACAACTTTTCATGGGGATACAAAAAAATATTCCAACTGAGTATACAATAACTGTTATTTGATTATGTTCCAGCACAGAGACACATCTCAGAGAGTCATGACTGTCGTCACTTTGAAGCGTTTTCTTCTGGCCCTGCTGACCATCACCCTATCCAGACCCGACTCTGCTTCGATCGGCTTCGCTGAGGAGTTTGAAAGCCGAGATGATGTACTTGAAAGCGAGTTCATGTATGCCGGTCGACCCAAACGCTCCCCGGACCCTCCCAGCGCCTCTGACGTGGACAAATGCTCCTACACCTTCATCGTGCCTCAGCGGAAGACCACAGGTGCAATCTGTGTGAACTCGAAAGAGCCTGAAGCCCTGCTGGAGAACCGTGTGAACAAGCAGGAGCTGGAGCTGCTGAACGGAGAGCTTCACAAGCAGCGGCGTCAGATCGAGACTCTACAGCAGCTGGTGGAGCTGGACGGTGGTGTGGTGAACGAAGTCAAGCTCCTTCGCAAGGAGTCGCGCAACATGAACGCCCGAGTGACTCAGCTCTACATGCAGCTGCTGCACGAGATCATACGCAAGAGAGACAATGCGCTGGAGGTTTCTCAGCTGGAGAACCGTGTGCTGAATCACACGTCAGAGATGCAGCATCTAACAGCACGCTATCGGGATCTGGAGCACAAATACCAGCACTTGGCATCGCTTGCAGGCAACCAGAGCGCGGTCATCGTGCAGCTGGAAGAGCAGTGCAGAAGAGGAGGTGGTGGTGGAGCTGGTGTTGTACGACAAGCACGACCTTACCAGCCTCCTGTAATCCCAGCACAACCACCACAGACACCTCAATATCGACAACCTCCACCTCCGTTCCAGCATTCCCCCGCCAGGCCTTTCCACCCGCCGACCTACACACGCAACCACAACCAGATCACCAATGAAATCCAGAGTGACCAAAACGCCAAAGCAATGCCACCAACTTTACCAACCATAGCCTCTGAAACACACAGCTTCTCAACAGATAAACCCTCAGGTGAGTGTCTCTTCCACAAAGAATCTGTGAAATTGACAGTAAATAAACGAGGTTTTACGGATTGAATTTAAATTTACAGTATATTTCATGAACTGATGATGTTAATATACAGTACCAACCTACTGAAGTACTATACTCTGTTATACACTGACAACAACCTTAAAAACACAGGTGGGGAAGAAGAAAAAAGACATTTCATAATTGAAGTCAAGTCACCTTTATTTATATATATATATATATATATATATATATATATATATATATATATATATATAAGCAGCTTTACAGTGATAACAGGAAAATAATGCAACAGTTTGTTTCTAGAAGGAAATAGTGTCATAGTCCAGCTTGAAGGTGCTCTAAGCCAGTGGTTCTCAACTCCAGTCCTCGGGACCCACTGCTCTGCACATTTTGTATGTCTCCTTATTTAACACACCTGATTCAGATCATTAGCTCGTCAGGAGAGACTCTATGATCTGAACTGAGTGTGTCAGATAAGAGAGACAAACAAAATGTGCAGAGCAGCGGGTCCCGAGGACTGGAGTTGCGAACCACTGCTCTAAGTGATGTCTGGTGACGTCACTCCTTGTTGACGTTTAAAGTATTGTCAAACAAAACGGAGGCTAGCTCGACCCTCCCTCCTCCTCATCCGTGCACTAACCCCCCAAACCCCGCCCCCAAACCCTTCTTGTCGGTTATTGGCTGGAACAGTTTGTTATGTTTCGTTGTGCGGGTTAGCCCAGTTTGTTTTTGTTTTGTCTGTTTTTAAAATTCTTTTTTTTAAATTGATTTCATGTTATATTCTAATTTTCTGAGATTTTGAATTTGGGGTTGTAAGCCCCAAAAGCTGTAAATTGTAAGCTGTAAGTTTTGCACAATATTTAAATTTTTCGAGTTTCACCTGTATGTATCCTAATAAGCAACATTTGAAAGTGAGAATTGGACCCTAAATTAAAGTGTTACCAAATTAATAAACAGTATAGAAGGTGCACATCGTCATATACACAGATACAAAACCCCATCATGGAAACACTAAATTTAACAACATAACATAAGAAATATAACCATAATGCATATAACTGATATCAAAAAATAAGAAATAAGTTATTTAAATGAAAAAAAAAACCATCAAATGTGAATGTTTTTCAAATGTAAATTATAAGATGACTTGTTCTTTTTCACTTACTGTAAATTGAACAGTATTGGTATTGTGGTATTGCTTGTTTGATATTTACAATGCTCTCCAAATGTTTAAAGAACAGAAAATGTTAAAGAAAAACATTCCCTTACAAAAATCATGATGCATGTCTCCACAAAGCAAACTTCTGCAAAGCATTTTGTGTACGCAACAGGATCAGCTTGACTAATGAGAAACATCTAAACATTACACAGCCAATCTTCCTTTTCTTGCAGCATTTCAGCAGATTTACAAGGTTAATTGTCTTTTGCACACTGAGTATGATGAATAAGTATGGATATGCATATGTGGTTTGGTTACATCAGTGGTTCCAAAGAAAACAGCTCAAAGGTTCAGCGACACAAGCAACATGGAGACACGTGGATTTCCCCGCCGCTGATCACGCCAGAGAGCTTGGCCTCCGTCCCATTACAACACAATCATTTGGCAACATATCTTCTGAACTAAGAGTTCACATTAATCTTTGGAGGAAAACCCTCCAAGACACGAACCACTTTAAAGTCCTTAAACGGGGAATACCAGACACATTCAGCAAACTTCTACAGTGAGATCTGTGCTTTGCTGTAAGAGGTTTGTTAAGTATTGTTTACTCGTCTGCTATGAGTTATAACTGAGCAGCTCAAATATGGAAATGTAAATGAAATGCAGTGTAGGAATGTAAATGACGGGGTGATGGTACGTGGTTGTGATTGTAAATCTATACAAACTTCCTCACAATATCATCAAAACACTCATGCATACTAGGACCACTGCAGTTGTCTGTAAATTCATCTTGTCGCTCTGTTTTCTTTTTATCATGTCATTAAATCACGTCTCTGGAAGTTATTAGCAAGTTTTTCGCCCACAACAAACAATGGCAGAGTGCTAATGTGGTTCGTTTTAACAGATTCAGGCACACTTAACAACATGTAATGCGTCAGTGGAGTGCACGATTCTAATAAATATCCCAACACTGCATCAGTAATACAGCTTTTAAAATACTTACTTGCTACTTTATCACATGCACCACACATTTAATCTTAGTTTTCACAGGCAACAGAAGAGTCAGCAACATCGTGTGCAGAGAAACTTAAATGCCATTTAATGATATGCAAAATATTCATTATGGATTGCTCCTCTATTGTAAGTGGCTTTGGATAAAAGCGTCTGCTCAATGCATAAATGTAAAACATCAGTCACTTAGAAGATGCTTTTATCCAATAGCACGTGAAAACATGCCTGGTACTCAATTGTGGCACATAATGCAAAAAAGCAATTAAGAAGCTTGTTGTATTATAAGGATTTTGTGGGGAAACTATTAAAGATTACAGTGTGTCATTTATGCAATGCATTTAACATTTGACCTTCATTGCAAACGAGGCAAGACAACCTGATGTAAACAAGTCCTTAAATGCATGAAAAAGGGCTGATGAACAATCATCTGAAATTTGAAAGAAATACAGTAGGTCCTTTCAAAAAGAGATGACTGATTTCCGAGCAGACTGAGCAGCTCTTACTCACGAGATGAGAAGCTTCTTGCTCATCAATAGTCTGGAAAATGGTCTGGTCACAAGCAGATTGATTTCAGTCTTAGCCTTCTGAGATCCTAATGCTTGATTATTATTCAACAATAAAACTCATAATCTGAAATCAAATGTCAAAACAGCCGTCACAGAAAGACAAAAAGCAGAGAAGTCCGAGACAAATCAAAACACAAACTGTGAAAAATTTGATTCCTCCGAAGCGATTCCAATGTATTTTTCTATTGCGTTTTGGAGAAAATCAACAAGTGAGGGGTAATTTGAGACTGAAACTTCAATGAATGTTCTCTGAAACCGGCTGACCCTCAGATGAATGTCTCACTATAATCTGGTACATTTATTAGAGTACGAGTATGATATCAATCCGGCCTGCCTCATGGAAGTGAATCTCGAGTGATGACGTACAATTTGCATGCTGAAACCTAATATAGTTTAATGCATTTCTCACAGCTGTTTTTGTATAAATTGCCTTTGCAAACAGCTCACTTTTTATCTCTTGAACTGTATCCACAGCAGACACATTAGACCAACAAATGGGAAAAAAGACCTACAACATTTAAATTAAGACGCTTCACATCTCTAGTCGCTGTGATGTCACTGCGTTGGTAATCGCTGGGATGAGAAAGCTAAACAACTAAAATAAGTCTTTTTGTGGAAATCTGAATGCAATCCGTCTGTTTTCAAAAGGTACATTTGGTTTGATCTGACTTCAACAGAAGGCCTCATCCAGGCATATTCCAACAAATTTATTAGCTTCCAAAAAAAAAAAAGTCTTTAACATTCAGACCCCCAAGAGGCCAGAGGATATGGAAACAATAACCTGCAGAATCCCGTCTGAGAACAGAGGCTCTGGCGAAAGTGTTATTTGGCTCTTGGACTGAAGCTTGTTAGCTCATTAGACATCTTTACAGGGAAGCTCGAAGTCCTGTAATCACAGCGGACAAAAGCAGAGAGCATGTTCATTATCTACATGATTTTCCGTTTCCTTAGGGCAGTTTTTTACAATGCAAAAAAAGGTGTGGAGAGCATGCAGTCATAATGAAAACAGCATTAACTCAAATGTGCTACTGGAAACTTGTGAATCCAAATGAGAAAATAACATCTCAGCAACAACGGTTGCATAAGTGATGTCAAATAAGATATGACTATATCCACTCTGGTAACATTTAAAAAAAGCACTCAATGACTATTAACGTGTAACAAATGTTTTTTTTTTTAATATCTTATCATTTTGAATTGGTAACATTTCTTGGTAATGTTTCTTAAATCCTTTAAATGTAATGCTTTTAAAAAGTATTTTTATGCATCAATTATGCCTAGTAATGCACCTTAAAAAGCATTGTATGGTCTCTTGAATAATTGTAACAATATAAAATAACATTATAATACTTATCTATTCATTATTACACGTATAGAAAGTATAATGCATTAAAAGACAAACCAATTTTAGATGTAAAAAGGAATCTGCAAATATTATAATGCATTTTCTTACATTAACAATCCCTTTAAAATGCATTATATAAAGGCACAACATAATAATTCTCTTCTGTTTTCCATGGAAAAACTAACAGCTGTCAATGAGATGAGGGCTTAAGTCAATGGTAGAATGTGAGCATGAGCATAACATTTTACAGGCATTTTACAATACACGTTTAGTAAACATGTGATGTTCACACATAATATATACTACAATCCAATAGCCTCAACACAATTGTAACACATCAAACTCAATGGAAACCACTATTTTCACAAAAGAAAACAAGCTCCTGGAGGTCCTGGCCAAGTACTCATCAATATGTGACTCTTTCGCAATTCTGTTCTTTTAGAAAGGCAAACTGGTCTCAGAAACAGCTAGTGATATACACATGTAATAAACAGCAGCTATGAACCACATCTGAATTGATTTCAACATAAAATTCAGAGACGCTGTAGAGAAGAACCATGCATTCAATAATGCACGTGTTTGCTTTCTTTACAGGACCGTTCAAAGACTGCTTACATGCTCTAGAAGAAGGACACACCAACAGCAACATGTATCTACTGAAGCCGGAAAACACCAACAAACTGATGCAGGTCTGGTGTGACCAGAGACACGACCCCGGCGGCTGGACCGTCATTCAAAGACGCATGGACGGATCGGTCAACTTCTTCCGAAACTGGGAGACATATAAGGTCAGAAACATGTTTGTGTTCATTTACTCGTGTAGAAACATTTTCTGCCAATGTCCAACACCAACAAATAGATCATGCAAATAAAGATGATGTGATCATGAGCTCATGCCTGCATATGTCATCGCTCAGCGCCGATAAAACTGAATATAATGCTTCTGATCTGTATCATTGGATAACAGCATGAACTCCCCTAGTACTTCCCTCAGTCATGGTTAGTTAAAGTAATGAAACACACATTGCTCTGAAATCCTGCCATTCGTGCATGGAGAAACTTCCATGACAAAATGTCTTAACCGGTCAGACTCTCAGCAAACTGCAGCTTTTTACAATTTCTGAATTCATTGCTTTTCAAACGTCAATGGAATTCGGTTATGCAAGATGGGCAAGGTTTCCAAACTAGGGCCAGGGCTTTTCCAGGGCTTTGTCCACAAAAACACTGTCTGACGAAAACACTCTGTCGATGTCATTAGAGCCCGGAATTACAATCAGAACTAGACGTAAAGAGCCAGTGTCAAGGGAAATATTGTAATGACTATATTTAAAAAAGCACTAAACTGTAATTATATAATGAATGATTTTTTTAAATGCAAACCATTTATATTCCACAAGTTTTTGGGTAGCCAGTCATGAATAGTAAATAAGAATAAAGCTAAAAATGAAGCTGATCAAAACATTACTGTGAGTGAAACACTAGCGAGTGAAGATGTATTCATAAAACCGATAACTCTCTCTCTCTCTCTCTCTCTCTCTCTGTCTCTCTCTCTCTCTCTAAGAAGATAAATTCAAGAAGGAATTTTTCATAGAATTGAGGACAGTTCATAGTGAACACATCTGTCACGCTGTAAAAAGGATAAAATGGCATTTGAAAATGAAGCATCAATGTGCCACTTTACAATTTGAATGCAATGTAAATGTCGGGTAAAGATTCTTTAAAATGTCTTCATTGTGTTCCATGGAAAAACTAACAGCATTCAGGTTTGGAATGACTTGCGGGTAAGGAAATAATGAGCGAATTGTATTTTCTGGTTGAACAATTTCTTTAAACAATGACTAACACAACAGCACTTTGGAGTGATGATTTATTACATGCATCAATAAATTCTGTGACGCTATACTAGGTGTTGAGCTGGCTTGTCTCTGACATAACGTGTAATTTCTGTCCGCCGACAGCGAGTTCCATACGTTTTCAGGTGTTTTAGATACTGTGGTCAAACCTGCTTCCTCTGAATGAATGATTAACTCTAATGTCGAGACCGCTAAATACAAACACATGTGTATGATGTTGGAGGAGGTCTTTTCAATGTCATTGTCTGGCAGGATTAAGGATCTGGCAAAGTGTTTTAAAAGAGCATTGTAGAACTTTAAGATTTACTGTTTCCCTATATGCATCGTTTATTTAATAATCAAGAGGTTTCCGCAAGTTCTTGTTCTGTTTATTGTAAGTCAACTGAGCACAAAGAATCCTGCTGAAGAGTCTGAGATTTCTACAGCACGACCAGTTCTAAAAAACTCTATTCTCATCAGACACTTCACTCATTTTAGCACGGTTAAGGTTTGTCGTTAAATCCATTTACTTCATTCCTGAATCAATCAGCCGTTTGAACGAATCGAATGAATTATTTAATGACCTACTCATTAAGACATTTACCGCCACCTACGGAGAGTTTTGGTTTCTTATTTAGAGTATCATTTAATATTAAAAAAAATTCAATTTCCATATTAATTAAAAAAACATTAAAGGTATAGTTCACTCTGAAATTTAAATTCTTTATTCATGATTTACTTTGAAGCCTAAAATTTTATGTGTAGTAAATTCTAATGTAGAATCAAATAAAATATTTGTAATGTCTATTGGATATTTTTCTCATTTAAAGGAGTGGTTGATTATGATTTCACTTTTCTAACTTCAGTTAGTAATGTTGCTGTTTGAGCATAAACAACATCTGCAAAGTTATGATGATTTCCTTTTAAAGAAATTACTTTTTAAGGACTACAACAAACGGCTGGTAGGGACTACGTGACATCACTAACCCTAAAATTTACATAAACCCCGCCCCCGGAACACGATTTATAGATTATCAAAACAGAATATGCTAATCAATGACTAGAAGATAACTACACATAAGCTACATAAATACATCAACTATAAAAATGTTGTCTACATGTTGTCACTTCTTCTTGAGTCTCTTCATCTATCTGACTCCGGTTTGAACATAAAAGGCTAAAAGTTTTAGAAATTTTCAGTGCATGTCTGTGTGAGGTAATTGAAGCTGCTAAGAAGGAGCTGTTGAAGCTCCGCCCTCTGTGCCGGGAGCAGCAGCTCATTTGCATTTAAAGGGACACACACAAACGGTGCATTTTTGCTCACCCTCAAAAAGTGACATTTTTAACATGCTATATACAAATATGTGTGGGGTATTTTGAGCTAAAACTTCATATACACACTCTGGGGACATCAGAGATTTATTTTACATCTTGTGAAAAGGGTATTATAGGACCCCTTTAACACATTAATGACATTAAATGATCTTTTGGGGGTAATTTCGCAGCCAAATTTGATGTGTTATTAATTTGCAATTAATTAGAATAATTAATCACCAAATGATGTAATTAATTATATAAAAAATTGTAATCACTTGACAGCCCTGTATATATAAAGAAAATATATTAAACAGTGGTAACATCGATATGATGAAAGACAAAACAATATAATCAGCTACTACTTTGAATCATCAAATTAAATTTTTAGTTTTTTACTCTTTTCTAATTTAGCAAGGATTTGGGAACATCGATGGTGAATACTGGCTTGGTTTGGAGAACATCTACTGGCTGACCAACCATGGCAACTATAAGCTGCTGGTGACACTCGAGGACTGGTCAGGCAGAAAGACGTTTGCAGAATACGCCAGTTTCCGTTTGGAGCCAGAGGCGGACTTCTACAAGCTGAAGGTGGGCCGTTACCATGGAAACGCTGGAGATTCGCTCACCTGGCACAACGGGAAACAGTTTACCACCTTAGACCGAGATCATGACGCGTACACAGGTATCAGAGGAATTCTGTCCTTATCACAACCAACTTCTATACAGAGATCTTTGCATAGTTTCATGGTCCAATAAGGGCTAAAAATGTACTAACTCTACAGTGCTGCAGAAATGAGTACTAAAACCCAGAAAAGTCATTAAGGCTTCAAAATTAATTTGTGAAGATTATCTTGATGAACAAAACGTGCAAGAGTCATAAACTTTTGTTGTTCATTTAGATTATTTTCTGCAATAATCCAAAAGCCAACTGGCTGAAAGTAAAGCGAACCAGGATGATTCCAAATTCCGGGTTGGAAACAAAATGAAATCACTGCAGCATTCTAAATAGAATCAATGTGTAACTGTGTAATTCCATATCAAAATACAAAAGTCACAGTTTTCACTTACTCAAACCTCATTTCCTCTAATACAGGAAATTGTGCCCACTATCAGAAGGGGGGTTGGTGGTACAACGCCTGCGCCCACTCGAACCTGAATGGCGTGTGGTACCGCGGTGGGCATTACCGCAGCCGCTACCAGGATGGAGTTTACTGGGCCGAGTTCCGCGGTGGCTCGTATTCCTTGAAGAAGGTCACTATGATGATCCGGCCAAATCCCAACACTTTCCATTAGAAACATCATGTGAAGGAAAATGCAAATCTAACATGCCGTAACTCAAAAGACGTTGTAAATAGTGCAATGTTAATGTTATTTTTGTATTGATTGTTATGAGTGTTATGAATTCTTAATATGCAGTCATACATATCCAAAATCCAAAAATATGACATGAAGGAGACACAACTTTTTGGGTTTCCTGGAGACAGAGGTGTCAAGTCTCTGTGGACAATGAAGAGCAAGTCAAAATGCTAGAAAAACTTTACAATCTTCAGTCAGACGAACCTGGCAACATGACCTGAAGCTGGACAGCATTGTGTGCGTCATTACAAGTGCACTTAAAATGGGGATATAGTCAGTATGTTTACCTGATCTTAACAGGGACCTAACCTCATTCTCACTGTAAGAAGTCTAACCTTGAAGAAAAGAACTGTTATTTTGAGTTTACATTAGTGCTATGAAACACAATAAGTTGTGTACTAACGGAGGAATTTAAACAGATCAAATTATTCAGTTCTCATAACATTTTATCTGTTTATAGCATTGGCTTTCAATAAAGGGTACGTTGCAATTGTGCCCTGCGAAGTGGACTACACAGGATTGATGGACGTCTAAAGAGGATTTTATATGCAAAAACTTCAACATTTAGTAGTAAATTTAGCCTAGTTATTGTGTATGCATCTATTTACTATCTAAATTAAGAGATGTGAATTGGTTAAATTAACACATTTAAATCACAAATGTGAAGCCTCTGAAAACTTCAATGACTATGCATTTGTGCTACTAAATTTAGCTAAGTCTCGTCCTCATTTGATCTGTTTATAGCATTGACTTCCAATAAAGGGTAAATTGCAACTGTGTCCTGGGAAGTGACCTACACAGGAATTTTGGACATCTTACAGGGATTTTTCATGTTAAAACTCAAATTTAGTCTAGTTATTGTGTTTGCACCTATTGACAAGCTCAGTTGTAAATAAAGAGACGCGAACTAAACTAAAGCGAAGCCTCCGTAAACTTCAATGACTAGGCTAATTTTAGTAGCATAAATGCAAAGTCTCTTCCTTATTTGATCTGTTTATACTGTAGCATTGACTTTTAATGATGGGTACTGTTGCAATTGTGCCCTAACAAGTGGACTACACACAGGATTTTTTGACATCTTAAAGGGATTTTTCAGGCAACAATAAAAATTCTGCCAACATTTAGAGGTAAATTTAACCTAGTCATTGTGTATGCACCTATAGCTAAATTGAAAATTAAGAGACATTTAAACCACAAACACAAACCCTATGCAAGGATCACAAAAGATGTCTGTCTTGTATATTACTGACTATTTTAATGTACTGTAACTGCATTCATATGTCCATGAATGGTTTCACTCATTTGAGTCCTGTTTGGAAACCATCTATATAAACAGTAGAAGCTATGGCCCCGTTTACACCTGTATCAAAATGCGTTTTGGTCGATCGGATCACTAGTAGACGAGGGAGACACATTCCTATTTACACCTGGTGTTTTAATCTGTCTCTTTTGTCCATTTTTGACCACTTCTGTCCTGATTCTTCGATGGGAGGGTCTATGGGTGGGTAAATCTATGGACTTTTTCAGATCTTTCAATATAATGGATGAAATAAGCTCCTGCAATTTACATATAAACACGACCAGAGAAAAAGCTCAAAACGTTTAAGACCCCGTTTACACCTGTATTTAACATCGTCCACTTGTGATCCAATCGACCAAAACGCATCTTAATACCAGGTGCAAAAAGGGCCAATGAGCGAGTTTGTTTTTGTAACGCAAAGTATGGTTGTGTTTTGTACTTACAGAATGTTCCAATAAATTATGTACAGCTACTGCAGTTTAGCTCTTTTGTGATAAACTGCAAAAGACTACACTTGCCCTATAGACTAAATTACAGTAAACATGAGAGACAAGTCGAGAACGACCAACAGATGGACTGAGTTCAAAGCTCAATGTGTTCGTTTGTTCAATCCTCTAAAGGTCAAAGGCTCTAAGGGCCCTACGGGAGGCTCAGGGTTTGTCCTGTAAGAGAACAATCCCACTACTTTGCTGCTCAAACATCTTGGTTGTTATGAATGAAAAAGGGTGTCTTTAACATTCGTTTCCAAATGAGGAAAACCTTGTAAATGGCTGGAAAATACATTAAAGTCAGTATGAATATCCATCTACTCACTAGTCGCTTTCACAGCCACGTTGCGTTTACACTCTCGCTCTCGCAAACTAATCCAACTCAAACTTTCCAACTTGTAGATTGTATTTAGGCTTTTCATAAAAGTTGCATTAATTTGCTAAGATTATCATGATGAATAAAATGTGTAAAAATCTAACTTTTGCAGGTCATAACATGAAATAAAATGCCTTTTACTTCTGTAACGTTGAGTGTTTCCAATTGAAACAGGACTTAAAAATAAGGGTGGAATTAAATTCATTAATCAGAAATTAGCTGAATTGTAAAAAGTATCTCGGAAGTCCTTAGAATAACATGCATCAGTGCATCATGATGGAAACCTGTATTAAGAAAGTAAAAATAGGATTCATTTTCAATTCATGCTGACTTTAAAATGAATGTAAAACAGTTATGGAGTGGTTGAAAAGTGAGTGCACAGCTAAAAAAAACGTTTTTGAGATTCTAGAAATATGAAACAGACGATGATGGATTTTGTGTCAGCAGTGCATACAAACCATCATTTTGTTCATGTTTACCGTAAGCAGACACAAAAGAGAGAACAACACACTGATTGTTCAGCATGACATGGAATTTTAATACTCTGAATACCATGAGCTGGGTCACATCAACACATGAAGGTATAAGTGAGTTTATGCACAAAGCATTACATTGCCCTGGGTCAGTCCGTTCTCATACTAAACATCCCTTATTTTCTGGTTTATTCTTTGACGCTTTTTTGTAGGGCAGCCAATCGAATAAATATGTTCAGCAAAGAAATTACATGATATGATGATTATTATCTAGCTTGCTTCCAAATAAAGTTATCTAATAAACCTGGCATTGTATATTATAAATATCATTGGCTCTTTGACAAATTGCTTGTGTTCCTCTTTTGCAAGTCACTTTGGATAAAAGTGTCTGCTAATGCATAAATGCAGCAAATCAAAATTAGAAAAAAGCCACCTAAAGATAATGATTACAATTGCCAATATTGCGATTAAATTTTACCTCATGTAAACGCAATACTTCGATCAAACTAATGCAAACTAAAAACATCTGCCTATCTGAGTTTGGTATAAGCATATTTATTAGCGAATAATCAGAATAATGAAAACTGCATGTAAACTGGCGTGAAGAGTTCTGCTTGTGTCATGGACATATCTTACTGCGATTAAGACCTTACTCTGATTATTAGAAATAATCGCATTATTGGTGTATTAAATTGAATGCAAATCTGACCTACAGACCACAGTAAACTATTTTACCATCAAACTGGCCAATCTGTCCAAGATTTAAGTTAGTTAATGAAAATTGTGTTCTTTCTAGCTTTTATCTTCACTAAACAAACATGTACCACTTTTTAGTCCAAAAAACCAGTCCAACTTTAAACTCTCAAACAACACTCCCACAGACATGTCGCATGCAAGCAAGGAAACAATGTTGTTTCAGTGTTTCTCCTTACCTGCCAATTATCATCTAGCTTGCACAAAAACTACAATGGTGGTTGCTTACGTTTACAAGTCAGACAAACAATCTCTTACTGTCTAAGTAGACGGTTCTTGATTCCAGATTGAGCTGCTAAGGATGTTTATCCTTTTTAGTGTATGAGGTTTAGTCAAAGGTTTGGGTATGCAAAACTACCATGTGATGCCAATAACAAAACTGCAAAAACATGAGCATATTGAACTGCAACATGAGCAACCAATAAAGGTTGTCAAAATGTCAAGTTATCAAAATATAATTTCTCAGATAATCCTAAAGAAATAGCACCTTTACGTTTATACAAATCAAACCCAGACTATCTAATATGTGCCATGCGGCATCCCTCCATCTTCTCCCAATTTGAGTTAAATAAGAACAGCAGCTGTAAATGACTAATGGCTGAAGAATATGAGACAGTTTCCAGCAATCTCTGATCATTGGTATCGTTGTAGCAGGAGAGAGGGTTTGGAATCAATTTATTGTTGAGTCTGCAGACTTACTGAGAATCAGTGAGGTAATGAGAACCGTACGTCTGTGATCTCTGTTAGAGTTCAGAGCACAAACACTAGAGTTCAACATGCATTAGTGCAAGAGAACATGGGAACACACTGAAAAATGTCTAAAATAATAAGACATGCTTCATATTCAAATCCTGGGAATACTTATTCCAAGGATAACAACAAAACACATGTGTCTTTCATGATCTGGGCTTCACTAACCAGCCAAACCCTGATCCCTTGGTCGAGATGTTAAAAATGTTTGGTTGACGTTAGAGTTCGGTTTGTTTGGATGACGGGAAACATTTTTCCGAACTGGGGTGCCATTCCTGAGTCCGCATATAAACAGTGTTCTGGGGAACAGTTCATGTGAACTCCGGTACGGTTCGCTGCTGATTCGAACGCAATTGTACTAAATTGTACTATTGATGACCAGGGCTTGACATTAACACCCACCAAATGTGTGTGTATTTCAGCAGTGGAGTAACGCACTCACTCCTACTAGCCACTTTGCCAGGTTGAATTTTATATATTAAATATAAATTTTTCAACTGTAGTCTTCTAAAAAATGCATCTAAATTAATAACCTAAGTGCAATTTAGTTGTCAAAAATATTGTTTTTTCAATACATAATCAATACTGAAATATCGGAAACGCTTACAATACTCATTTTTCCGCAGAATAGACACATGATACCAGCTGCTCTTTCTCTCTCTCTCATCTCTCTGACAGTGACCCGCCTCTCCTCACTCACTCGTTTAATTTGCTCCTGATTAATATTGTTGCTGTTACAGGGCTTGAATTTCGCTGTGGGATTGTGCTTATTGCGCATAATTTTACTAATTTCCGCAGATTATGTGCTCACACCCAAAGTGCAGAACATAAAGCCTCTCAGTACTAAAATGAGTTCTTTTTCGCTGCTTATTACACTTAAACAGTCAAATACACACAAAATAATGTCAAAATGCCGGTCTTGGTGATTATTCATGTAAACACAGTCAATTATGTTTTAAGTAAATTAAAACTGATGGACTCTCTATATCCTGATGTACTCGTTACATCATAAGAAGAATGTCGTCTACTCTAATATTAGTCTTTCTGTTTATCCTGAGGTTTACCGCAGTCCGCCGGATCCAGGCCGTATCCAGATCTGATGAAGGACCTGCGCCTGGACACGACGACAACGCAGTCCTGAAGTGTCAACTAGTCTCTCCCCTGTGAAGGCCTCCTTCCCTTCACTTGACCTCTGTACAGATAAAACGGTGTCAAAATAATTCCAGTTCACATGGCAACGCGGAACTAATAAATAATTCTGTATTATAAATATTTAAGGCCAGACACGTAATTTGTTGAGGTCAATTTGTAAAGAAAGACCATGCCTGTGCACATTCACATTCAAACGCGCATAACGAATGTGCACGCCATCAGCGTTTACAAAGGTTTGCGTTTTTGAAGTTTGCACAGAGATAACTTTTTTTCCAATATTTTTCAAGACTTTCACCTTTTCTGTTAGAACGGTATCGTGACGTGTTTCAATCAAAACTTTAGCTGGACAATAACTTTATTCTAGAGCTGCTGTAAAGCCAAAACAATCTCTGTTACTTTAATTTCCTATTATCACTGTAAAGATGCTTGGAAACAATCTATATTGTTTAAAGCGCTAGATAAATGAAGGTGACTTGACTTGACTAAGTCAATGTAAACAGTTGAGAAAGAAATACATGTGTAACAGTATAATGGATCCGTGCATCAGTTCTTAAAGTGACAGCAGCCTAATATACCTGCTGCCAAATTATGAGATAATATTAAAAATATCCATATAGCAGTTTTTCCCCGTGGTATCGATGTCAAAATTCCAGTCAATGAAAATGCTGAGTGGCTAGTAACTTTGGAAAACCACTAGCCACAGCAGCTGGTGAGCAAAAAATGTAATGTCAAGCCATGTTGATGATGTACGATTCAATAAATCTCTGTGTTTGTGTCTGTTTAGTGTCTTACTCACTTTCCTCACAAGTGTGACTGATGGGCTCTAAGCAGAGAGAATGTATATCACATTTCGGCTCCCGCACTCTTTAGACCGTTTGCAGTACATTCACGGCAGACAGACGCAAGTGCTGTTGACCAAAGGTTCAGAAACCAAAATGTAAAAAGTGAGGTGAGCAATGCTATGTATTTTGCCACGTTCTCCTGCGTTGCAGGTCCCAAACAACAGGGGTAAACAGCTGCTCCTCTGATGATGCAAAAGCATCACGGATGGGACCTAAATAATATCTGTAGACCATCGGGGATGTGCAATATGTATACCATTGAGAAGTGCAATATGTATACCATTGAGAAGTGCAATATGTATACCACCGGGGATGTGCAATATGGGAGCTGTGATCAATAATGGTTTTAAACTTGCCAATAAAAGGTGTTAATGTGCATACTATATACGTACCTATCTAATGTATATGAGAACATGTTTGTGAGAGGATGTGTTGAGAGATGTTTGTCCTTTGTATTTTGTACTTTGTGTTGTCTTTGTAAAAACTGCGGAAGGGACAGAGTCCAAAACAAATTTCCCTTCGGGGACAATAAAGTATATCTTATCTTATCTTATCTTATCTTATTATAATGTGAACACAATCCAGCGGTGGCAGGGGGAGGGGAGAGCAATTGAACTCTGTGTGAGTGTGAGAGAGAGAGAAGAGATGAGGACTCACCCAGGTAGGGGATGCAGGACACCATCTTTAGCGAGCGGATGTACTCTCTCATCCTGACGTAGTTATGCTCTTTAGACGTCAGGTAGTCCAGCTTGTCAAATGTGGCCTTGTCCTTCCTATTGATCAGCTAAAGAAAAACAGGAAAGTTGCGGAGTTCTGTTAGTATTTCATCTGAAACACAGACCATATTGGGAAGCTAATAAACAAAAGTTGAATGAGATACAAGCAGCACATAATCAGGCCCACATGGAAAGGCTGCTGAATTCAACATCAATAATCAGTTCTGCAGAGCAAATATAACGTCTTACAGATTCCATTCCATGCATTTCAGTTTTAATTATGTTACTGTTGTAAATAAAACAAAGATGAATGAAGTTTTTAAACAAGAAAATACTATTTCAGTCTTTATACTTCAAAATGTTTAATTCAATGCGTTACTTGCCTTTGTAATTATTTGTGAAATTCACTATCAATTGCTGAGTGAAAATAGTTTCAGAGTAAATTCTAAACCATTTTTTATTCGATAAGTTTTCAGTGAACAAAGACTTTCAGTCTTTTAATGACTTTTCAGTATTTAAGTGGCTGAGGACTATATTGGCTACCAAACAGATTTAATCCTCTTTTGTTAATTGTGTTAAAATCTTGTTACTCCATGTTGGTGTTTGTCAAGATACAATAAACGGTTTCTGTTTTTTTGTTGTTGTTTTTTTTACCTGACTCTTACCAAGTGTTGATTCTTGGCAAATTGCATGGAAACCAATGTGGGTCAATTTGACCACAAACACAATCGATGAAACCAAAATTTGTACAGCCTTTCCAAAACAAATCTATGTGTTGAAACTTTGCATGCACATTCATGAACCTAAATGAGAAATTCACAAAATTCAATAAGAAATAAATAGTTCAACTAGTGCTTCAAACAGTTTAACAATCAAAAGTGGGATGAATTGACCCTAACACAATTTAAAACCTATTTCCAGTTGCACAGAGTGAATGAGCACAGCTGGTGGATTATAAGGGGATCTTCTCAACATGCCGAGCAAATGCAAACAAACGGCTTTCAGCAGCCCGTCCCGAATGGATGAACAACCTGAGGAGAGAAACTATCAGACCAACTGTTTCTGAAGCTTCTTTTAGACTTCACAGCTGCCATGCCCCGGCTTTGACCTGCGCCACACACACACACACACACACACACACACACACACACACACACACACACACACACACACACACACACACACACACACACACACACACACACACACACACACACACACACACACACACACACACACACACACACACACACACACACAAACTTTCTGGAGGTTGAAATCATACAATCTGTAATAATGTATATGGAGTTGTGAACCTCAATCATTTGTGTGTTAAATCAGGAACTTGATTCAAAGCTAAACTCTACACAAAATAAAGGTTATTTATTGACATCTGTGGTTCCATGAGGATCCTTTAACATCCATGGAACCCTTCCATTCCACAAAAGGTATTTTTTTTGGTGAAATTATTTTAAATGTTCTTTATATTTAGACTTTTTTTATTGCTATGTTATTTTAAGAACAGTTCAATGTAAGGTTCTTTGAGGAACCGAAAATGGTTCTTCTACGGTATCAAACCGTGAAAACACCCTTTAGGAAATATTATTTTTTAACAGGGAAGTATGTGAATGTTAATGTTAACTAACATGAACTAACCATGAGCTTGTTACTGTATTTGTTAATCTTTGTTAATGTTAGTTAATAAAAATAAAGCTGTTCAATGTTTGTTCATGTTAGATCACAGTGCATTACTAATGTTAACACGATTTTAATAAAGTATTAGTAAATGTTTAAATTAACATTAACAAAATCTTAATTCTTAATTTTTAGTTCAAGCTAACTAATGTAGTTAACTAATGTTAACTAATGAATCTTATTGTAACATGTTACCCATTTACTAATGCATTTTTTTGCATTACTAATGCAAAAGTTATATTTGTTGACATTAATGTACTTTGAACTAACATGTACAATTACATTTTTACTAAGGTAATAAATTCTGTAAAAATATATTGTTTATTGTTAGTTTATGTTAGCTAATGCATTATGTTAGTGAGACTGTAAAGTGTCACCAGTTGTTTTATGATGCATTTGTATATAAATGCCATTTCTCCACTCTGCAAGTGCAACAACATCTAAAGGATCAGTGAAACAAAAAACTGAAACTCAAATCTAACGATTGCTAAACATCTTCTATTCTAAACATTCTGGCCTGTTTCCCCCAGAAGGTTTTAATGGTTTATTCTGTACCTTTTCCCACCCAGCTTGTTCCAAAATACAACCAACAACTCCAAAGCCAGAGCGGGCATATGGTGCAAAACTCCTGAGACAGAGAGCCGGGTCTCCATCATTAATAACCACTCGCACTGCTCACACCATGAGCTCATGGAAGCTGCCATCTCACTGCTTTACGAGGCTCTTGGGGACAATGCTAAAAGCTTGTACATTTGCAGTGGTAAATACCTCATGATGGGAAGAAATAGACACATTTGAAATTCCACTGACTATAGCAGAAAACAGAGGTGTGGTGCATTCAGGCTCAAGACTTTGAGAAGGAAACATCACGGTGCTAGTCAAGAACTCAAACCACCGCTGTAAAAACGCATATTTTACACTATATATAAAAATGCTGGAACATAATGATGAAAGCTCTCATTTGACAGAATTCATAATTAAAGGGGTTTTCCAAATTTGCCTTGATCTTTTGACATATAAGAGGTCATTGTACTATAACAATATCCTGCAAGTTTCAGAACTCAAAGCTTCCTTGTTAGTCCAGAAACAGGTTTTATTGAAGCCAAGCTTCCAAAACGACAAAAGACATCAACGCCTACTTCTATATCATTACCTCTTTAGCTTATTCACACATTTCATGTAGTCAATAAGAGAGACGCATGTGTACAGGATTACTTGAGCAACAAAAATAGACCCCTCTGAAGATAAGCTGAAGAAAAAATACTGTCTTTGCATTGCCTTGTGATCCTAACATTAAGAAAGTGTGAACTTTAATTTTAACAAAGAAATAGATCGCATCAGTCAAACACTGTTCGTGGGTTCGCTGCATTTTACTGCGGACTCGCTTTTAAACAAGACACAGATTGATTCAGGCTTTTCAGGGAAACGGAAAATAAAAAATGATGCAGTGTCAACTACATTGGATCAGACAGTAATGCAACACAAGTGTGAGTAACAGCGTTTTTACCATCTGTCACTGTGCTTTATCTGTTACAGATCGCTTGATACGATTATGTCTCTTCTGCTCAAAGCTGCATTTATTTTAGATAAATTACAGTACAAATAGTAATATTGGGAAATATTCTTACAATTTAAAATAAATGTTTTCTATAGTAGAAATGTAATTTATTCCTGTGATCAAAGCTGAATTTTTTGCATCATTATTCCAGTCACATGATCATTCAGAAATCATTCTAATATGCTGATTTGCTGCTCATAAAACATTCCTGATCATTATTATTAATGCAAAAAACATGTTTTGTGGAAGATTTTTTTTTTCAGTTTAACAGCATTTATTTGAAATCGAAAACTTTTGAAACATAAATGTCTTTACTTTCATTTTTGATCAATTGAATGCATCCTTGCTGAAAAGTATTAATAAATTAATATATAAATAAGCTTTTGAAGGGTAGTGTGCATACATTACAAAGGCTAATAAAAAAAAGGCATGCCACATTAAATGTAAATACAGTCACTGAACATGTGGTCAATTTCATTGCAAGCCAATTTAAGGGAGCATGATTTCTGCATGAATTTTGATAATTACAGATTAAATGTGTATGGCTGACCAGAAGAATACAATATTTTTACACTTTTACATCCAACTAGACTATTATATTTAGATTTAAGTATTTATATAAAGCAGCTTACATTGCATTCAAAGAACACATTTGATCAGTTCATGCATTTCCTTGGAATCGAACACATGACCTCTGCATTGCTAGAGCCCTGATTGAGCTTAACAAATGTATGTTTAGAAGTATGAGCATTAGTAATAGGGATGCTTGAGCAAACGCCACTAAATGTAAGAACTGTAATACAAGTTACTAATACAAGACATGCCAATTACATGGATATATTGTAAAGGGCTGAAGCAGTGCAGTGGGATTGATGGAAAAAGATATTACACCGGAGGAAAGTTGATTCCCACAGCGCAGACAGCCTTAATATATCACTCCACACTGACACAATCCTTTCCGAACATGCGCACAGACAAACATTCTTTTAGTGGCTATAGGAACATTTTACAGTGGGATTTCAGACTAAGTTCAGTCAGGACCAGAACTATAAAGACACGAGAACTCAACTACACCAGCATGGAAACTTTAGAATGACCCGATAAAATGGAATATGGAATGGGATACGAGGAATGGGATATGAAATTAGGACAGTCAGCATCTTGGTGTTATAGTTGGCAGTGGGATAAGAAGTTTAGGAAGACACTGTCGTGTTTCAGGTTTGTGGTGAGCAGCAGATTTCACTGAGATGGAAAAAGTGATGGATGAATCTGCGTGAGCCAGGGAAGGGATGGATTTCGATCCCCTCTGTGAATACGGATGGATTGCAATGGAAGAGGAAGTGGTTGAGACCTATAGGAAACACGGGCGTGTACGCAAGCACACACACACACACACACACACACACACAGCTCGGAGTCCTCAGATGTGCTTACATGAACTATGAACAAACTGGAAAAAAGGGAACATAAATCAAACACATGCAACTACAAACTAAAACAGGGATGGGCAACTCCGGTCCTCGAGGGCCACTGTCCTGCAGAGTTTAGCTCCAACCCTGACAAAAAATATTTTTTAGTAATCCTGAAAACATTGATTAGCTTGTTCAGGTGTGTTTAATTAGGGTTGGAGCTAAACTCTGCAGGACAGTGGCCCTCGAGGCCCGGAGTTGCCCATCCCTGAACTAAAAGAACAGAAACCATGAAAGATTATTATTTTACGTAGTTACATTGTACTAACACAAATAAGTACGGAGTTATATTTATTAACTATGTACTTGCTATGAAGTTACGGTTTGGGTTAGGTTTTGGTTTGGTTACTTGTAATTATACATAAGTTACTGTAATTGTAAAACTGTAATTGTTAAAACTGTACATTAAAAGTTAATGTAGTAACGTGTAATTATGTCACCTTAAAATAAAGTGTTAACAAATTTTGTTTTAAAGAAAAATATGATCTAAAATGTTTTCATACATTGAGCTATTATATTTATAACATGCATTTCAATATCAGTTAAAATATAATATTAATTTTCACCATGACTTGATGTCAGGAAACCTCTCAATAAAATGTCCAAATAATATTTAACTCTAAAATTAAAAGTAAAAACAAACTAACAAATAAATAATAAACTGGATATGTCTGCTCACTGTAGTGAAGGGGTTCTGAAACTTTTTTGTTAGACAAACCTGTTAAAAAAAAACTGAGATTTTAAATTAATATTTTTTTATTTTAACCCCCCATTTGCATATTCAAGGTTCTCTGATGTCGGTTTGGGCTCACATGATATGCAAGTGAATAAAACTTGTTTTTTTAAATAAGTGTCTTATTATGGTTGTTTTATTTTAAAATTATTGATATATATCGCTGCACAACTTGGCCAAAAAGTTGTATTGTGATTATTTTGTCATATATTGTGATTTTACAGTAAATTTAAAAATAACGTGATAATATTACACTATTTTCTTTTTGTTACACTACAAGTTATACTACTAATATTTATGCCTTAAATTCTTCCATTTCAAATGTTCAAACCGACCAGCTTTTCGCATTTCAAATTCAAGCTTTTATTTATTCACAAAAATGTTGAAAAATTATGCAAATATGTAACTAAAGTGAACCTTTCACATGTTGCAACTCACAGCACAAGCAGAGATTATTTAATCTTGGCATGATTATCCTTGATGAAAAAATAATTTTCATCTTTCTTCTGCAAAATATCATTTTTATTTCTAGTGCTTTTGGGATGAAATATGACTGGAACATTTCATGACAGGTTTCGTGAGATTTAACCACATTCTTCCACTGTGTCCAAATATCAGAATATTAAAAGCATTTGAAAATGACTATTTGCAAGCGTTTTTATTTAACCGTCTAGAACTTTATGCCATTACATGCCTCACAGATCCCTGTTCCCACTGTAATCATAAAAGTTTAATGGGAAGAGCTGACATGAGGAATCCTGGCAGAAAAGACTTTTATTCCACCGTCACACACGAAAGACGATCAATGGAAACGCTGTCAGATGGATAAAGAGTCAGTTTAACGTCAATAGCTTTGTTAGTCTGAAATTTAAAAAGCCAAAGCAATTTCAGGTCCAAGAAAGCATTGAAACAATTATACGATTAGCTTAGAAACCAGGGTTGTGCAAAATGAAAGATTAGTTCCCATTCAACTCATGTCTGTGAATTTGAAGTGAATTACAAAATAGGGGATTTGAATTGAAATCTGAATCAGAACAACAGTAAGGAGAATTGCACGGGTGATGCATTCTGGGAAATTAAGAGTTCGGTAACACTTTAATTGATGAAATGCATTGATTATGCCTTGTAATTAACCTTCTAATGCATTGTATGGTCTCATGAATAATTGTAACCACAGTTATAATACATGAATACATACTATATATTGTTACATGAATACGTACTGTATATTGTTACACCTTTAGAAAGAATAATGCATTAAAACACGTCAAGCAAATTAAGGTGTAACAAGGAATGTGCAAATTATAATGCATTTTAACCTATTTATGAAAATATGTAAAGCACTAAAATGTGCATTATGAATACCTTTATAATAAATTATAGACCTACATACAGTAAGGGTTTCATGAAATCTACCTTTTGTCCAAAAAAGATGTATTAAATATGATGAAATCTATACTTTTTCAAAGCCTATAAACTCTCAAACTTCAAAGCTTTTTCAACATGTTCCAAAACTCAATTAAGGATCAATGAACTGTTAATTAAAAGGTTTTCTCAATTCAATTATGAGTGGCGCACAACCCTGTTGGAAACATATGTAAAGAGTAACAAACCGATCTTTTAAGACCAGCATCATAGAGTCATAGATATGATTGATGTCATGGCCTTCATCCTGCACTGCTCTTTCACTCTCATCTGGACAAAATCTGGACCAGTCTGTGAGAATGTGGATTGTTTGTGGACAACAGCTCAGAATTTAGCGCCTGGTTTGACACATAACTGCAGGCTGTTGTCCTGAACTGCTCCCGGGATCCTGCAGCTGGATCCTGCAGATGTCAGGTGCTTCTCCTCGTTGAGTTGTGACAGTTCTCAGTCACACTCATATTCTTTATCAACCTTTCCCCTACTAAACCCAAATGACACTTTGAATGAATTATGGGAGTAACTTCCGTTAAACCGTAAACAATCAGCAAAGGTTCTCTATGAATGCAATAAGCATTTTCAAAAACTGGGTACAATGAGATGACAATATTCTACTCACCCTTCAACCATCGAACATTATAAAATTACTACAACGTACCATGAATAACACTAAGACATTTTGACAGACAATACTTAGCCTATTGTATTTACCTTTCTCAAGAGAACAAAATTGTAATTTCCTTTTAAACTGGCACAAAATATCTCTAATAAAAATGGATGTTGTTTCAAGCAGGGAAGAAACTGGCTCTTTTCTGCTCCGTCATGATGAGTCTCAGAGCGTCAGACGAAAGAATAAACGCTGTCATGTTCTCTTGCGTTCGGATGCTGGTGTTTGGAATCATGTGAGACGCTTCTGGAGGGAATTAAACCAGAGACTACTTATATAGAGACATGTCACTTCCTCGATCCTCAATACAACTATAGGGAAAATCCGTAACGTCAAAGATAGCGGTTGTATGCACATGTCCCGCCCCTCCCGCTGGAAAGCCAATCGCCTGCTTTTAACAGTCAAGCCGGGAAACATTTAAGCCTATCGTCTGGTTCCACTGACGCATGCGCACAATTGAGGTTTGCGACAGCGGAAAATACGTTACTGTTTAAAAAGGAGGCAGATTTGATATGCAGTGTATGTGTGAGTTGTGTAAATATCAGACTTACCAAGTCTCCTGGAAGTTCCCGGTGTCTCCCCCATATTGATAGCGGCTCCCTGATGCCCACAAATTAGTTAAAATCTCCCGGAATCTAGAGCGAACCAGCAAGAGCTAGCACATACTGAGCTTCAAACAGTGTAGCGCGTGCACGACAGAGAGGGAGAGAACCCTTGCGCATGCATAGTAAAAGTATAACCTGTAGGGGAAAGGGAATTTTAAACCTTATTTTGGGGCAAAGTCATCAAATTTTTTCAGCGATTTTTATCATATTTTACTGCTGTTTCTATACATGCAGTTTTTATGTCCCGGTGACCAGTGAAAGTGCAGATCTGACTCTCTGTCCATTCATTTAGATACGAGCCTGGTCTTGTTAGTCCGAAATGGTTGCCCGGAGGCGTTGCCAAGATGGCGGCCGAGTGGCATGACTTGCCTAAAAGGACTTTGATTAAACCAAATCATTCTGATGACAGACTTTGGCTCAATCCCAATTCACCCCTTGGCCTTACCCCTCCGTTTTGCGCGTTCACGTCTAGGGGTAGGGTGTCCCGATTGGTGTTGTGATAGAGGGGTAGGGCGAAGGGGTAGGGCTACATAGCCCTCGAAAAGGAGATTTTTCAGAGGCACACTCTGAACTGAGGGCTACGAGAAAGTTCCCAGAATACAATCGCGAATCACCGGCGAGATGGCTTCGCAAACGGTTAAACATTTAAATTCAGCCCCGGATGACACCACCATGCAATTAATTTACTCTGATAATAATAATATAGTAATTTAAATTAAGAAATTATATAATAAATTACCTTTCTGAAACAGAAAAGACATACATTTCGAGGAAGGAACGTTATAATCATCATGTTTCCTCAGAGGTAAGAGCAGCGCCGCTCATTGTCAGTCGTTATCATGGAGAAATCCTGTAAAAACGTCGCTAGTCAGAGCGATCATCAACGACTGATGACGTATCGGGTTCATGAAGGGTTGTTCCATTTCGTAGGGGAATATTTCAACCCCTTGGCCCTTGTAACTCCAGGGGTACACTCGAAAACAAGGGGTAGGGGCAAGGGGTGAAATGGGATTGAGCCTTTGACTCAGGCTTTTCAGAACCACCAAACCAACATTTGAGATAGCTTGATGCGATTGGTCCACTGGTTAGTCCAGTTATCAAATCACATCCTCTGTTGAGGCAAAGTCATGAGTTTCTCTTTACGCATTGATGGAAACACGTTTACCGCATAAATCCATCATATCTTATGTGTCTCATCGAGTAAAATAATGTTCTACCTCAATTCAGTGAATACGTTTTTTATGTGCACTTTTAGAACTTATGCACATCTTGGCATTTCCATCCAGTGTTCTTTATGTGATAACCCACAATGCGTATAAAAATATGTGGATGTAAACATGGCTTTTGATACATTTAGCAATTTGAATGCAGGAACACAAATATAGTCAATTTTTGGAGGACTATATTGGGCAGGATGTTCAATAATTTTGCAAAACTATTTTTTATTTTTTATTTAACAATATTTTTTTTTTTGATTTTTCATCTGATTAATAAAAAAAAGAATCTACAGATAAGTGGATTATCAAAATAATCATTACACACAAGTACTTAATATTTCATGTTGCACTACCAAACAAAAATGACTTTGAACTTAAAAAAACTGAAAACAAATTGCTCTAGGATATAATTTGAAACAATAATCACTCAGAAACTGCCAGTAAATTTCACAAATAATTACTAAAAAAATGCAAGTAATGCATTTAATAAAAAAGACTGAACATGTATTTTCTTTTCTTGTACTCAACTAATCTTTGTTTTAATTTACAACTCATTTAGCCGTAAGAGGTGAAGCATTCATTGATCAAAGCCCAAGATGACCTGTGGGACATCTGAAAATCTGTGAGAGATTCTCTTGCATACAAATATAAATAAATAAATAAAAATAATGTCCAAAGTACTCTGAGCTTCCCCATCAATGAAGCCTGTAATGCAGCTAACAGAGCTCCTTCTGGTAAAAGTCGTAGCTCATCTAAATCATGGTTTTGGAAATTGTCTAACCTTTATGGTGTTGAAAGCGGATATACCATGTTTCAGGTGGTTTCACTTATGCATGCCTAACATCGAACATTGGCCAATATTTCTTCAATCTGTGATTCAAATCAATTTTCTCAGTGCCAGCTGTTGACGTCTGCTGAAAAGCTCTGAAACGCCAGGCGAATCATTCTAGAGAACACTGTATAATCTTCCTTCTGTGTTTCTTCTTTCAGTTTCAACAGTAGGGATTAAAGTGGCCCTTTTGCGAACAAAGCCACTGAAAAAGCTCCTGTTCTGCTCTATATGGTGCCATAATGCGGTGACCGAGCAGGAAAATGTGTGCCTGAGCTGGCAGGTCTCTGGCTGAGAGAGCAGGTGTGAGGATAAAACAAGCGCTACTGGTCTCTCAGGATTAATTAGACTTGGACTGCTTTCAATACAGTACAGTCAAATCTCATCCAGCTCATACCTGCAGATGGGCCATAAAGTTTGTTGGCTAACCATGTAATACTTTCCTGTTTTCTCCAGTCATACTTGCCCAAAAATCACCATTGTGGGTTGTTGAGGTATCATTCATGTAGCACAAATAATGTGTGACAAGTTACAAGCCAGTTTAATGTGTTTTGGTCTGTTCAAATCAATCAAAACCAGGCAAGATATGAACCAACAAGCAGAGCTGTCAATCAGGGTTATTATCGTTAACTAGAACTATTAAAAAAAAATTTGTTAAAATATATATTTTTTTTAAATAACTAAAATAAAGCAAAAATAAAATATAAATATTGGATGAAAACTTAATCAAACTTCATTGAAAATTAGAACTAAAACCGAACTAAAACTGAAATAAAAATCGGTTAAATATTAATTTTATTTAAAATAAATAAGAAAAAATAAAAATAAAATGAACATGGCAAATATAAAATGTAAAGCAAATCCAAAAAAATATTAAATGAAAACTATAGCAGCATAAAAAATACTACTAAAATATCACTGCTGTCAAAAGATTAAAGTTTAATTGCTTTGAATTGTGCTTTATCGACTAAAATAACTAGCTGGCCGTTGATAGATGATAGATGAGGATAGATGGCCGTACGCATCGATTTACGGTGAAAGAGTGACCCTTTCCTGACGCATGACGTAATGATGAACACAGAAGCACAGAGGATAGAGCAAAACAAAACACCAATCACAAATTAGAGAATTTTTAAAGAGAAATGTCAGAGGAGCTTGAGTTTGTTGCCAACCTTATTTGTTTATGGATGCACTTTTCTGGGCTTCAAATTTTTGTCCTCCATTCACTACCATTATATATATTTTTTAAATATAACTTTGATTGTATTCGTCTGAAAGAAGGAAGTCATATAGACATAGGAAGGCTTGAGGGTGAGTAAATCATGCCCTAATTTAAATGTTTGGGTGAACTATCCCTTTAAGTGTGGATGGATTCATTGCTTGTGCTTGGAAACCTGTTGCATCTTGCCTAGTATGAGCAACAGCAACAGTGATACTTGCCTTTAATAACAATGAGAATTTGCTGCAGGATATCAATGGTTATAGCCTTGAGCTTTTGAACAACAATCAATCATTATTCCAAATTTGTGTTGTTCCCCTGACATCATATTTTATGTACTATCCCTTGCGTTTTGGACAATCTGGGCTTCGCATTATATCAGATACGACGTTCCTAGTTCTAATGCTGTACATAAATGAATATCTCTCATCCACGTCACCTTGACTAACGCCAAACCTCCGGCGCCACGGACACTCTCAGCGGCTAAGGAACGTTTTTTAAAGAGCAAAGTGTCCCTGGTGTTCCTCTGAGGGTGGATGGACAGGGCCATAAACATGCCTGCAAAGTTGATCTTGGCATCATCAATAGCAAATGCAGAGGTAAGTATCACTGAACTAAACCTGGAGCCAAAAAAATCATTAATGGAATAGCAAAAGCATTGCATTTTGAAGAGTCATTGAGTTTAAGCGACATTATGGATCTGACATCAGTGCTTGGCTGTTATAAAACCTATGATCTAAACCTACTTACTTAAGCTGGACTATAACACTATTTTCTTCTAGATCAGCTGTACAACCGAAACAAAATCACTGTAAAGATGCTTTGAAACAATCTGTATTGTAAAAAGCGCTATATAAATAAAGGTGGCTTGATTTGATCTGAGGGTTACAGTATAACGTTACCTTCTAAGACTTATTTTTTGGCTAAATTTTAAGGCAATCACATTAAAAATCATACAACATCCAACAATATAAAAAAGTAAAATGTGGCATATTAAAGCAATAAAAATTGATTATAAATATGATAATTACAATTCTGAGTACATTATGCAAACGTTTGACCGGTAGTGTACACACACCCAATACATCCTCGCTGTTTTGTCAACCTACATTTTCAAGCTAATTTTGAAATCTGTGCTTTTCTAGTAAAAAAAAATTGTTATGTTTTTTGTTTTACTTAAATTGATTTTATCTGTACTTCCTTATTTAAATATAATTCAGCATCATGTTTGCTATAGCTTAAATTCAATTAAAAATCAGAAACTACATTGGAATTTAAAAGGCATTCGAAATTCGAATTCGAAAATAAATTTCGGACAGTGCTTTAAAGCTGGAATACAATCTGAACAGATTGTAAAACGGTAGTCATCATACACTTGCTGAATTTGTAAATGGTTGCATTGATAAACCAGGCATCATACACTAAACGACTGAGGATCATACACTACCAGACTTTCAAATCGTTCTGAACACAACAAACTTGTGCACCTATGAGACGCATGACACATGAAACATGGATGTGCAGGAGACGGCCACAGTTGTTGATGTAGTGACTCTGTAAGTGCATTTGGAAGCGGTAGACGCGGTCAGTATGGACTCTAGATTATAATGGGCATAGTCAGTCATTTTATCTATGCGGAGTCAAATATTGAGGCTATTGTTATGCATGAAATGACACTTCGATGCGTTCTAAAACCGGCTCAGAATATCGAACATGTTTTGATATCTTCCGACTAAATGGAATCATAGTCTGAAGCTAAAACAAATATCTCATCACATACTACTCGATTTTCTGTGAAATTTGTCAATTCCGAATTTCCGACTGCCCAAAATCTGCAGATTGCCGCAGACATTCGGCAACTACAGTATTGACGACTGAACCAGACTGCAAATCGTGATAAAAATCTGAGTAGAAATCATGTATTCCAGCTTTTAGAAGACAGTAGGCAGCAAAGAGAGAGGCCAATCAACAGGTTTTGAAAGCAGTGGCCAAAATCAAGTGGAAAATAAGTTCAGTACTTTTTTGAAGGTCATACTGTTCATTGAAAGAAAGTACAGGAAATTGTTCATCTATTTTAATGATGAAAACTTCCTAAGAGCATAATTTCTCTCCATATTTCAAACATCTGTTAATTTTTTGGGGAAGTGGTCATCTGGCCTCAGATGTGAAGAGTAAGAGGGTCCAACGGCGAGTGCCAAAAGACACGCACCCAGATATTCTGTTTTTAACCAGTAAAACACTCTAAAGCTTCTGTATGTTTCCGGATTAAAATAAAAGCACTGGATACATTGAGCTGTGCTGCGAGTAATCTAGCTTTAAACATTCCCTGAAGCCATTTCGTGTCTTCTACTACAAATAGAGGCAAACATATATTTTTTTTTAAAATAAACTGGATATAAAAAGCCCTGGACAATCAAGACCATACGAGATGAAAATCAGAGTTTTTTGCTAACAGTGAAAAGTTAAATTGTGAAGCCCTGCAATCATCACGATGATCTTGATGGATAGTGGCAGAAAGAACAGCATGATCTAGTCATCATGAAGCGGTCAAAGGTCAAAAATTGAGTCTCGCCATTGCAAATGTGAGTATAACCTCGTTTTGGCAAGTAAATAACATGCATTTACAGACCAAAAAGCATAACTTTTTAGGAATTCCAACATAATGCATGATTCAATTTAATACTGAACGACAGCCTGACCCTCCCTGTTAGGTTTTTATCTGATGCAAGCAATGTAGACGAATAAAATCCAAGAAATGGTCTGACAAAACAAAAACAGATTTAAGGACATTATGCAAAAAATTGAGACTGGGGGCTGATAGAAATATTTCTGGCAGGTAAATTGTCTCAATTCTATGGAAGCTTGTTTTCGCCACTGATAAAAATTAAAAAAGGTAATTGCGAGTTTTTTTTATCTCACAATTCTGAATGTACAACTAGCAATTGCTTATAGTTTATATCTCACATTTCAGACTTTTTTTTTCTCAAAATTGTGAGATATAAACTTGCAATTGCGAGTTATAGATTTAAATTCACAATTGTGAGAAAAAAGTGGCTATTAACTTTTAAAAAAATGTATTCCGTGGCGGAAACAAGCTTCCATACAAATCATGTTCCTTTAGTGTGGGAGAAATTTTTTTTTTTTAAAGAAATAGCAAGAATGTGCTAAATTAATCAAAAGGGACATTTATAATGCTACAAAAGATTTCTATTTCAAATTAATGCTGTTCGTTTGAACTTTCTATTTATCAAAGAATCCTGAAAAAAAGTGTGTCATGATTTCCACAAAAATATGAAGCAGCACAACTGATTTCAACATTGATAATAATCAGAAAGGCTTATTGAGCAGCAAATCAGCATATTAGAATGATTTCTGAAGGATCATGTGACATTGAAGACTGGAGTAATGATGCTGAAAATTCAGCTTTTAAATCACAGGACTGTAATTATAAAATTACATTTTATAACATATTCAAATCGAAAACAGTTATTTTGAATTGTACAAATATTTTGCAATATTACCCTTTTTACTGAATTTTTGATCAAATAAATGCAGCCTCAGTGATCAGAAGAGACTTATTTCAAAAACATAGTGAATGAGCTTTACTTTACAAACGAGCACTTTTTGCTTTCGGGTTTTCATCTCAATTTGTTCAGAACTTCAGTTTTGGTATCGGCCAAACTTTTCATGTGGGTGCATCACTAGTTATGACAAATTTTTTCTGCAATCTACGCTTATTGAAAACCATACAGTATAGAATATGATGAGAGAAGTGTTATGTTTGGATTCCACGTCTCTTTCCACAAAGTCACAATTCTAGAGAATTATTTTCCATTTTAAACGACAAGCTTCAAGTGGAACGGTTGTATTCAAAAGCATCAGTTTCAAAGTGAGCAGGGAAAAATAATTACAGGACTAAGTGGGCAAAGTGCAGAAAACATACTTACCATGATATATGAGCAACACATTTTTATAATTCAGATATTATGATTAAGTAGCCAAAAGTTTGAGGACTATGACAAGTCTGGCTTTATTTAGCTATATCGTGGGGACAGAAACTATCCTCTGACTAAACCTCTCCTCGAGGACAGCCACAGACTCATTCAATAAAGAATTTTATAAGTGTCATCAAATAAGTTTGTCTTACCGCCCAGGTCTTGCTCAATCTAAAGATGGGAGCGCTTTGCAGAGCCGACACCACCGACACCATAGAATGAAGGTTATTCAGCTCTAGAAGTTTCTGCACACATAGAAAGCAAGTGGTGAATTGCTATACAGTTCAGAAAACACAATGCACAAACCACTTAAAGAGCGCGAGCGAGTCAAAGAGTATATTTATAGAGCAACCACTTCCGTTTTACTGGTTGCATTTTACTTTATCATGTTTTGCTAATAAATGCATGTAATGAAAAGTTCTCACTTCATAAAAGACTAGGTTGCAATTTATAAAACAAAGAAAATCTATATGCACTTCCAATAAAGCTGACATGTACTACTGTCTGTTTGTTAGGTTAGATGATGTCAAAGCTACCGCCCACTCAAAACTCCCTTTACTGCTCTCTGATTGGACAGCGTCCACTAAATAACATTGACCTTCAGATAGATAGAGACCTGCTTTCATCATTACTCCCACAATGAAGCCCCAACAAATGATGGAAAACTGCTTTGCGCTCGCTTCAGCAAATTTTGGGCAGCCGAAACGACTCCATGACACATGATGACTTCAATCTGAGTGTTTTTCTCAGCTTTTGTTCTGTCAGCAAGTGTTCCTCTGAGATTTAGTCATGAGATATCTGAAGGATGGCTCACGGGTCCTGATATTCAAGCCGCTTCATTGACGTGGCTTGTTTTGATGAGTTTACTTTCTTTTGAGAGCAAGATTATCCGGATGAAAATCCAAAGGGTGGGCAAACATTTGTCTGAGTCATTATCAGACTTTTTTTTTTTTAAGTGTGCCATATTTATAAATGTTTATTAACACATTCTATATAGGCTTTCGTAAATATCTGCACTTCATTAAGCTCTTCAAGTAAAGTAATGGAGATTTGAAGGAAATAGAGGAAAATTTATGAATACTTATATAAAACTAAATAATATTGCTTTGTTGATTGCTTAGTGTGTGCCAACCGACTTTAATGGCACCTTATTTCAAAAGTAGGAACATACTGTATAATAACCTGTAGTCCACACTAATGAGGTGAGCCGTCGAAGTTGGACAGACTCACAAACATCATCTCACAACATGCACAATTGCAGCACGACACAGCTGGAGCAATTCAACATCATTAGATTTCACAGTATATCTAAATCCAGACCTAATTGCTCTTCAGCTCTGTATGCTGCCTTCATAGGCCCGGTTTACACCTGGTATTAAGATGCGTTTTGGTCGACCGGATCACAAGTAGATCAGGGAGACATTCCCGTTTACACCTGGTGTTTTAATCCACTTTCAAACACTTCTGTCCTGATTTCTTTGAGGGGAGGGTCTATAGGTGGGTAAATGTATCTTTTGATCTAATGGAAATGTGAAAACGCCCAGAGACGACGGAAAAACACGCGGAGAGCAGCAGCTTTAGTTTCTGTTCTGACAAGACCAGCCGGACGCTGTCAAACTTGGGTCTTCAGCCGGAAAAGTTCAAAACCCCTCAGGCTAGAGCTCTTCCCATAATGTTACTCATTCGGTCAGTAGTCGGAGAGTAGAAGGTCTTTTGTTTCTGTTTGAACACATTCGACAACATGAGCGTTTACACTATGAAAACAATCCGGTCGGATGTGTTTTCGACTACCTCTGGAAGTGGCTGAAAGTGGACAAGCTCAAAACATTATAGACACTGTTTACACCTGTATTTAGTGTCGTCCACTTGTGATCCAATTGACCAAAACGCTTCTTAATACCAGATGTAAACAGGTCCTAAGATACCTAGTTGTGGCCAAATTTAAGGCAGCATTGCATGATGGGAAATGTAGTTATTAAGAATAACACATATACTCTTATCCTTGAATAAACTGATGAATTTGACATTGTGGTGTTTATTGAGATACATAAGGAATGATGTATTGGCAATAGATTTTGGTGCATTAGTGATCTTTTCTAGCCTTCTAGTAATACTCTTTCTTATTGATACAATAAGAGCATTGAAAATAACTGTTCATGAACGTACCTTTGCAATCTTGACAAAGTGGCTCAGGATCTCAGCGCGGATCTTCAGGGTTTGAGCGGTGAGGATTTCCCGTACCAACCAGAAGCTCACCTGAAGAGATGTGAAAAACATTGATGACAGGGAACATGGATTTGCTGCCTGTTACTGATAAGCTGGGATTTCACAATCCGATCAGAGTCATTGAATATTGACCATCTGCCGATACAGAGTCCCGATCCGATACTTGTGTTTTCCTAGTGCTTGGTGCGCACTTCAAGTACATTAAAGTTATGCAAGTCCCTCTGTGGTGAAAATCAAGCTTTTAAATGTTGTTTATATGTCTATGTGGTGTTTTTAATGTGCTTTAAGACAAACAATGTGTAAATTCATAAATCTCCTTAAAACTGCAGTGAACTAAAGACAGTCTCAAAAACAAGGTTTTAAATCACTGGCGTTTCAACCAATCAGATCAATGTGTGATCGTCAACGAGTGAACCTCTGAGCTGCTGTGAGTGAGTGGAGGCGGGGCTCATTTGCATATTCATAGAAACGCGTATAATTAATGAGGCAAGGGTGTCGAATTACGTTCAAGCTATTTTAAGGCATGAAGAATTTTTTTCAAGGAAAAATGTTTAAATGTGTCATTTTGATGATCAAAGATGTGTTTTAAGGGATACAATTATTGACTACAGGGGAACTTTAAAATCAATCCTATGTATACATGTCCGTATAGAGAGTTTCTCAGGGGCTCAAATGTAATAAAAGACACATCTATGGGATATCTAACTGGAGGGCCACTGTCCAGCACAGTTTAGCTCCAACTTGCCTCAACACACATGTCTGGAAGTTTCTAATATCCCTAGTTAGACCTTGAATAGCTGGTTCAGGTTTGTTTAATTCGGGATTGGACACCCTTGGGATAGCCAATACTGACTAGTAAGAAAAAAAGCCCAGATAAGATCCTTGAGATCAGCTCAGGACATCCTGACAGCCTGGTATATATATGAAAACCAGACTAAGAATAAGACAATCACAGGTCAGCTGAGGTCACGGTATGTCAGGACAGCACTAGGTCAAGTTTCATCTGCGGTTTTTACATTTACATTACATTTACATTTACATTTATTCATTTAGCTGACGCTTTTATCCAAAGCGACTTACAATTGCTATATTTCAGAGGTCGCACGCCTCTGGAGCAACTAGGGGTTAAGTGTCTTGCTCAGGGACACATAGGTGTCTCACAGTGGATTCGAACCCGGGTCTCTCACACTAAAGGCATGTGTCTTATCCACTGCGCCATCACCACCACCACAAGTTTTTGGAACTTGATTTTTTTTTTTTCACTAAAGGGAACCTCAACTGCAAAACTCAAAAAAAATCTTGTGGAAAACCCATTTCTGATAGACAAAAACAAAAGTGCTGGAAATAACTGAGATGGAGGAAAAGCTGTTGGTATGTAATGAAAAATGAGACACTCCAGTCTTGATTATAATTGTACGGCAAACACTCTGTAGAGTGCTGGACACACAGACTTCACTTGGCAGGGACACCAACGCAAGCAACAAAAAATAAAATTAGAAAGCAGATGAAGTCTGAGTGATTCTGAGTGTAGTGAAAAGTTTAAGATTTCAGCCTCAGGGAGCCGTTATAACATAACCAGAGTCAGGTAGCAAACCTCAACAATTTCCTCAAAAGTAGCCTCGATTATATTTCATGCAGAGGGAATCAAACTCAGGAAACTATTTAATGTCGGACAAATAATACAGGGGGAAAAAAGTAAATGATGAACTACTCATGTTATAGCAACAGAATTGGGATATCTTTAAACACACAAAAAAAAACTACATTACAACTGCAAATCTAAAAAGCCCACCAAAGTCCTAAAATGATCAATGTGGTTGAAAACAAATCTTTGTTTGCTGTATTGCTGGTTTATCAGGGAAAAATGGCAGAAAACAGTCAATTTGCTGGAATGGAAACAGTAAATATTTCTGTAAACTAAGAATATATGGACTGAACTGTCCAAGCAAATGATGTCTTTTCCATCGACCCTCAGGAAGTCATCTTGATAAAGAGTACATAGTTTGACCAAAACTTTGGCCCCTGACTTTGATCCATTAAAGGGAGACATTAAATCGAGTGAGTAATTTATAATTTTCAAGCTTGAATTGAATATTCGACTTCTGTGTTAAAAAAAGTAGTGAGTGCCTTGAATGAGCATCCTAACTTCATATAGTATGTGAGTGATTTGAAGCGCTCTATATAGACAGGATCAAAATATTCAGACTTCACTAGACATCTTTCCCAATGTGAATGTTGCTTGAAGCCAATGCTGTGTGACAATGGAAAGAAATTGATAAAACATGGGTGTAAATTACTTAAAAATTTGTAGTGAAACTGAGAGACTGTACAATTACCTAAAAACCATAAAAAAATAGGTTAAAATAAAAGATTAATTGTATTAAACATTTTTAACAGTACACATTGCTGAAGGGAAGGATAAGGATAGAATTGGCTCTAGTTTAAAATTTGTTTCACTTAAAATTTTACTGTAAAACATTACAAAAAATTAACACTTTACAATAAGGTTAATGCATTAACTAGCCTAAACCAATATATTTTACAGCATTTAATATTCATGTTAGCTCAGTCCATAAACAAATGTTAACAGATAAAACTTTTGATCTTAAAAACTAGGGATGCACCGATACCAATTTTTAAGGGTCGAGTACGAGTACCGATATTTTTTTCCTGGTACTCGCCGATACCGATGCCTGTTGTACTGGGGGGTTCTCGTTTTATGTGGCAATTTTCTAAGAACAACACAATGAGACTAATGAACATATCAGCATCTTTATTTTCAACAACTTAAATAAACTTAAAAAAATAAATCATTCTTATTGCGCTTATCACAAATTTTCAAAGCCCAAATTTCACAGTGTCCAATAACCTCCAAAGGGCAAAACCAAGGACATAATGGATGTAATTTTTACCTGCCTGTCACAAAGTTGTCAAAGTGCTAAAGAAATCACAGACAACAAGACAATCAAATTTGTCATAAAGTGCCAAAGAAATCACAGAACAAATGTTTAACATAACACTGAGTAACAATGTTATCACAGCCGAAAGTGTAAAGTGAAATATTAGAGTGTACTATTAAATCTAGCAACACTATAACTGCAGGAAGAGTGTTCATAAGAATTAAGAAATATAATCTAAGGATATACGTGAGGTATCGGTCTTTGGTATCGGGGTATTTTTACGAGTACGAGTACGAGTACAAGTACATGAGCTTGGTATCTGGCCCGATACCGATACTGGTATCGGTATATCCCTATTAAAAACTATTAGTAAATGCTGAGATTAACATTAATAAATGCGTTTTGTTAGTTCATGTTAACTAATGTAGTTAATAAAACCTTATTGTAAAGTGTTAATAAAAATCTAATATGAGAACTACATTTCTGTAAAATAATAATTAAAAAAGATTTTAAAATAATCACCATGTAGTGTGAGCCAGAAACGAGCTTTTATTGGCTTATTCAAAGTCAACGCCTCACTAATGTAAATTCTGGTAAAATTCCCAAACTACTCCTCCTTTGTTTCATAAATGTTAACAGACACTTCAGTGTGATCTTTAAGACAAATGTGCAATGCTCAAGTCATAGTCATTGAGAGTTATTATCTAAATAAAATGAGCTTCAAAATGTTTGAGTCAAGTTTTCCAGCAATATTGTATGAAGGTGTATCACAGCTGTGTTAAGTTAAAATGTAAGAACGCCGCTTTACTAGATAAGCCAACTGTGTAATGATGTCATAGCCTATAGCTCATTATCAAATCATGTATACATTATAAGAGCTTTGGTTGGTATAGAAACCTGTGGAGACACTGCATTTCTTAGCTCAGAGATGACGGTTCTTTTCCAAAGTGGCAGTAAAGTGTGTAAAGTGACCCCCTTCATGAAACAGGGTGAGCTCATCTACTTCATTCTTACCCATAATGCCTTCAAAACAGCTGTGAAAGCTTCTGTTCCCGCTCCATATATAATGAACTGGCAAAGAGCGCTACAATATATTTGAGGCCCAGAGTTTCTGCTTAGTTGCCATGATGATGATGGACCACAATGTACAGTTTCTGCTCCCCTGATTTCACTAAAAATACAGAGCTGATTTACTACATAGACAAGTTTGACTAGATATTTACATTGATGAAAATGTGAGCATGCAAAACGTATGGTTGTTTATCAGCTCAAAAAAGCTCACCTTATATTATCCAATAATATAGTCACCAAGGTGAAAAATCTGCTTACTTATATGAGTAACTCTTAAGTTAGGGAGTTAAGTAGATTACAAAAGTTACAAGTGGATGTTTAACATTTAGGGGTTTGTTCAAATCCCTATCTAATATGAGCAATATTAATAGTAAAGCTTGACTTATCACTACTCGTATACTAATATGTGGCTTGATGTAAAGTAAATTTAGCAGCATAGGACTTTTAAAGATGTTCAGTTCAATATATACACGTATATTTATAAGTGCTGTCAATCGATTAAAAAAACATTTTCTGTAATCAATCGCGATTAATCGCACCTACCATTAAAGCTTCTTATATATTTATATATTGTAAAAATTTCACATTTAACCTCCAAATTAAGTAGCCTATATTTTTAAATGTTTAATGGCATCTTTTTTATAAAGGGCATCACCGATACCAATACTTCTGATGTCTCTATGAAATAGATTTATTCTCAATTTTAGCCATTAATTACAGGAATTCACCTACATTACAGTATAATTGAATTTTAGCCATTAATTACAGGAATTCACCTACATTACAGTATAATTGAATTTTAGCCATTAATTACAGGAATTCACCTACATTACAGTATAATTGAATTTTAGCCATTAATTACAGGAATTCACCTACATTACAGTATAATTGAAAGTTATCAATTTTAACATTAGGCTTTAAAAAAATATGAAGATTGAACTTAAAACAATCTTCATATAAACCAATTATAATAAATGGGAAATAAAATTATTTTCTATTGGCCCAGTCAGATCAGTTCAGATTTTTACATTTCCTGTTAAAATGCACAAAAAGTTATCCTTTTTGTTGCCTTACGTTCATTTAAGACATTTAACTCCTTTAACTGTGCTTGCGAGGATACTCGACAAAACATTTGGCATAATAAAGTGTGTTTTTGTCCGTTCAAGTGCTGTCTGAAGTGGCTTTCTGTGCGCACGAGTGTGAGATTCACAGATGCGCTCCAGAAAAGCACTGCGTTCTCTTTTGAGTCGTATTGCGTGTGAATGGATTAAAAGCATTTGCATGAATAAGAGTGTGGTCATATAATGAAACGCTAGTCAAAGGTTGATAAAAAATATAAAAAAAATCGCATGCATTAATACATACATTTTGACAGCCCTAATACACATTTACATACATACACACACATAGATACACATGTGTTTTTCTATAAAAAAATTTTTTATAGGACTACTAATACAAAAACTAGGCACAATTTACAGCCACAGCCATTGTTTAAAGCAAGACACAATCTTGGGTGGCCAAGAAAAGTGTCTCAAAGCCCCTCCATCTTTCCGAAGCTCTGGAAGCCAGATCATCATGTTCAGCTTAATGATGTAATAAAACCAAAGACATCGGCAGCCAGGATAGAAGGAATTCTGTGAGATTGACTTTGAGTAGAATTGTGGAGGCTAAGACCATTTCAAAAGGGAAAATTTGCACCGGGGAACTTGATGCTTTTATGTAATTTCCACACACAATCCTGGCTAGAAAACTAGAACAAATCCTCTCATTAAACATATGCCATAAATGTAAAAAGTGGGTCATCAAATGTCTGCTTTGCACTTTTATAGCACTTTTACATATTTTTTGTGAATATGTAAAATTGGGACACACCAGTCGGTCAATCTAATTATGTTTCAGATTTAACGGGAAAGATTTAAAATCAAATTAATTCCAGGCTGAAACTTCATAAATAAGCAGAACTGGAAGCACAATACAGTAAAACCACAAATTTAGTTCAGATTAATTTACGGCCAAAGACTTTTAAATTAGCTTGAAAACCAAACTTGCTTCTGGTTTTATAATTAATGGCTCCTTGAGCTTTGTAATCCATAAGCATCACCAAGTTTGAATAACAAAACAACATTTTAATCATCAAAATTCATTCCATGAACAAAACTGATTCACAAATATGTTCCTACAAGGTTTGCCATGCGAGTTTTACTACTAATCCTAAAGGATGGAGAACTTTGAGAACAAAATATAAATTGCACACACACAAAAAAAAGAGCTTATTGGCAAAATTAGTCAAGAAAAGGGTGAAGACGACGTCAACTTCCATGGAAAAACCTTAAATTATAGTGTATGCAAGTTACTTTTACATGACACAATTCAATACAATTAATAAAAACTGAATTATTATATGCAAAAACAACTTATTTTAAAATATTTTCTAACACGTGTCTTTGGAAGAAGGTTGGTTTTCGCTGTTGGTTGGATTTGGTGGAGTGATCATTTGTGGCGCTTGTGCTCTATGTCAACAACATGTGAGATGACAAGACGAACGTTGTCTAATATAAGAGTTCACAAGCTTGGCAAACCACATATCTCTATTCTTCCTAAAACATGAGCAGAATCAGCAAGCTCAATCTCGAGGTGGAAAGAAACACCAGGCTGGATATTTGCCCATGCATGTGTGATTTGTTAACAGTATTTCCAGCACATATCTAAGTTTTGGGCCATAAGGTTGATAATGATTTTGTGGCACAGTTTGTAGTTTGCTGGCATTATATCAACTACTGCCAAGCCAAAAATACACTTTAAATCCACGGCATTCTAGTGCGGTGAACTCTGTCAGCACACACTTCACACACTTCATATCTGGAAAACTAAAGGAATATATAAATGAATAAGTGAAGCATTTGACTGGGATAACAACAGCTGGGGATGAATAATATTTCCATCAGATCATTATCAGTCAATATCAGAGTTTTTAAATTATGTGCTTCAGTCTGATATCAGGCCATGATTGCAAGCTGATTTAATTGATTAAACAATTTGATTTACTGATTTAAAAGCACTACGCTGTTATATCTATTCAACTACACATTTTGAATAGATGTGTTTGTATATTATATATATATATATATATATATATATATACACATACTGTATGTATATATATATATATACATACTGTATGTATATATATATACATACTGTATGTATATATATATATATATATATATATATACACAGTATGTGTATATATATATATAATTTTTATATATATATAAAAATATATGTATGTATATATATATAATTTTTTATCTATACAAAAAATTATATATGTATATATATATATATTTTTTTTTATATATATATATAAAAGATTATATATATATATATATATATATATATATACACACATATATAATTTATATATATATATATATATATATATATATATATATATATATATATATATATATATATATATATATATATATATATATATATATATATATATATACACACACAATTTTTTGTTTCTTTTTTAACGTTCGGAATCAGCATGTTTTTGTGCAACCCTAGTGACGATGGTGAAATAAAATATTTTAAAAAAATTTATGTTTTGTAATTTAATTGATTCATTTGATTACTTTTATTTGATCTATATAATTTGTTATTGATAAATAAAATAAAATAAAATACAATACAGTAAAATACAATAAAATACAATAAAATACAATAAAAATCACTAAATTCATGAAGCCAGAAAACAAAGAAAGAAACTCTGCAAACATACCAATTGTAAATCTTACCTGGTTGAATCTCCGTGTGAAGGCAACGACATTGGGAGCCAAAATATGTTTCTCCTTTTTGTTCCAACCACAGCTAGCAAGCTCCTACAACACAACAGATGAGATTAACACAATGAGATTAAGAAAGTAAATGTTGCTTTCCTTCCAGTGGTAGTTACTGAGGCCTATAAAGACACTGAAGATACAGAGCCTTTGACGGACAGCATGCATGCATTAAACCAAGTGTAAATGAACCCAGTCTAAGTGATCATTCATATGTTTTTTCAGCTTTGTGTAAGATCTCAAGTTTCCACCTTTAAATCAATATTTATGCAGATTATTTTTTCAACACTCAACCCCGCAGGAGAACTGGGTATGACAGACTTTCAGAGTTTACTTCATTTGCAGCTTACCCGTTAGTTCAGCTAAACTAATGTGTTCGCAATTATCCTCTATTTATACACGGTCACAATTGATTACTGACGCTGCAAAAACACAGAGCAAAAAAGACAATTAGACGGAAAATGATCTACCGCTTTCCAGATGTCTCTCACAGGTCCTGTAGTCAGGGTTAATGCACGTTAAAAATGTATCTAATTTCATTTAAAGATGCAAATTGCAAGCATTTTTGGAGAGATACAAGTTTTTCAAATGACACAACAATAAAACTCACTGAGCAGAATGCATGTCTTCAGACGTAACAGTAAATACCAATAAGCAATTCTTACATTGGCTAAAACCATAGAATTGGAATAATAATTCAAAATGATATGCAGACACATCACATGTCTGTTTGTATGATAATTTTCCAACGACTCTGAACGTGGCTCATCCAATCAACAAAAGATAAGTAACATAATATGTGTTGAAAAGACTTTAGCCTGCGCTGAATGAAAGAAATAAACATTTGGAGCTGAATATAAGCTATCTAACGAGAGACACGTGCGTAATATGAAATACGCAAACAAAAATAAGGTTTTGTTGAAATTGTTGCAATTTACTAAACACTCATAAACTCTTCATAAACACTTGGGGGGATATGGAAAGTTAAAAGACCCATATTTGAATCAGTTTGTCTGTGATGAAGAGACAAATGTGTTAAAGTGTGGTGATGATGAAGAGAAGGATCCCTAGGCCCTCCAGGTGTGTAAGAGCGAACACTTGGAACGCACTCAAACAACTACAAAGAAAACTTGTGAGAGGTCGAAGGTTGCGTTTTTAACTTTCATTACCAGAATGCCTGGCACTAAAGTGCATGCGCAGCACTGTGGGTCGCCTGAAACACCCCAATACAGTCTCTCCTGTCCCGACACCTGCTCTTCACATCACTGATGCTCGGGGACTTGTGGGGTTTTTACATTTCAGTGGCATTTACTGCTCACAAGTGGATGCACAGGCAGCTACAGTCTAGTACAGTCTAAATGTGTGAGAGAGTGAGAGAGTGAGTGAGTGAGTGAGTGAGTGAGTGAGTGAGTGAGTGAGTGAGTGAGTGAGTGAGAGAGTGAGAGAGTGAGAGAGTGAGAGAGTGAGAGAGAGTGAGTGAGAGAGAGAGTGAGTGAGTGAGAGAGTGAGAGAGTGAGAGAGTGAGAGAGTGAGAGAGTGAGAGAGTGAGAGAGAGTGTGTGTGTGTGTGTGTGTGTGTGTGTGTGTGTGTGTGTGTGTGTGTGTGTGTGTGTGTGTGTGTGTGTGTGTGTGTGTGTGAGATTAAATAGCCATATATGTAGGATATGTGTAGATAAATATATGATATTCCACTGATAATAGCACTGAAGTTCAAAATAAGTTTTGTTTAAGGCTGTTTCCATCACTACTGTGGCTGGTTACAATTTTCAGCAATTACAGACTGACATTTCTATCACTAATGGTTCATTTACTACAGTAAATTAAATTAATTATCTCGCACTCATGGAAAGTGGCGCCGGTCAAAGGTTTCGAGACGGTCAGACGATACGTCAACTTCCTTTACGACAAGACAATTATCACTGAAGTTCATTTCGAGATGGGACACACACCTAAAGATTACTCCGCTCAGACAAGACTTGACGGGAGTAAAAGAGGAGGCAAAGATGGCAAAAGCAGACACAGATGGAGGTGGTTCCCTCTTTCCCTCGCATCAGCGGGAAGTCTGCATTCGGGAGGTCAGAGGTCACGCTGTTCCAAGAGACCGAGTAAAAGTGTCAGGAGAGGAATTATGGGTGAATTCAAGCGGCGAGCCGTCGGATTTTACAACTGAATTCTACTAAATTCTAATGCATCTCACATTAACGATGATGAAGATGAATAATGTGATACTAACACAACTATAGCAGACTCTAATAGCCATGAAGATGCTGGATAACATGCAGACGTTTCCTTATTTTAAAGAAACTCATTCTTTCTGCCAAAACCGCTTCTCTTTTTCAGTGCTTTGTTAATCTATTTTCCATTAAACTGATTAATAAACTGTAATTACAGTTAAGACCCACAAATATGCAGCAATCCAATCAAGAGTGTTTTCTTGTAATTAAGAATGGAAAAAAGGATGATCAGCACATCGTTCAGAGTTTTTTACTCTCAAGAGACTGCATTTATATATTTGTGCTCACAATTAAATAAGCTCAACAGATTCCAGGGTTATTATTAGTTAACTAAAACCATTAAAAAGTCCTTCCTTTAAATAAAATATATAAAAAAACGTTTTATTTAACTTCAACTAGTTGCTAAAGCAATATCTCATTGTCATCCATTTTTATTTTTGAAATTTTACTTTCTAACAGTTAAAAAATAAAAAAATAAAACCTAATGCTTTTTATGATAAAATGCGATGACTGGAAATGTAACCAGTCATCATCTAGGACTGAAAAAAAAAAAATACTTTAACACTTTTTAATATTTTTTTTAAAACACAAGTTTTAATAATTTTTACATGCTTATGTCAATTTTAGTAGTTTTTAAGTGGTTTCTTTTTATCTTTAATTGATTTTAATTTCAGTTGTAGTAATTTTAGAACATTTAGGCAAAAAGTCAAATTTTCTAATCTAGTAGCCTATTTTATTTCTGCTTTAATTCAATTGCCCTGATCAGCAAAAAAAATGACCAATACTGCTTAAAAACCAGGGATACCAGCTTAAACCAGCAAAGTTATTTTTTAAACAGCATTGCTATGTACTTACAATGAAACATTATTGGGCAAATGATTCCCCTGTAGACTTCATTTCAGTCAACACATTTGATTGTTTATATAAACCGAGTTATACATCAAAAGCCGGAATTTTCTATTGCCTTTAAAGCCTGAATGATTGTATTAATCACAGAGACACTAAACTAGACTAATGAAAGCTTGAATCCGTGGCCCGCTGACAGACAGATTAAAGCTGGAGCAAGTCGGTTTACAAACTCTCTGTTATGCATCATAATTCTCTGCTATTGAAAAGAAATGACGAAACGGGTTTATGTGTAGCGATAAACACAGCACTGAGGTAATCAGCTTCTTTGGACTCCAGATGTAGAGTCTATTGCTGTGTCTATTATAGCATGTTTTCATCAGCTAATGCTGCATATACTCATGCACACGTCAGGCTAGTGTGTGTATGACATAAGGGCATTTCTCTTGCACTTTAAAACATCTGAAAGATTGAATGTCTGAAAATATGACTACAAACACACACAGAGAAGCAGACATTACAGCATCTTAAGGGCCTATTCCAAAAAAAAACAACATCAGCCATCCGAACTGCACAATTTAATAAATCATACACAGACCTTGTCTTAGAGCAACACAAAACCTCAGACTTGTTTCCGTCTGAAACTTTACAGACTGAAACGAACCCCCTGTATTTATTTGCATAACTCAAATGTTTAAGTATGTTAGGGGACGTGCTAAACGTGCACGGTCAGGGGTATCGGCCAGAGAGTGTGTGTTTCTCATGTAGCACATCATCCTTGCGTTCCCTCAGTATTTTGATCCATGCAATAAAACAATATTTATACTGAAGAACTAGAATTTAGCTTCGATAAAGTCAAGACACTAATTTAAAGATGCTGGTCACCACTAACTAGCCAAGAAACACCAGTGCACTCTTTGGATGCTGAATAAGCTGATATAGCCAAGCAATGAAAGTGGGTCACAGGTGTTCTCGTTCATCCATCACGAGCTATAAGCCAGCGGCATGTTTTCTCACAGTTTTACATCACGGTCTGTCTGAGGAAATATTGGACCCTCTTCTCACTGTCACTTATCCTGGCAAAGATCATGAACTGATACTGAAGTGTTATTCTCTTTCCCAAACGGTGTATAAACATCCCTAATGAAAAACTGCTCGATTGTTAGAATATTCTGCCAAGGCGTTTAATTCACAAAGTCTGCGCTTCCACTGTGCCGCAACTGACCGTCTAAACAGACGCTCAGGTTTTACTGGCAGCTTTTCCTTCTTTAGCTTCAAAATAGTAGCATATAAATATTGAAACAAGTAAGTTTACAATTCCATTATATTATAAAGATGGAGAGAAAAAAATGTTTCATCGTAGACACGCTCTTATCATATGAGACAATGAGGTAATCCTGCTCAAACATCCACGTGTAGGTGCAGGTCAAAGGTTTACGTGGTCGCATTGCAATTACATGTTAAATGGAGGCTGTACAGTGCATATTAATGTACTGTACATATTAATTAACTGAAATGTGTCAGTCAGCATTGAGGACTGAAATAAAATAAAAATAATAAATATACAAATATAATCAAATAAAAAACATACACATACACACACACATATATTATGTGTAATATATATTTATTTTATTTATATTTTTATTTTATTTTAAATTTTATTTAACTTTTTATATATATATATATATATATATATATATATATATATATATATATAATAAAATATAAATAAAATTCTAATGTAATTTAAAATAAAATAAACAATATAAAACAACATTAAATAAAAAATAAATTTAATTGAATAATATAGAAAATTTAATAAAATAAAATACAAAATATTAAATAATAATAATAATAATTAAATAAATAAATATAGGACAATGGAGTGTGGAAATTTTTTTATAAGTCATCATCTAGGACTTAATAATAATAATAATAATAATTATAAATAAAATAAAATCAAAAATAGAATAAAAAAATAAAATAATAATAATAATAATCTTTTACAGACAGTTATGATGCAACATAATTTAATATGTTAAAGTGTATTCTCTAATCTACAAGGTTTCATCCTCGAAACATGTGACCTAGGTCTTACCTCTGGCTGTATGGCCTTAAAAACAGGGGCGTCCATCAGGGTAATTTGGCTCTGAGAAACACAGAAAAGACAAAAATAAAAAGTCACATTTTCACTCAAACTGAGAGCGAGTAATCACACCCATGAGCTCATTTTCCAGCACTGAGTTACGGCGTACATTATGGGAAAGGACAAAATGAAGGAAACAATTCATCAAAAAAAAAAAAAAAAGACCATAATGAAGGTTCAACAGGGTCCTTTAAAACGTAAGTTCCTTAGAAGTCTAAATAAGAGCTTGATGCATGTGAATTATGGCTAATAAACTCTCAAATCCCACAATCAGGCCAACTCATAGGAAACTGTTCTGTTGTAAATCACCACTAACATTATGTATATTATTCAGAGAATGTTTACGTTATTAATCATAGACCATCAGCTGTAGGTGAACTCGTTGCAAAGGCTGTTTTGAAAAATATAGGAACATTATTGGGATAGTACCTGTATCTTTTGTGGACAAGGCAATCCCATAAAACAGTGCAAATAGTTGATTATAAACATTATTAGTATACTTAAAATTCTTTTAAAGCAAGTTTGGTGAGGAAAGTTTATTTATATAGCGCATTTCACATAAAAGGGACAATCATATAAGAAAACATTACAGTAAAAACTAAAAAGTATAAGAAAAAATACAAATTGATTTAAAATGTATTAAAAACATAAAAAAGAAATATAAAATTAAAATAAATAAAAAATTTAATTCAAAAATAAAAATATGTAGTATTATAATTTATATAGATTTTTTTTTTAATTTAATTAAAAATTCTGCTGTTGTTGCAAAACAAAGAGCTAATCTGTCTAAATAGGACTTTTAAAAAACAATATGATGCATAAGAAATAAAAATAATAAAATGTAAGAAATAAAATGGATCAACAATAATTTAAAGTCCCCCTGTGATCAAAAATCCAGTTTTTAATGTTGTTTATATGTCTATGTGGTGTTTTAAATATGAATTTACGCATGGTTCATCATACAGCATAAGTCAACACCATTGCTGAGTATTTTCTACTTAAAACTGCAGTGAACCAAAGACAGTCTCAAAAACACGGTTTAAAATCACTGAATGTTTCTAACGTCACCTTGATTAGATTAGATTAACGTGCCGACAGGCTTTAGCATATCATTAAAAGCGAAACAGCAAGGAGTGTCTCGAGAGATGACAGGTTATCCCGGTATATTTTTCTGTTGATATGAAAAAACGGGTAGATTTAGCAAGTGTATGATGTATATTATGATGTTATGATATATGCCTTTCTCCACTGACGTTCTGAGTTGTTCAAAGCGTTTCTGATGATTGTTAGAAGGCAGCTGTCTGACGAGATGGAGAACGGGAAAATGGTTTGTGTAGCATTAGCAAGACATTATTAGCTGTTTGATAACGTAATCAAGCAAAAGGCTAATCATATTAAGTACCATTATGTGCCCAACATTTTAAAGAGCGATACCATTGTGCAGCGTTTACCTCCGTGAGTTGGCCGAGTGGATCTCTGAGCTGCTGTGAGTGAGTGGAGGCGGGGCTAATTAGCATATTCATGTATCAGTGTATACTAAATAAAGCAAGGGTGTAGAGTTGCATTCAGATATTAAGGCACGAAGATTTTTTTTTTCACAGGAAAAAAATTGTCAATATCTAATCGTGGTGATTAAAGATGAGTTTTAATGGACACAATTATTGACTACAGGGGGACTTTAAAATGTATTAAAAAATGAATAAGAAGAAAAGAAAATAATGTAGAATACATATATAAAAAAACTAACTGGTTCATTGGTCTAAATCATAAACTGTAAAAAAAGATGGACGACGCCCCTTCGCTCTCTTTCATTGGCGAGAAGTGAAGCCGCCATTGTCCTGATATGGCGCTGACATCTTGGGACTTGAGTCTGCGCAGTTGCGATTCGGGACCAGACATGCGCAGTAGTGAGCAGGAAGTAAAGCCGCGAAATCAACGTCCCGCCCTCACTCTCGCTGAATCAATCACAAGCACACGCCTCTGCGCTTTTTTAAGTGGCCTGTCTGCTCCGTTCTCCTCCAATGTTGATGTCTGCTGATTGCAGTACCTGTTAATGTAAGGTAAATGCAACTACTAACCACATAGTCATATTTAAAAAGTAACACATTAATATATCCTGTAGTATTGGATATATTAATGTGTTAATATAGGACCTATACTGTAAAATACGAGTAGCCTACTCATTTTACTGCAATTAAAGAACTATCACAATTTGGTGGACAGCTAAATCAACTTCATATTTAGCTCATGTAGTCTGTTTTAGCTAGGTTAGCATCCTACAATTTATTAATTTATTTTACATGCGCAAAAACCTCAAAGATTGATCGACATGCCAGATCGGTTAGCACATTCTACTGCATAACAACCCATTATGTCGTTGTGAAATAATTAATTATAGAACTTTAAATATTAAATTTAAAGCTCCAATCTCCTCAGTCCTCCAAAGATCCTGAAAAAATGTCCGTTGTTGCTTCAGTGACTACTTTGCTCAGAGAACCTGTCAATCACAGCTGTCAATCATGTACACCACAGCGCTGTTTTTATAGCATCAAATAACTAACTAAAAACAAACTTATTTTAAAAACAAAAACTTGAAATTACATCAGCGTGATAAAAACTACAGTAAATGACACTATCTTTGGAAAAAAGATATGTGAAGTGTAATTTAAATGTTTAGTTGGTCTCACGTCCGGTTGAATAACATGGGGAGGCGGGGTTTATGAGCTATACTAGGACCGGTCACCGGGGGGCGATCGAGACGCTTTGGCTTCACTTTTCAGGGCTTGTGCGGCACGCTTGGTCTAAATGTGTCTTTGTTTTACCTGATCTAACCATCTGAAGAGTGTCCTAAACCCCCTCTAAAACCAGCCAACAGACCAGTTTGACCCGGCCAGGAGATCAGCTAACACTGGTAAGAACATGCATCCTTAGTAATACATTGACAGCCCAGACAGCAACATATTGTCGGCCCAGATCCGGCCCACATATGGTACATGTGGATTCCACATGGCCCAGATATGAGCCGGATCAGGGTCGACACTATGTTGCTGTCTGGGAGCAAACTACACAGAGCATGACAGCGAGCACAGACTTTTTCAAAACCGTTTGTTCCAGAAGTATTTTCCCTTTCATTGTGTCCACAAGGATGCCGAGTATTGGAGCTCATGAGGCCCAGTGTCCATCAGGATGACGGCACGGCAAGCTTCTGGAACAGAGCTATTGTTTCCAAACGGAAAGGTCCCAATTGACCAGGAAAGCTACCAATGAGACTCATGGAGCTGTATCATTACAGGACAGGACAAATGATGTAGAACGAGAGTTTTACACCAGAAAAGGCATCAAATTGAACGATGACAGTTTTACTCACTGCAAACTCCTCTGGCGTGACTTTCAGCACATCAAACACGACGGCATCGTAGCTCTTCGCATAGTCAGCACTCGGGCCGTCCGCAGACACGGAGCTGTTGCTTCCCTGAATATGAGAAAGAAGCAATATAAAGACAATAAGATGTCAACCATGAAATATTACAGATGCTCCTAAATTCAAGAACAATAACAGAAGAGAGGGAGGGATGCAAAAAATGACAATTCATAAACAAATGAAAGACAACCAGAAATCAAAACTGACCACAATTACGGTCTAACTAAAACGTTCCTGTTTTTATTGTCCTGGTTTGAGTTATTTTTTGATGATGACTGTATATTATCCCTGATTTGTTCTGGTGTGGCTCTCATGTATTGACCACCAGCCGTCACAGAACACATCATGCCTGTCGTTAAAAAATCAGCACAGTTCTTTCCATGGAAAAGTAAAGTTGTGGGGTTAGCGTGAGGTTTTCATGGCAGATGTGGTATATGTTCCTCACGGGACGACTGCCAGCGCTGGAAAAACCAGGAAAGTTCCCGGAGCTTGATTGATCTTTGATCTGATGATAACAGCATCTGAATGAGGACGCGTGTAAATGTCCATACATGTCCAAAAACATTTTATTACCATGGTACTTTCTGATACTTTCCTGTTAATAAAAAAAGAGCTGACCCTTGAAAAAAAAGTACCATGGCATTACCATACAAATGTACCATGCAAAAACACAGTCTCAGCACTATGAGGATTACAAATTGATTGATTTTAAGTTTCAGGTCTTAAGTTTATTGGTCACACACACAATCATACACAGTACGGCCTGCTTTGTATGACTCTCAACAGAATACAATAGACTAGATTTAAAATGTGAATGAATGACAACACGATAGCATTATATAGACTGTAAGGAGATTGAAGAATTAAACATGTACATACACTGCCGTTCAAAAGTTTGGGGCCGGTAAGATTTTTAATGTTTTTAAAAGGAGTAACTTATGCTCACCAAGGCTGTATTAATTTGATTAAAAATACAAAACAAACCCAGTTATATTGTGAAATATTATTTCAATGTAAAACAGCTGTTTTCTATGTGAATATATAAAGTGTAATTTATTCCTGTGATCAAAGCTGAATTTTCAGCATCAGTACTCCAGTCTTCAGTGTCACATGCAGTGCCGGCGGTATGGGGGGGCATTAGGGGGCAATGCCCCCCCAAATGTATTTTATGCCCCCCAAATTGAATTATGATAAATATTATGATATTTATGATAAATAATAAAAATATATGTCCACAAACTGCTCATTAGCTGAAAATATAATAAAGCCGACCTAAGACCACAGTGTGGCGCTGTGAGAACCCCCCCCCCCCAAATCACTTGCACGTTAATACATGAATGAAATGACTTTCAATTGGTGCGAGATTCCTGGCTGCATTCAAAACAAAGCAAACAGATGAAAACTTATAAACTGTTTTGATAAAGGTAACTACATGATGCTTTTTTAATAGTAGGTTATTGTAAACGCTTATGTTAGAGCAAAGCAGAATAAAGATGTGTAGCTTTTTTTCTCTCTTCCCCCAGTGAGATAGCAGTTAAACTACTATCCTGTCAGTGAGAGACTGTGTGCATGTTCGTTAGCTTTGTTTATAATAAAGCTGTGGTCAGAGTCGGTCTTGCAATTTTTTTTTGTATAGCCTAGGCCTATTTAACCCTTATTTAATCAAATTTATTAAGAGTTGAACGTCTTGCAACAATGTGTAATGGTTTATGTGTTTATTGTATGGGTTGCATCACTTCATGGTAATAGCTAACAGAAAAGGCAGTAGCAATAATAAATATAGGATATCTGATATCCAAAAAAAAGTCCCCATACCTCGTGCCCACCCATTGAAAATAAATGCCCCCCTGCTGAGCGCAGTCTGAAGCCGGCTCTGGTCACATGATCCTTCAGAAATCACTCTATATGTCTATATGATGATTTGCTGCTCAAGAAACATTTCTGATTATTATCAATGTTGAAAACAGTTATTTATATTTTTATTTCAGGATTCTTTGATTAACAGAAAGTTCAAAAGAACAGCATTTATCTGAAATAGAATCTTTTGTAAAATTAAAAACTACCGTTCGAAACTTTGGGGTCAGTAAGAATTTTTATTTTATATTTTGGGGGAAATAAATCAAATAAATCAATACTTTTATTCAACAAGGAGGAATTAAACTGATCAAAAGTGACAGTAAAGACATTTATAATGTTACAAAAGATTCTATTTCAAATAAATGCTGTTGTTTTTAACTTTCTGTTCATCAAAGAATCCTAAAAGAAAAATGGTACACAAATGTTTTCAACATTTACACGATAATAATCATAAATGTTTCTTGAGCATCAAATCATCATATTAGAATGATTTCTGAAGGATCATGTGACACTGAAGACTGGAGTAATGATGCTGATGCAAAACCATTTAAGCATCATGCAGGAACATGGCAATCATTCAGCATTACACCGTTTTGAAAGAAATTAATACTTTTATTCAGCAAGGGTGCATTAAATTGATCAAAAGTGACAGTAAAGACATTTATAAGGTTGAAAAAATATTTATTTTACAAATTAATACTGTTTTTTTATTACTTTCTATTCAACAAAGAATCCTGAAAAAAAAATGTATCATGGTTTCCACAAAAATATGAAGCAGAACAACTGATTGATAATTATTAGGAATGTTTCTTGAGCAGCAAATCATCATATTAGAGTGATTTCTGAAGGATCATGTGACACTGAAGACTGGAGTAATGATGCTGAAAATTCAGATTTGAGTAATGATGCTGAAAATTCAGATTTGATCTCAGGAATAAATTACATTTTATAATATATGACAAGAGAAAAAAGTTATTTTAAATTGTACTAATATTTCACAATTTTACTGTTTTTATTTTTGATCAAATAAATGCAGCTTTGGTGAGCATATGAGATTCTTTCAAAACATCTAAACGAGACCAAACTTTTGAATGGTAGAGCATGTATGAAAATAAGAGTATTGCCATCTGATAGCACAGTACCAGCACAGGACATCTGTCAGTGGAGGATCTGTGAGTTTCAGGTATTGGAGGTAATGCCAGTGGAAATGAGGATGCCAGAAGCACTGCCTCATTCACACTGTCTGTCATTCAGAGTCAAACACTCAATATTCTCCACTGCAAACACACAACTGTCCATCAGAGAACAGACACCTGTAGAGGACCTGAGTGAGGACAGCAAGTGCACTGACGCAATGACATACTGTAACCCCACAGAACACAACAGAGGGTGTTTTACCCGTGTGTGACGACGAGGTCATTATAATATATATATATATATATAATGTATACAAATATTGTATAATAGAATTTTGTTAACCATCACATAAAAATTATTGTATTGTCCAAAAATGTTTTAATGTTGCTGATTCAGGCCTGGTATTTACTTGAAGTATGCAAATAAAAAAGAACTGTAATTAACAGTATACCTAAACAGTGTTATTTTAGTATCATTGAGATTGAAATTACTGAGATCATTGGGATTTGTTTTTACTTTGAATTTCCCATTTCATTTTAAAATTTTGGTCATTTTTATCAGTTATTGTTTAAAATGTCTAAACAGTTTTATCCATTTTTAGTTATTTTAGTACATCAAGCAACTAGCTTAAGTAACATTTTTTTTTTTTACATTTATTTTTTATTTCAGTTAATATTTATCATTTTATAATATTTATTCCAGTATCACAGAAATGTGTTATGGTTTTAGTTAACTAGAATAACCCTGTACATGAGTCACTAAAGAACCGCATTGTTATAATTAAATAAATCACTCTCTCTGTCCTATCCTCTCATACTGCTGAAATAAGGAAATATAATTTTCAACGATGACACTTGAACAAAGGCAATGAGATAAGAATTATGTATCATCAGTTAATCATTTTATAAGATTAATATATTAAAAAAAGTTAAATGAGGAGTGGTTACCTGAGAGGAGGCGGAGCTAATGCTGGTGCCATCCGATAGGCCGTTTCTACGGTACATGCTGGTGAATCAGCCAATGGGGTGCAGATGCCAGGGCAACAGCGGCCCTCAGCCAGACCCCACACATGACAAATCATCCATTCCTGGAGACACACAGAGGAGACATATACACCAGTTATATACATTATATATATATATATATAGTCATGTTCATGGCATGCACATACAATTATCTTCATTCTTTATTACTTTTCAAGATTATGATGAGGTTCAAACCAATGTTTGAAATACAATCAAATAATATAGATCGGACAATGATTAAAATTATTGACGCATGTATCTTAGGTCCATTGCAAAATATTAAGATATATTATGCACTATAAAATAACATTAACTTGAGAGTGTAAAGAGTCTGACTCAATGTCAACAGCAATGCTTCATGGGAGTGTGTGATTACAGATGTGGGTTCAAACCTTTGACTAGTGGTCTTTCTGTGTGTGTGTGTGTGTGTGTGTGTGTGTGTGTGTGTGTGTACTGTGTAGGGAAAACTCTGATCCTAAACTTCTAAGGAACTCCAGAGGGACTGGGTTTGCTCTGTTTCCCAGATGGCCAGAGGAAGTCGCATCATACCTGACTGACCGATGAACCGCCGGGTCGGGAAAGAGCGAAACAAATAGGAAAGAATGTGACTTACAATGGAAATCCTCTCGGATCACTCAGACAGTGATCAACACGCGTAATGGGTTTTGGGAAAGTTCTCATCACTCAGCTGGAGATCTGAAACCCCATTTTGGTCTGAGATTCGGGAAATTTCATTTACAATGACAGACACGTTGCTGTAAAGAAACTGTTTTAATCTCAGCTCCAAATGTGAGAAGGTTTTTATCAAGCACATCATATAACCATTTCAACTTAGAGATGTTGCTTTGTTCAGACTTCTTACATGTAAACATTTCACTCACAATCGAAAACAGGACATTCATGCCCTTTCTAAATGAACAAGTGTATTGCTCTATAGACTTACTCTGGTATTCACAGCTCAAGCTCCTTTACATCCAGACCAACTAAACTGCAAAAACAGCTCATAGAAATCATCATGCTTATGTGCTCATTAACATAAGACCACCCACATTTACATATCAACATCTTCAGTTTTATCGGCAAGCACTGCTCAGAAAATTCTTTAAAAAAAAATCTAGTTCATTGTGTTTAATATGGCCTGTTACTGAAGCCACATCAGAGGAGCTGTGATGACCTCTAGTGGCCTTTACATGAGTTTATGTTCAGTCATAAGTAGATCCTCAATGTTAAATCCAGTTTTTTGGCTTATTATCAATACAATTATCTGAATCTACAACATAACTTCATACAAGTTACATACACAAAACAATTTGTTGACTGTGCAAGGGGATTATAAGAGAATATTTTGGAAATAATAGTTCAGCTGACAGAAAACGTTGAGATACTGTATGTTATATTGATCTATGCACTCTTTTACTACAGCATCAATGATGTACCAGTATTTTGTGAAAATTGTGCCAACGATATACATTAAAGGAGATGGAGAGGTAAGGGAGCTGAGCTCCCTTATTTGGGGAATAAAAACAGAAGGAAAAAAAAAGTACAAAATTGTGGCTACTTAGTATTAGTACCACTGGCAAAAAAATATTAATTTATTAAGGTTTTACATTATTGGCAATAACTGAGGTAGTAACAATGATATATTGCTGGTTTTCATGGTAATCTTTTATGTTAATTAAGAAGACTCTTTAAGGTGTTTTACCTTTTACTTTAGGTTGTTAAAACAAACCAGTTTTCAGTAACAAGACATGAGTAAGTAGCGAATGGGCTGATTGGAGATCAGGGTTTACCTGGTGTGTTTGTGCTTTATGAACTGTCTCCAATGATGGTGAAATTCACAGAGAAGCAAAGGTACGTCTCCTGTTATTGTTGTTCATTCTCATTTCATTACAGTGCATACATTCTGTTCACATAACTTGAATAATAACTTTAGCATTCATAAGATCCTTTATGTAGAGACCAAAAAAACGAAATATGAATATAAATGAAAAAATAAATAAATACACGCCTGGGCCCGTATTCATAAAGATTCTAAGAATCCTCTCAGAAAACTCTTAATTTAGCTTAAAATCTTTTACGTAGGAGTCTTAGCTTAAGAGCGATTCGGGACCTGATTTTAAGTATAGGGTCTATTCTAAGCCTTCACTTTGAAATTACATGTGTAATTTTTCCTATTTGACCATTCTCACACACACACACGGACACGCGCGCACACACACACACACACATTATATATGTGTATATAAATCCTTTTTTTTATTTACCATACTGTTAATTTCCTATAAGGTATTTGATTGGATTAGAATGATAAAAATTGTTCCACTGTCTATTTAAGTGGTGGTTTGAATGTTGGTTTTAATGTAACAAACATGGAATAAAAAACAAGAAGGACAAGACAGCTCAACTGGACAGAGGAACAGTGTTTACTGTGAGCCCAGTTAGTGGATGAACACAAGGCCATCCTTAAAGGAAGATCAGGCCGGGTGTCACAGCACAGAAGGAGACGTGGGAGCTTATAGCGGTTAATAATAAATTATATACGGTTCATTCCCCCTGCTTGTGCGGAAGCCTGCTATATTCATAAATGCATTTTTTTGAGCCTGCAAGGTGGGAATGTCCAGTGTAAATAAAATGAACTGCGACACAATAAGACACAATTCTGAAAGTGCTGTAATGGTTTGTGATCATTGCTTACAGAAGGTTGTGACAGACCCAAATCATCACTGCTGCATTGATGCATTTTCCCAGCTGCCAAATATCTTAATGTACAGTAGTGATTTAATATCTGGCACTACACCATTCCTGCGCTGTGTCGGAGATGTTATTGTGTCTCTAATAAAATCGGTCACAAACATTTTCCCTGCACGATCTAATCTATATGGTCTTATTAACTCACTGTCATCTATTGTCTGCAACACATTTCTTCTCTCTCTTCGTCTTTCTGCCATTTTCTCCTCTGCTAAAGAAACTCTTAAGCCTCTTAAAAGTCCTCGTCCGTGCTCCTAACAATTTTGACCTTAAGACATCTTTAAAGGGTTAAGATGCTTTCTGATTTACTTTTTTCTTTACTAGGATTTTGTCTTTAATTTTAAGAGTAAACGCTCACATTTCTAAGAATTTATTTAGAATTTTGTCACTAGGAGCTACTCTTTGCATTAAGATTCTTTATGAATACGGGCCCTGATCAAAAGTTTGTGGTAAAAACATTTTAAATATTTTTGAAACATTAAACGCTTCTGCTCACAAAGGCTGCCGTTATTTCGTAAAAAAAAAGGAAAAAAAAGAACAGCCTTTATTTGAAATATAAATATTTGTAAACATTTTAAATGTGTTTGTTACATTTGATCAATTTATTGCATCAACATTCTGTTGTATACTATTATAGTAAAATAGCGACTACTAACAAAACATAAAAATATAACAATATAACTGTTGTAAGTAACTATTAAGAGTGTTTATGTTTGAGTCAGTAACATATGACCACTTACAAAATTGTTGTAACACTCATCCACACCACTAGGTGACGTCTCTCAACTACAAATTACTCAAACGGGGTCTTTCTAGATATCAGAAGAGATGCGTTTCTATCCACTTAGTGTTTATGATGTCATTAAATCACATCAATATTAAATTCCAATCCCATACAAGTACCACATACTGCATGCATATTTGCCTAAGCTGAAAATGGTTATGCATCTGTTATATTTAAATAATATATAATCCTACATAATATATTGGTTGTGTTGTGAAACCACTAATAACTGAGACCACTAATGTCAGTGCTTAAATTTTTCATTTTTGTCTCATTTGTCGCATTCTTTTTAAATTTCAGTTAACCATGATTGAACCTTTGTGTGTGTGCTTGTGTGTGTGTGTGCATGTGTGTGTGCGTGTGTGTGCGTGTGTGTGTGTGTGTCCAAAGTCTTCCCGACTCAGCTCAATTTGAGCCGGCTCTTATTTGTAAGTCATTCAACAGCACAACCCAAAACCCTCCGCCTCCATCACTCCAGAGCGTCTGATTATAATCTGAAAGCGTTTCATAGAATATCTGCGCTGTAATCCCCCATGAGTCAGTGATAATACTATCTCACACACATCAGTGTTACACTGGATCTTCAGCGCAGCAGTCTGTCTGACATCACCCGTTTCAGACACCATCTGGACTGAGAGCGAGTATCAAAGCCATTAAGTGTTTCCAAGGAGACGCACATTACTCTACCTCCCGCTTTCACTGAGGCCACTTCAATAGAGTGGGGGCTTCCATGTTTTTGGTTATTCACAATGCATACTTGAATGAAGTTCACTTGAGGGGCTTCATGAACACCTGCCGGATCCTCGAGACAATCTCTTCAGCAAATACATTAGTGGACTATAGTATAGAGAGTATGAAGCACAGTATACTATAGTATAGTAAACAGTAGAATAGTATAGCATATATTAGTATAGTATGATATACAGTAGTAAGTATAGTACAGTATAGTATAACATAATACACAATAGTATAAACTCTCAGAAAAAAAGGTACAAAAGTCGTCACTGGGACAGTACCCTTCAAAAGGGTTCTAATATGTACCATTTTGGTACCAATATGTACCTTTGAGGGACTAATATGCACTCTTTAGGTACAAAGGTGTACCTTTTGAAAAGGTACCGCCACAGTGACAGCTTTTGTACCTTTTTTCTGAGAGTGTATTACAGTATATAGCACACAATAGTGACGATGTAGTGTTTAAAATGATTGTAAAGTGTGCATTTCCTGGATGTCCGAATTGTGAGAAACCAACGAGAAAACGTAAAAGTGCCTTACCAATGCCGCAAAATGAACGGCTTACCGTTCACACTTTTCCATCAAATGATCATGAGCATCCTCTTCTCAGTTCTCGCGCATGCGTCGTGACTCTCGTGAACTCACGTCAGAGCCCCACACAGAAGAAGATGAATAGTTGAATAAAGTAGTTATTTTTGGGGGGGTTTGCGCACAAAAAGTATTCCCGTCGCTTGATAAACTTAAGGTTGAGCCACTGTAGTCACTTGGACTATTTTAACTATGTCTTTAATAACTTTTCTGGGCCGGCAGTTGCAATTGCCTAGCAGCCTATGAAGGAGTGATCCAGCTCTCAGATTTCACCAAAAATATCTTAATTCGTGTTCCGAAGATGAACAAAGGTCTTACGGGGTTGAACAACACGAGAGTGAGTAAACACTGACAGAATTATCATTTTTGGGTGAACTATCCCTTTAAGTGTTCGTTTGCAAGTTCCCAGCATGCACTGCAGGATGAATGAACTATGCTGTGACTGTTATTGGATTATTGTCTCACTGTTTGCTGACTTTTGTCAAAATGATGTAGACTTGATCTGTCTAGTCCAGTCACAGTGAGGTAAAAAGGTGAAGTTGAGTGACAGGTAATTGATTCAGGGTCTTGATCAGGTGTTACAGAGCAGTGAGAAGCAACAGAGATATTTTTCAATATAAAAGACTCGAAAACACACCCCTGTTCGTTGGATATTAGTCATCCTCTTTGTCTTCCATCTCACGACCTTTTTTGGCACCCTCAATCTCTTTAATTATCCCTCATCTCTCGCATGTCTGTGAGATGCTGTAATTATACGGCTCAGTCTGCAGTGCTATTAAACTCTCTCCAGGATCTGTCCTCAGTCACTGAGAGAAGAAACTACAGTAAATTTCTAGGGTTTACAAAGAATGGTGTGAAAGGGGAAAAACAACCAGTATGTGGCAGTCCTGTGGCCGAAAATGCCTTGTTGATGCTAGAGGTCAGAGGAGAATGGGCCGACTGATTCAAGCTGATAGAAGAGCAACTTTGACAAATAACCACTCGTTACAACTGAGGTATGCAGCAAAGCATTTGTGAAGCCACAACACGCACAACCTTGAGGCGGATGGGCTTCAACAGCAGAAGACCTCACCGGGTACCACTCATCTCCACTACAAATAGAAAAAAGAGGCTACAATTTGCAAGAGCTCACCAAAATTGAACAGTTGAAGACTGGAAAAATGTTGCCTGGTCTAATGAGTCTCGATTTCTGTTGAGACATTCAGATGGTAGAGTCAGAATATGGCGTAAACAGAATGAGAACATGGATCCATCATGCCTTGTTACCACTGTGCAGGTTGGTGGTGGTGGTGTAATGGTGTGGGGGATGTTTTCTTGGCACACTTTAGGCGCCTTAGTGCCAACTGGGCATCGTTTAAATGCCACAGCCTACCTGAGCATTGTTTCTGACCATGTCCATCTCTTTATAGCCACCATGTACCCATCCTCTGATGGCTACTTCCAGCAGGATAATGCACCATGTCACAAAGCTCAAATCATTTCAAATTTTTTTTTTTTTTAACATGACAATGAGTTCACTGTACTAAAATGGCCCCCACAGTCACCAGATCTCAACCCAATAGAGCATCTTTGGGATGTGCTGGAATGGGAGCTTCGTGCCCTGGATGTGCATCCCACAAATCTCCATCAACTGCAAGATGCTATCCTATCAATATGGGCCAACATTTCTAAAGAATGCTTTCAGCACCTTGTTGAATCAATGCCACGTAGAATTAAGGCAGTTCTGAAGGCGAAAGGGGGTCAAACAAACACAGTATTAGTATGGTGTTCCAAATAATCCTTTAGGTGAGTGTATGTAGAATTGAGAAATCCTTGTTATAGCGACACCGGTGGCCGTTAAGTGAACTGCAACAGCACTTATTGCTTGTGCTCACACACTTGCACACATAACGCACAAGAGATTGAATGTGATTCAAGACCCAGATATACTCACTAGCAAAGTTCTTTTTCGTTCTTCACCAAGTAAAAAAAAAAAAAAAAAAATTATATATATATATATATATATATATATATATATATATATGGTACTGAATGACAGCTTGCTTATTTGGCTCAAGATAAGGATTTATTAAAGGATTAGTTCACCTCAAAATGAAAATATTCCTAATAATTTACTCACCCCAATGCCATCCAAGATATCCATGTCTTTCTTTCCTCAGTGGAAGAGAAAATAAGTCTGAGGAAAACATTTCTGGATTTTTCTTCGAATAATTAACTTCAATGGCAACCGGCGTTTTGAAGTACAAATCAATGCAGTTTCAAAGGTCTTTGAAGTGCTTGAAACGGCTGTGCACCATCGCAGCTGAGGATGAGAGTCTTATCTAGCGAAACGATAGGTCATTTTCAAAAAAAAAAAAAATATATATATATATATATATATACATACACACACACATATACTTTTTAACTACAATTTTTTGGATTGAGCTGATCTGCAACACGCCGGTGAACTACGTCATCACGTTGAAAGGTCACCGTGCGAAGGAGGATAGTTCAAATTGTATTGAATGTTGAATGACATATTTATGTCTTTGTGTCATATTGTTTAAAATGGTCCTTACGTGTGCGTATCCTGTGTGTTTAAATCTTTTAAAACCTAAACTTTTTTTTTCGAGAGTGACCTTTCAACGTGAAGACGTAGTTCCCTGGTGAAGTCCATTATTCGAAGAAAAATCCAGAAATGTTTTCCTCGAAAAACTTATTTTCTCTTCCACTGAGGAAAGAAAGACATGGATATCTTGGATGGCATTGGAGTGAGTAAATTATTAGGAAATTTTCATTTTGAGGTGAACTAATCCTTTAAGTCCACGTCATGCAAACAAGAAATTCTGCTTCTAACCACAGCTCGAGATCTGTCATTCCAACCACACCATTCTGCGATGGTTTCGGGAAACACCGACTCATTAAACTACGCAGATAATGACGGATGCTTTTAGGAAACGCACCCAGATCAAACCAGCCAGTGAAGTTGACAATACTTCATTCTCCCAGCTGACTGGTGAAAACACTGAAGATGACAGTGCAGGAGTTTCCTGCCTTCTGCGGCTCTCATCAGAATGAAACTGACATTTATGACGCAGGATGTAGATGTAGAGCAGTGATATTAAAGCAGCACAAACTTCACTGCAGGCCAGGTGTCCAAACATATAATAAATGTTACAACATGATATAACAAATGATCTGTGGGGATCTTTTTTAACATCTTTTTTAGCTGTGGCCAGTGACCAAAATAGTTCCAAATATTTATCATATATATATATATATATATATATATATGTATGTGAGTGTGAGTGTGAGTGTGCAAGCATCTATGTTTAATCGCAATTAACATGAAATCGTGCTTAAACCGATTTAGTTTATTGCGATTATTTGTTATACACAGCTTTTCAGTGATGTACATGTACCGCTTTGTGATCAGTAGTGAATGCTGGTCCATCTGAAAGCACTGCGAGTTTGAGTCGCTTATAACGTGAATTTGAAGCAACACACGGCAAACATCTTTCCAAACAACAGAAGCATTTATGAACCTGTTGTCCAACAAAAAACAACATTTAATAAATCAAAGCGTTTCAATCTTCTGTTTATTCAGCTACTGCCATGGTATGATGCCCATAGGGATTTCCTCGAATTTCCTTCGTACTTCACTGACAAACTGCGCATAAAATACATAATCGTAGCCTCTGCCAAATAGTGTGTGGTTTCATTTTGATTAATCTTGCAGCCCTAACATATATATACACATATATATATATATATATATATATATATTATAATCATTTGTACATCAGTATTGACACATGGGGGTAAAACACTTTTTTTTTTTAGTTAAGCAAGCAGGATTATCAGCTGATGCTGAATGACCAAATACTGATATACTGGTCAATCACTAGTCATTTACCAGCCAAGTAAGTTACAAACCACCCTTTTCAACACTGAGAGGATTAGAACAGCAATCGCAATTTGACACGACGCAGGCCCAGACACATCAGCATAACGTATCTATCCTCAGTGGTGGTTTATACAGCAACTCTTGCTGAACTGATGTTTGAATTTTTCATCCCAGGATTCATACTTGGCAACAGACCTTTCGTTTCTCATCCCTTCCACAATCTTGGGCTCTAAGGGACCGTCGTCATGGCAACAGCAAACCACTTGGAATGTGGGCCGGCTGGCTGCTGAATGGGTTTTGACGGTTGCCTGTGGAAACTGAACCCCGAACACAGTTAGGGTGCACTGAAAGCAGGGATACTTCACCCTGGATGTCATACTTGGAGAAAGTTTCATTGTAGTCTCCCTCAAAATATATCTCAGAGAAAATAATGTGCAATCAGGTGGCCATTATCAAAAACCTGAAAGGGTGATCAGGGCCTCACATGGAGCAGAGCTGTTTTGTAGCACGCTCAAGTGGTTTATTTTGCGATAATCACTGCCTGACTGAACATTATCTCACTTTTTACACTGTAGTAGCTGCACGATTAGTAATTAAAAGATGGCGATCTCGATTAAAACACCCACGCGATCTTATTCCAAAATAACAATGATTCAGCTATGTCTACAAACCTCTGACAAGTACGATCACAACATACAGATCTGTTCTGATCCAGCAGTCGTTATGTATGAAACTGCTTCTCTTTTCAACCACACAGTATCATTATTTCTGTTACAATTATTCAATTGATCAAAGACGTAGATAAAAGATTATAGTTCAGATAAAAACACTGATGTCTACGGTAGCGAACAAAATAGAGCAAATCACCTTTTGAAAGTAACTTGAAGCTTCAAATAAAGATTGTATCAACATTGTTACACCAGTAGGTGGCAACAACTGGCTGTTAAAAATGCATTTGTTATTGAATCAGAATCAGAATCAGAATCAGAAAGAGCTTTATTGCCAAGTGTGCTTGAACACACAAGGAATTTGTTTTGGTACTGAGGCTTCCAGTGGACATATACAAATACAACATGAAACATAATACTACAAATTATAAGAATAAAAAATAAAAATATATGAGAATAAAACTATCACAGTTGGGTTTAGTCAGAATAGACATTTTCAGATTTACAGATTATGAACCTATTTACTGTGTTTTGAATATTATAAATAAATAAATCTACATATAAGTATCACCTGAGTTGTAGGATATTGCACTAAACAGTGGGAGTATTGCACTTACAGGCATATGCCTTGGGAGGAATGTTAACTGTTCAGGAGGGAAATGGCCTGTGGGAAGAAACTGTTCCTGTGCCGAGATGTTCTTGTGGCCAGTGATCTGAGTCTCCGTCTTGACGGTAACAGTTCGAACAGGTGGTGTCCAGGGTGAGTGGAGTCTGTGATGATTTTACCTGCTCTCTTCCTCACTCTGGAAGAGTACAGGTCCTGGAGGTTTGGCAGGGGGGCACCAATGATCCTCTCCGCAGTCCGGACTCTCCGTTGTAGTCTCCTGAAGTCTGATTTGGTAGCTGAACCAAACCAGACAGTGATGGAAGCGCACAAGACAGACTCAATGACGGCTGAGTAGAACTGAATCAGCAGCTCCTGTGGCAGGTTGAACTTCCTCAGCTGGCGAAGGAAGTACAGTCTCTGCTGGGCCTTTTTCACAGTTGAGTCAATGTGATTTCAGGTCCTGAGAGATGATAGTGCCCAGGAACCTGAATGACTCCACTGCTTCCACAGTGCTGTTCATGATGGTGAGTGGGGGGAGTGCTGAGCTGTTCCTCCTGAAGTCCACGATCATCTCCACTGTTTTGAGCGTGTTCAGCTCAAGGTTGTTATAACTGCACCAGACAGCCAGCTGTTCAAACTCCAGTCTGTAAGCAGACTCGTCACCGTTTTGGATGAGACCGATGACAGTGGTGTCGTCTGCAAATTTCAGGAGCTTGACAATGGGGTCTTTAGAAGTGCAGTCATTAGTGTACAGGGAGAAGAGCAGTGGGGAGAGAACGCACCCTTGGGGGGCTCCGGTGCTGATTGTAAGTGTCTTGGATGTGTGTTTCCCCAGTCTCACTCGCTGCTGCCGGTCCGTCAGGAAGCTGGTGATCCACTGACAGATCGAGGATGGTATGGAGAGCTGGGTCAGTTTGGCTGTGAGAAGACCAGGCATGATGGTATTGAAGGCCGAACTGAAGTCCACAAAGAGGATCCTTGCATAAGTCCCTGGTCTGTCGAGATGTTGCAGGATATAATGCAGTCCCATGTTGACTGCATCATCCACAGACCTGTTTGCTCTGTAAGCAAACTGAAAGGGATCCAGCAGGGGTCCAGTGATGTCCTTCAGGTGGGCCAGCACCAGTCTTTCAAACGACTTCATGACCACAGACGTGAGAGCGACAGGTCTGTAGTCATTAAGTCCAGTGATTTTGGGTTTTTTGGGGACAGGAATGATAGTGGAGCGTTTGAAGCAGCAGGGAACTTCACACTGCTCCAATGATCTGTTGAAGATCTGCGTGAAGACCGGGGCCAGTTGGTCAGCGCAGGCTTTTAAAGAAGCAGATGAGATGCCGTCTGGGCCTGAGGCTTTCCTAGTCTTCTGTTTTGTGAAGACTCGGCTCACGTCCTCCACACAGACCTTAAGCTCAGGTTGGATGGCAGGAGGGGGGAGTGATAATTGGAGTGCAGGAGGTGATGGTGAATGTGTGAAGTGCAGATCAGACCGGGTGTGTGGTGTGAATGAGGGCTTTTCAAACCGGCAGTAAAATGAATTTAAATCGTCAGCCAGGTGTTGATTGTCCACAGATCGAGGGGATGGTGACTTGTAGTTGGTGATGTTCCTCAGGCCATTCCAGACTGATGATGGGTCGTTGGATGAATGATTATTTCAATCAAAAGATGTGTTCAAAAACGCTTATTTATCCAGTAATGAAGCAAGTGAAGTCTTTATGAGTGAGTCACTGCCCTATTTTAACGATCTAAGTGCATGGTCTAAAGCGCAGGGCGCAAGTGCACTTAGGGTGTGTCCGAATCCACTTTTGCTAGTTTAACAAAAGGAAAAATGCATGGTCAGTGCACGCAGCGCATGGTCTAAAAGGGTTGTCTCTATTCTCTTAATGAGTAATGGGTGTGTTTTGGGCGTAACCTGAAATAAACCAACCAGAGTCTCATCTCCCATTCCCTTTAAAAGCCAGTTGCGCTCCCGCTATAGCGGATTCGCTATTTACATAACAGAATTTGCAAGCAGAAAAACTGAACGAGTCTCCAGAGCACAAACAGATCTGCTCGTGCGCAAGGTTAAAGCAGACCATCTACGGGAAAAGCCGGACTCCACCATATCTTTATGTACACAATAATAATCTTTTACATCTAATCTTTTTATTTTTAATATTTGGCTAGTTTGAGTGCCCTGTGTGTGTAATTAGCTGAGTGTACGTACATTGTGGACCTGCCTATAGGCGCACATCACTAACGCGCTCTTTAAATAACAAAAAAAATACTGCGCCATTGACTTTAGACCAGGTTTCAGTTGGTCAATGGTGTAGTCTATATCAGTTGCCTCAAAATAGCAACGTGCCAACAATGCGCCTGAACACACCTCTTTTTCAGACCAGCAGCCCATGGGTGCACAAATAGGCACAAATGCATTTGCTATTCAAACAACGTAGAGCAGGACGTGAAAATGATAACTGCGTCGGGCTGAAACTAGCAAAACACACTTGCGTCGCGCCTGTCGCTGCATTGCGCTGGGTGTATGAAAGGGCCCATTGAATCATTCATTTTAGGGATGTCCCGATCAGGTTTTTTGTGCCCCACGATCCGATCAGAGCCATTGAATAGTGTGTATCTGCCGACACAAAGCCCCGATCCGACACTTGCATTTTACTGGTGCACACTTCAATGTACATTAAAGTTATTAACTTGTGTCTGCTCAGGTCAGTGTGAGCCGAACGAGAGTCGCAGCACAGATCAGCAGTGGGACTGATATCATTTATTACGTGATGAGAATAAGGAGAGCTGACTGACTGACAAGTAGAAGGCAGAAGATTAGGTTTCAAAGCAAAATGTAAAAGCACCTATTTGGCAATATTTTGGAACATTTATTTTGGTTAGTTCTGTTTTTCATTAACAATAATAATGAACCACCATTCAAGCCGCCCCCAAAGGGCCACTTATTCGGTAAATTATGTTTAACTAAAAAAAATAAAATAATGCTTAATAAAAATAGCAAATATTAAACTAAAAAACAAATACTTTAATTGCATATACTGTAAGTGGTGGTGATGGCGCAGTGGATAAGACACATGCCTTTGGTGTGAGAGACCTGGGTTCGAATCCACTGTGAGACACCAATGTGCCCCTGAGCAAGACACTTAACCCCTAGTTGCTCCAGAGGCGTGCGACCTCTGACATATAGCAATTGTAAGTCGCTTTGGATAAAAGCGTCAGCTAAATGAATACATGTAAATGTAAATGTAAGTAACACTAAAATAACACTGCAGAATGCATGCATGTGAGTCTGCCCAGCATGTTTTCCCATCATACAGCCGATATGCATCATTCAATAGGGATAGGGCCTAAGCATTAGTGGTCATTCTCTGATTAAGCAATAGGTATCACCAAAAATGTTATCGTAACCAATCACAAAGTTAAAGTTGCAGTAGGGAGTTTTGAGAAAATGTTGACTTAGCCTGAAAATTTGAACAAGCACAACTTACAGGTCCAACCCCCTTGCTCTCTGCTGCGCTACAGCCCTCCCTCATCAGCTACTCCCCCACAGCTCCTCCCCCACAGCGGAGCCTGCCGTGAACGCGCAGGCTAGTAAGCAGGACCACCGATGACGGCGGATTATAAACAGTTATGGAACATTCACTAATAGGGACGAAACATCAACAATATGCTTTACATTGACTATGGCCTGCCCATACTTTGACTACAAACTTGGTCCTCAAATCATTATGTATTTTGCAATACATGTAACTTTATAACGTTGCACTCTTTCTATAAGTTATAAATAGCTAGTAAGATAACGTTAAAGGATTAGTTTAAAAAAAAAAAAACTTTTGCTGATAATTTACTCACCCCCATGTCATCCAAGATGTCCATGTCTTTCTTTCTTCAGTCGAAAAGAAATGAAGGTTTTTGATGAAAACATTCCAGGCTTTTTCTCCATATAATGGACTTCAATAGGACACAAACGTTTCAAGGACCAAATGACAGTTTCAGCGCAGCTTCAAAGGGCTTTAAACGATACCAGACGATGAATAAGGGTCTTATCTAGCGAAACGATCGGTCATTTCAAAAATAAATACAAAACTTTAAGTTTTATAAGCAAAAATGCTCGCCTTGCTCTGTTCTGTGATGCACGTTCGTAATCCTGTTCGAACTCGTTCGTCCAAATGAACAAATCTTTTTTCGAGTCATTTCGTTCGTTGAATGAACGAAATGACTCGAAAAAAGATTCGTTCATTTTGATGAACGAGTTTGAACAGGAGAGTCACGAACGACGGTACGCGCTCGCGCTGTGCAAGAGAGTGGTGATCAGCGCGTACACGAGCGTGATTGACACTGCTAAGACATTCCTCCTGGCTCTGATTGGTTGTTTCTGACCGGGAGCGGTGTATTTCTGCATATGGCAATAGGACCACAGGGAGGAGCCAGAGGAGCTTGATTTTTTCCACAGATTATCTGTCTCATATTCTACTGTCAGGACATAATGACAGTTTTAACAAATATTTGTTTACAAAAGTTACCTACTGGAGCTTTAAGGACCAGGTGTTTAGCTGCGAATATCAGAATAAAATCCCCTCAGCGTATTAAATGTGTGGAGTAATGAGGGAGTCAGATTCCGGCGGTGGACTTGCCCTCAGATGCTCCTTATCTGAGATTCAATACATGACATCACTGCAGCCCGCAAGCACACTCAGCATCTCTAATGGATCGAGTGTCATTCAACACGCCACATCAACCATCAAGGGAGCTAGTGGGGAAAAGAGGAGAACAGTGATGTGAAGGAAAGAGAAAGAAGATTCTGACACTCAATGGGAGGGACTGCTTAACTTCATTCACACTGAGTGATGTAACACCTCGAGTAATATGAAAACACAAATCAGGACATGTTCCAAACAAGTTGATGCGAGGAAGAGCTTGAGGGCTGTTCTTGCAGGCAATGAAAAGTTTGGTTGTTTAGTTGCACAATAATATAAATTCAATTGATGCATCATATATCGTCTAGTTTACAAAGGCTCTGAAACTGATTCAGACTTTATAGAGTCTGTACTATATACATTTATAGATTTAGAAGTACACAAATGTTCAAAAGTTTGGGGTCAGTCATTTTTTTAAAAGAAATTAATACTTTTAATCAGCAAAAAGGCATTAAATTGATCATAAATGACAGAAAGTCATTTATAGTGTGACAAAAGATTTCCATTTAAAATAAATGCTGTTTATTCAAAGAATCCTGAAAAAATGGTTTTCACAAATATATAGCCGCACAACATGTTTTCAACATTGATAATAATCAGAAATGTTTCATGAGCAGCAAATCAGCATAGGAGTATGATTTTAACATATTTTAACATAGAAAACAATTATTTTAAATTGTAATATTTTTTTTAATCCTGTTTGATCAAAACAATGCAGGCTTGGTGAGCAGTAGAGACTTTTAAGCAGTATTGTATATACATAAATATATATATACACAGTTTTTTAAAAGTGATCTTTTATTTTTAACTCACGTGTAAAAAAAAACATACCGTGACACTGTTTTTGCTCTAATGTTACACACACTTATTTGCTTTGAACGACATGAACTTTTAGTGTCTGCCCATCAAATACCAAATAAATATATTCACTTTTTTTCTTTTTCATTTGCAAAGTGTATAATTCCATTCATTTGATTTAATATAACAAAAAGTAAGTATTGTACACTGTTGCCATCATTTAAAATGACTCCTAGCCTGATAAAATCAGGATCATATTGATGACAGGCAGCAACAGAGCTGCTTTTATAACCAGAATAGCAGAAATGACCAGGTGGTCACGTCTCGAATATCTTCACCCCAACACATGCTCACTCCTACACAAATAGAGATGATTGAGTCAGAATCTAATATTTCACACACTTCGATCTGCGCTTTTATAACAGATGCTGTGTATTTTTTTAAGCAGTGTGGCTTAGAGGGTGAGAACATCTAAACCTGCTCCCCTTTGAGCTGACGTCTGCAACACCTAAAGATAGGCAGCGTCATAACAAGAGCACAGCGGAGCAAAGAGCAGAAAATACAGACGAATATCACGTGAACAGAGAGACGCACGTCAAACAGCAGGACCGTTAAACCTGCTCCACAGATATCTCTTATTAAATGGCTAAAACAAATACTGATATGTAGAGAACTGAACCCTGATATACATTAAATATAAACACACACACACACTATATTATATATATATATATATACACTAGTCATTTATAACAGTAAATTAAACAGTCAATTATAATTGTAATATATTATTCAGATACAAACTAGGCCTATATGATTATTTATTTAAATCATTCCGGGTTTTTTTTAGTTTTTTTTTTACTTAAAATTCTAAAAATACATTCGAATTGAATCATGTATACCATTCATTTAAAAACTTTCTGTGAATCTGTCAACCAGTGGCAATTACAACCCCTGACTGATATCAATGTATCGCTAGTTAAAACAGAAGTCAGATTGAGACGTCGCTGCACAGAAGTCCATGACCCGTCTTCAGTACATTATCTTTAATTAATCAAGTTCTTGTAAACGAGCCTCCTCTACTGATATTAAGTCTGCATAACACGTCGCTTTCCACAGGAAGCTGTAAGATAACGCCGTTCTTGATAACTGATCTCTGACTTACTCGTCACATTATGCATTTGATGTAAAACCTCTGTTTTTTAAAAGCATTAAATACACAGCATGTGTTAATGGTCCTGGATGGAGTCTTATATATTAGGCCTCTTGCTGCATACTGTATAATTATGGCCACTGAAACTGCCTGAAGTTGTTGGTTTAATATGATGAACAGAGTCATTGAATGACTGTTTATTCAGAAGCTTTGTTTGTACTATAGGCAAAAGATGGTCAGGCTGGATTTCAGGGACTCACAATCTGAAGCAAATATCAATAACACACTTACACTTCCTCCTCAAGTTACAGACGGATGTTACTTATTAAAACTACACTTCTGAGTTAACCTTGTTCTGTAAAATTCATGTTTATATGATTCGTTTAAATTCTCAGCCATACTCTACAGTTTAAAAGTTTGGGGTCTGTAAGTTTATGTTTTTGAAATAAGTCTCGTATGCTCAAAAAGGCCTTTCGATTTATGATCGAAAATATAAAACAAATGTAAAATCCAATTTGTTCCTGTGATCAAAGCTGAATTTTCAGCATCATTACTCCAGTCTTCAGTGTCACATGATCCTTCAGAAATCATTCTCTGATTTGATGCTCAGGTAACATTTAATATTATTATCAAAGTTGAAAACAGTTGTTACTGCTTCATTATTTTGTGGAAACCATGATACATTTTTCCCAGGATCCTTTGATGAAAATAAAGTTCAAAAGAACAGCATTTACTTATATTTTGTACATTGTAAATATATTTGTCTCTTGATCAATTGAATGCATCCTTGGAAAATAAAAGTAATCTTTAGAAAAAACTCCCTCAACACAATAGGTTATTGTGCATATTTAAACATCCTAAAAATGTTTGGCCATGTACAAGATTTCATTAACATCATTTTGTGTGACATGCATCATAAAATACCATGGAAGTACCATTTTAATACCTTGGTATATGAATATAGTAATCATTCAGCTAAACTGAAATGTCGGTGATATATCGGTCAATGACGCTCACTGGAGTGAATGCAGACGTTAAAATTCAGAAATGACAGTGTGTGTGTGTGTGTGTGTGTGTGTGTGTCTGTGTGTGAGAGATATAAATACAGTGTTCTGAACATGACCTGCCCGTAGAGAAGTTGCCTGTTGTGTATTGTCAGATGTCAGATGGGGCGGTACGTCCTCATTTCCCCCCCGCTGAACTACTGCAACTCTACACACACACACACACAACTCTCATGCGCATCTCAAGATATGTGGCTCTGACATAACAGCACACAATGAGAAACACCTGAACTGTCAAATAGCTGACACTTGCATTGCCTTCATTTAATATCCGATTGTTTACAAACAAGCAAGTAAATAGATGTATGAAATGTCATCAGTTTCACTTTCACAAGCATACGTGCATAAGCAAAACAGAGGCATATTGCTACAAATAGTTGGATTGTCAGAGGGAAGCAAATTTTGTTCCAGGATGTCCTTGTACGTGGCTTGAGTCATGAGTCTAGACTGATCTGTCCGATTCAGCTTTAGTAAAGAACCGCGAGAGACTGTGTCTAACTATTACACGAGCAAAGCTGAAAACTGGGCTCTTCAGAGAAGAACATCAATCAGGCTGATCTGTCTTTATTAAGAATGTGTGACTCAAGCTGTAAACAAGGTGATCCTTGCATCCTTCTGTTCTGACAATATTCCCCAAATCTGAGGAGTGTTTTTTTGCTCTGTGTCCCTCAGACAGGAGGAGCACCTGATCCAGACCCTGTCATGACCAGCCCGATCTCCAGACCTGAACGCCACTCAAAACCTCTGCAATGTGACCAAGAGGAAGACGGGTGGCCACAAGCATCGAACAGAGCCGAGCGGATTCAATCTGTGTGTCAGGAGAGGCATAAAGTCTCACGAAAGCAATGTGACCGACTGGTGGAGACTAGAAAGGAGAAGACACATGAAAGCTGTGATTCATGGAAATACGGATTATTCCACCAAATATTGATTTCCTAGACATTAGTATCGTGTTGTTTAAAAATAAAAATGAACTTGTTTTCTTTGCATTATTCAAGGACTAAAAACATGGCGTCTTTTATTTGTTTGTTATTTTGACCAAATGTCATAGTAGGCTATGTATGCATGTATGTGTATACACACTCACCTAAAGGATTATTAGGAACACCATACTAATACTGTGTTTGTTCCCCTTTCGCCTTCAGAACTGCCTTAATTCTACGTGGCATTGATTCAACAAGGTGCTGAAAGCATTCTTTAGTAATATTGGCTCATATTGATAGGATAGCATCTTGCAGTTGATGGAGATTTGTGGGATGCACATCCAGGGCACGAAGCTCCCGTTCCACCACATCCCAAAGATGCTCTATTGGGTTGAGATCTGGTGACTGTGGGGGGCATTTTAGTGCAGTGAACTCATTGTCATGTTCAAGAAACCAGTTTGAAATGATTCGAGCTTTGTGACATGGTGCATTATCCTGCTGGAAGTAGCCAGAGGATGGGTACATGGTGGCCATAAAGGGATGGACATGGTCAGAAACAATGCTCAGGTAGGCCGTGGCATTTAAACGATGCCCAATTGGCACTAAGGGGCCTAAAGTGTGCCAAGAAAACATCCCCCACACCATTACACCACCACCACCAGCCTGCACAGTGGTAACAAGGCATGATGGATCCATGTTCTCATTCTGTTTACGCCAAATTCTGACTCAACCATCCGAATGTCTCAACAGAAATCGAGACTCATTAGACCAGGCAACATTTTTCCAGTCTTCAGCTGTCCAATTTTGGTGAGCTCTTGCAAATTGTAGCCTCTTTTTCCTATTTGTAGTGGAGATGAGTGGTACCCGGTGGGGTCTTCTGCTGTTGTAGCCCATCCGCCTCAAGGTTGTGCGTGTTGTGGCTTCACAAATGCTTTGCTGCATACCTCAGTTGTAACGAGTGGTTATTTCAGTCAAAGTTGCTCTTCTATCAGCTTGAATCAGTCGGCCCATTCTCCTCTGACCTCTAGCACCAACAAGGCATTTTCGGCCACAGGACTGCCACATACTGGATGTTTTTCCCCTTTCACACCATTCTTTGTAAACCCTAGAAATGGTTGTGCGTGAAAATCCCAGTAACTGAGCAGATTGTGAAATACTCAGACCGGCCCATCTGGCACCAACAACCATGCCACGCTCAAAATTGCTTAAATCACCTTTCTTTCCCATTCTGACATTCAGTTTGGAGTTCAGGAGATTGTCTTGACCAGGACCACACCCCTAAATTCATTGAAGCAACTGCCATGTGATTGGTTGATTAGATAATTGCATTAATGAGAAATTGAACAGGTTCCTAATAATCCTTTAGGTGAGTGTATATTATATATATATATATATAGACATTTTTCTTTTAAATTAGCATTTTTATGTTTTTAATTTTACTCTTATCAGTGACATTTTTTTTAAATTTGAAAATAAGGCATTTAAATAACTGACTAATAGACTTTTCATTAAAGTGAAATAACTGAACCTAAACATAGGAGCCTGATAAAAATGCTTATTTAAAAGAAAAATGTCAGATGGACTTAGAAGTTTTTGCATATTGTATTTTGTAGCTATATACATGCGTACATAAAATCAGTACACAGACAAAAAGAAAACACTTTCCTCACACAAAGTTATATACTTTAAAACACTAAAGTACATAGTTGTAGGACTATTATTGTGTTATTGTCATTTTTGAAAGCTCAAAACAGCTTATTCCGGTTATGGAAAAAGTACAGTGAAAATTCTGAGGAATATCTTTGTCTGCGTTTCATAGATAAACAGGTTTGGATGTACATGAGGGTGAGTAAACACTAAACAGTGACAGCACTTTCCTTTTTAGGTGTGCGACTTTGAACCTTTCCAGAAGAAACTAAAATTCATGACACCTGCTCATGATGGCAGGGTTGTTCACGTTTGCCAAGGTCACCTAAACCCACACAACACATCATGGCAGCTCAAACAGTGAATACTACACCGGTTCCTGGGCCGAGGAATGCTCTGGCTCTCAGCCATCAGGGCTGCTGGATTCCTTCTCACTTACTCCAAGTTTCGTCCTGATCATTTACACACATCTCACATTGTCTCACTGCAAGTGCGTGAATTGAATAGCAAGCATAAAAGAAACTGCATCTCAGCATCTGGGAAAACAATGTCTTTTTCAACAACAAAAAGCTACTTTGATAGCCTACTGAAATGACCTAAATCTTGCGCACAAAAAAATAAATTACAATGGAACTGTTGAACAGAGTAACCAGACACATGCGGTTTAAAACATTTTGTGAAAACATTTCAATTTAAAGAAGCATGTGGGATTTGCATTGTCTGTTAACATTACAACACATAAACAAAGACACTGTAATGTCGCTGTAAACATAATCAATATCAGCAAAAACAACGCTAGGCTATATGTGAAAGCTCATTAATAAACTCGCGTATCATTGCATGTAAAATAACTTAATTTAAAAAAATGCTATATTAACTACAATCTCCAACGTCTAAAATACAGAAAGCAATACAAAACCAGAAGTTAAAACAGTGCATGCATTTCAGAGATTACAATCTCAGCCGCAAATACTCATATGACATTACAAATGATGCAAAACGCACATTGCCAAGCAAAATATGTCATTATTATTACTGCTTTAAGAGGTGTTAATAAACAACATGAAGATTACAAATGACAGAATTGAGCTGATGGGTCTAAGTAGGATTTAGTAGACGCGCGCGCGCCTGATCATACGCGCAACTTGCAACATACAAACACGGTGACGCGCACAGGGCTGTAACCTTTCAACTTTACTAACCCTTCTTAATTAATGACGTGCACAGATTGTTCCTAATCAATATTCCATCGACCCCTCCATACAATTAATCAAATTAAAATTTGCTTCGCCTACCTTATATATGTAGGCTAGTGTATGATCCTGGATCAATGAGAAGAAACAATCACGTTCTGCCTCCAGTCATCCATTAAACGGGCTCAGCTGCGCATATAATCCAATATAGTGCGTACGGTTATTATTCCAGAGCGTCAAGACGATGTTAAACGTTTAAAAATGAAAATACACTTGCCAAAGATGTACACAAACATGGCAGAGATACACAAATATCACACTGCCAAAACAAGCGAAACATTCATGGGCAGGAAGTGTCAGGTAGGTTCCTTTGATCTAATCGACAGGTCAACTGACCCAATCACACGCGTTAAACGAAGATACAACCCCGCCCCTATGAAGCGCGAGCCAATCGTGTTGAAGGACCGGGTCTATGTGAATTTGAAGTGGACGCGCAGGTGCATCTGAACAGTAGTGATGTCTTCCTCTGTCTCCTGATGTCCTGTAATTGAACACTCTAACATTTAATCAATCTTATTATAATCTTAACTAAATCACAAGCTCACAAAAAAATGAGTACAATTTTATGATGCTATTTAATTTAACTTTACAGGCATTCTTTAAAGATAAAATCAAAAGTTGTTCTGTGTTTGTGAAGTATCGATGTGATTTATTCTTTCCTTGGTAGTTTTTACATTATGATAATGTGTGTGTGTGTGTGTGTGTGTGTGTGTGTGTGTGTGTGTGTGTGTGTGTGTGTGTGTGTGTGTGTGTGTGTTTATGTGATTTAATCTTTCATGTACACTTTTTTCCATTATAATATATGTGTGTGCATATGTGTGTGTGTGTATATATATATATATATATATATATATATATATATATATATGTGTGTGTGTGTGTGTGTGTGTGTGTGTATATATACATAAACATGCTACAAGAAAAATAAATGTAAATGATCTTAATAGTTAAATCTGTATGCATGAGTTGAGACTGCCATCTGCTGTCCGAAACCTGAAATTAAAAACTATTGCAGCTCAAATACAAAATGAATAATAATTGTGGACACAATAGTTCGTTGTGCAACAAAACAGGATTTTCAGTACAAATAAAACATTTATTGCTAAACACATTTTTGTACAAATCTCACAAAGTTTCACAAAGTTCTTCTATAAGAAGAAAACACAACAGAAGCGTAAATTGTGAAATGAAGCCGCCCGGAGAGAAACCTTTTCTGATTATTACAGATTATTATGACAATCCTGTTGAGGTAGTGATCCATCCAACATCATAAAGCCTTGCCTAATGATTACGAAAATTTGGTCAGTGGAGAATATATATTTTTATATAACCGTTTCCAATTAATAACTCAAAAAGTGTCTGAAAGAAACCAACATATGAATATTTTACCAGATTACATAATTAGCCATATAATTCTGTCAATAAAAGATCGGTAGAATTTTCTTTTCCACAAATATGTCTTGACTGACTTTAACAACAATAAAAGATGATCCTAACGTTACTGATTATTTAATTCTATATGATGGCCATATTTTCATCATGTTCTGTTTCTGCCTGTATGATTGTCACTTCTTGTTCTGTTTGAGGCATATAGAAATTTGCATTCATAATAAAAAAAAAAAAACAAATCAAACACTATTTACATACTGCAAATGAACAAAATCAAATGACAATTGCCAAAAAGAATGTTTGAAATGTTCTTAAGCTTGTTATACCATCATATAACACTTTCAGGTATAATTCAATACTCTAAGAAAAGCCCTATTTATTAGATCTAAAACTATAATAAAATGAGCTTACATTTTGTTCTAATCCTGTTAAAACTACTAAATACCACAGCATCTGAGGTATTGGTGTAACAGTTTAATCACAAACAGACCGTAATATCAAACTACTGAAAACTAGACATCCAGCCATCCAATCATGGCACATTCTGTACATTAGATTATTAAAACAATACACGAAAACACCCAACTGCCTCTCTGTTTTACAGCCCTTGCAAAAGTTGTCATTTTTTTATTGTTTGCTTTTTGTGCTCTTTTGATGTCGCATGAAATGTTTTTGTGAAGTAAAACAATAAAGATGTGTTCTTAGTTTCATTTCACTGATATCTGATATTTACAAGTGGCTGTGTTTGATATTTCACTCTTAAATCCACTTCAGTATACTGTAAATACAGATGAATTTTAAACAGATCATGTCCTGATCATATTTCGCCCCCAAAAAGATTAATAGCAAAACAATGAAGTTATATAATTTGGCATAAAGAAAACTAAATCTATTTCACTGAAAAATATGAACCTGTATTACAGTAATTTGAATATAATGAGAATTCCCATTTAGAATACTGAGAATTCCAAACAAACTAAACCGTAAAACATCTAAAGGAAATGGATGGGAAAATGTGCATAATTATTTTATGCAAAATATAACTTTTTTTTGGTTTACTGAAATATGACCTGGGCATGTTTTTTGTGAGATTCACTCATACAGAGACAAACGTTTATAATATTTTACAATTATGGCACATTATAAAAAACATTTGACTTAAAATGAACATCACACACACAAGAATACTGTTCGCAGAAGGAAATGAAAATGTCAATGCCGTTTATGCAGCATTACGTACGATGTTATTTGACTTTTTCCTTTTCTAAATCCTCCTAATAAATCTGTTGACTTTTGGAGCATAACATGGATTAGAACGGATTATCAGATGAAACAACCGCTGTTCTCTGTCAAATCCTATTTGAAGCGCTCTAGCTACAGCTGAGCAGTGAAATTATAGAGATCAGCAACAGAGTTAATGCCAAAACACAAAATCCAACGCAACCAAAGCAAATGAAATCCAGCATAATGCTGCACTATTACTATTCACACCAGATAAACACCTTGTTCAAATTTAGTACAAGTCCAAAGCGCTTAGCGAGGCGTATATAACCTGAATATTACGACGGCATTCAAGACTCTTGTGTCTGTGGTAGAATATGGTCATATTTATTCCTTCTGATATAATAATAATAAACCGGTTCTGAGACATTAGAATGGCATTTAAGTCAACAGGAGATTTCATCTATTAAGAAAGTAAAAAGGGTCCATTTTGATTTAATGTTGCTTTAAATCATTTCATGAGGAAAGACTATAGGTTTTCTGAGGGACACTAGCGACCAAAAGTTTGGAATATTTCAGATTTTTGTATGTTTTCAAAAGAAGTCTATTATGCTGACCAAGGCTCCATTTATTTGAACAAACATGATACAGTAGAAACACTCATATTTTTCAATATTACTATAATTTAAAAGAACTTCTTTTTACTGAAATACATGTTAAAAAGTCATTTGTTCCTGTGATCAAAGCTGAACTTTCAGCATCTTTACTCCAGTCTTCAGTGTCACATGATCCTTCAGAAATGGATCGGTGATGCTTTCCTTGATTCCTTGACTTGGGTTCAAATTTTCTGCATTTATTTGAAATTGTAATCTTTTGTAACATTATAAATGTCACTTTTGTTCAACTTAATGCATCCTTGATGGATAAAAGCATTCATTTCTTACTACACATAGTAGTGTATCATGAATTCCACAAAAATATGGAGCAGCACAACTGTTTTCAACACTGATAATAAGAAATGTTTCTTGAGCAGCAAAGCAGCATATTATAATGATTTCATATCTTTTTTTCTCATTTTCATTTCTTCATATTCAACAATTTTACTGATCGGACTGTACTGACACTGTTGTATGAGGACTGAACTTAGCTGGACGATGACATCATTTTTCGCAGAGCTGCTTTATAGATTAAATAAACTAATTTAATAATGGATGATCTGAATCAACAGTGAACTGTGCGCAGCCGAACAACAGACGAAATGCATTATAATGCATAATTGTATAAAGCGCTACAGAAATTATGGTGACTTGACTTGATTTCTGAAGGATCATGTGACACTGAAGACTGGAGTAATGATGCTGAAAATTCAGCTTTGATCACAGGAATAAATTACATTTTAAAACAGATTCGACAGTTCTTTAAAATGTACAGATATTTCAACTGTTTTACTGTATTTTTGAACAAAATACAGCCTAGGTGAGAAGAAGAGACTTCTTTTAAAAGCATTGCAAAAATGAATTTATTCCAAACCTCTCCACTGACTAAATGAGCTAAATTGAACTCCCAGAGGTTCTTGTATAAAATAAAAGTCAAAAATTACTCAATTTCCTACTGTATACAGCAGCTAATTTGGCATTCTGGTAAAGGATGCTTCCATGCTGAGGTTTCTGAAACGTTCCCGCACTAGCAGATCTGCGAGGCGCGTCGGCTCTGCTGGGCTCTCGCACAAGTGGAGGTGTGACGGTTGAAGCTGTCTCTCCACATGAAGCGTTTCGAGCACAGGCTGCACTCGTACGGTTTAATGCCCGTGTGGATCTTCATGTGGCCCACCAAGTGATGCTTCATCTTGAAGCTTTTCCCGCAAACCGCGCACCCGAACGGCCTCAGACCCAGATGCATGCTCATGTGGCGGTCCCTCTGGCTTTTGTGTGTGAAACTTTTGCCACATTGACACGGATAGAGCTTATACACCACTGAGGCGAACCCTGACTGAGAGGTTTGCTCCTTTAGGCCACCGTCCACAGCTGCCTCGTCTTGAGAAACATCTGCACTTCCCTCTAGCTGCAGTTCATCCTTGGACGGGGGGTTGGAGAGCTCGTCTCCGGCTTGCGAGAAACCCTCCATGGAGGATCCGTAGAAGTCCGAGGGCTCTTCGTAAGTGCGATCTCTATCCAAACACTCCACTAATTTCTCATCAAAGCAATCCTCTACTGCGTTTGGATTGTGACCGCTCTCATCCGAATCGTTTCCGGTATGTTCAAATAGGCAAGCTTCCCGATTCTGCCTCTCTGCTTTTATATTTACCTTCTTTCTGTGTCCCATTATGCTCGGCGGCACATAGGCAGGTCTCGAGCACTGGTTTTCCATTGCATCCGACCCGTTCTCGCTGCTCGGATCATCTGGAGACGAGCAGCCGGCACTTTCCAACGCTCCTGTTCCCAAAGCGGGAATCGAAAGGCCGTCGTCGACTAGATCTTCCGCTTGACCTGCGGTCTGGACGTTGTCTTCGTTATCGGTGGCATAGCCGTCACCTCTCGGAGATGATCCGTGGTTGAAATTCCCAACGCTGCTGTTTTTCTTATTCCCAACTTCTAAAAGCTCAGTGCATTTGTCCACCACGTGCCACATTTGCAGGAAGCTAGCAGCCGTGAGGAAGGCCACCACCTCCCCCGATGGCACAGATAGCGCTCCGGTGTAACATGACAAGAGAAGCTGCTCGAAAACACACGGATGCATGACGTCCGGCAACACCACGCGAGCGCTGTTCTTCAGAAGCACCTGATCGCAGAAGTACGGGGAGCTGGCGGCCAGAACCGCGCGGTGAGCACGAAACTGATGGCCGCCGATGGACACGATGAGGTCACACAGCTGTCCTCTCTGCCGCTGCTGGTTCAGTTTCTTCAGGAGAGAGCAGGAAAAATCCGGGAACTCCACGTGGAAGGAGTTTGCATCAGTCTCCATGGTTGTGTAGAAGTTATACGCTCTAAGAAGAAGGCGGGACAGGTTAGTGTTGCTCAAAACCATCTATACTTCAGCATGTTTGTTCTGGAAGGGTCAAAAAGCAATGATTACTTGCAAATTACAAAATGCAAATAATCGTATAATTGTGCACAGTCAGGAAAGAAAAATTCAACAAGTTTCATTGTCTGGACAAACTCTGTACTATCAATTTATAGTGATATCAATTTATCACTTGATAATACAGCAAATATTAATATAAGGTCTAATTTTATCGGTAACTATGGTTTCCATGTCAACATTTTTTGTTAGGAATTCTTTTGTCATATGGTGAGATGTAAATGAGGACTAAGATTACAAAAACCACAGTGACATTATTCCTGGTGTCAAAATTCTACACATGGAGAGGTGAAATTAAGATTAAATAAAATCATGAAAATAGATCTATGTTTGTATTAGAAGGAAAACTATTTTATGATCTTTTAAACTCGTGAACTGTCAAAATTCACACCTCTACATTGGAGATCAGGCTAACCAGCTATGCTGTTAGCATATCAAGAGACTTTATGGATGTTAACAGGCGACAGAGACATTGTTGTTCATGAAAAAGACGCGTACATTTTAGTACAGTTTTCTGCCTCACTCGCGATGTAATAAAAATGTCCGTCTTACCGTTTTCTGCATCACTTTATTCCGGTTTTCTGAAAGCTAGCCTGTCACCTCTCCCTCTTCCGAGAGCCAGAGCGCGCTGCGTGTCACCTACGTCATCACGCACAGTCGCGTGGCGCAGGAAGAAATGTAAACAAACACGCCTACTTTCCGCTGGGTGCCAGATTGACATTTTTTCCAGAACAGAATAAATAAATAAATAAATAAATAAATAAATAAATAAAAGGAAATGAAAGGAAAGGAAAGGAAAAAAGAAAATACAAGAAAATAAAATAAAATAAAATAAAAATAAAAATGAGAAAACAAAAAAAACAGAATAAAAATAAATAAATAAATAAAATAAAAACTGTTGTTAGAATACAATATGGTCACGGTTGCAGACATAATATTGGAAAAGTATCAATACAAATGTTATTTAATTTCAAAGTAAGTTCTTAAATGGTGCAACAAGAATTAAAGAAAGAAAGATTCAATATATTGGGCCACCATTCGACTAAACGTCAAGGCATAAACCGACTTAAAATGTCTGCCATTTTTTGTTGCTCTATAGTGTTTTCACTCCTGAGGGGCTTCAGTAGGATCTACTTTACAGATATCAACCACTATAGGCCAATTATTCAAATTAATTTATTTAGGCAGGTTGTTCGGGTTTTGGCTAGTGTGATCCTAATAAAAAGAAATTAAAAAAATAATTGATTTTTTTAAAAATACTCAGCAGGTGGCGCTATAGGATAAGTGCAGCAACAGACTACTTTGGCCCAAACTTGATATATCACAAAGGACAACAGTTTCTTAAATGCATCATTGATCAAGTGTTTGATCAATTTAAGCTGTCTTAAAACGTATCATTAGTATGTAACACAAGTTATATGTTTTTTTTAAATACTGACCTTACTGACAGTGTAATTGAGTCTATATGTAACATGTTGAATTTAGCTGAATACTGTACCCAAACAAGCAAACATTAAAATAATACAACATTAGACCAGTGTTCAATTACATATTATGGAAAAAAATCCCTTGTTCAAAAATGATGGCAGTTTTGAAATGATTTGAAATAGTTGCACTATCAAAGAGACTAGCAGTCGTTGTTTTGTAGTGAAGAGAGTCTTTGTAATGTTGAGCTGAACGCTTGATCAGTCATTCCTGCAGTCACAGGTGCAAAGATCAGAGGATCCAGAGCTCTTCCAGGTGTGCCACACTCTCTCGTGCACAAAAGGCATCTGTCCATCATTTCATCTATCCATCCATCCATCGGTCTGTATAATATGGGAGCTTGAAGAGTGATCGAAAGTGAAAATATAACTAGAAATACCAAGGTTTGCTATACATATAAAAAGTCTTTGTTAAAAATGAATGCTCAGTTCATGAGATTCATATTTATTATGTTTTTGTTTTACTTTCTATATGCATACATATCAATGTATGTAATCAGTGTTATTGTTGAAACAGCTTGATATATGCTTTACCAAACTAACAAAATACGCAGAATAATTCCTTTTCTTTGTCTGTTGACTTTCAGCATCACTGCAGGTCTTATGAAATATACATGTTGTCTTATAAAATTGCCCAGCTGTCAGAGTGCAACTGAGCTCATTTTGCTTACGATTGAGTCACCTGATAATGTTATCATTCATACAGACACTTTGCATATTATTCAGTTACCCATATCTTTCTGGAATGACAGTAAATGTGACTATTTATTAGCCTAATCTGATATATGTACACCAGATTTTTCATATAACACGCATAACTGCTGCTATTAATATAACATTGTGGGATGGTTTTTATATTATTTGCATAGAGAGGCAAATTTTTCTCTCAGTCAACAGTGAGATTACATGAAGAACAAATGGAGAACTGTGCTCAGTGCTATTTTACTATCATTTATATACTATAGTTTTTGTTAATATTTAGAATTAGATTTTCTTTTTTATATTTCATGTTTTTACTTTATGCTTTTTCAGTAATTTTGTTGTGTTTTTGTCATTTTTATTAGTTTAAAAAAATTTCTATATATATTATTTACTCATTTTTATTTAGTTATTTCAATACTTCAACTTAAACTAAATGAAAATGAGGAATTCTTTTTATGGTTTTGGTTTAAGTTAACGTAAATAACCATGACTAATAACCAAAAACTACATATATGATCAATAAATTATGACAACATATGTTTCTACATTGCTTAACTCATCAAAATAAGTAATTTTCAACTTTTTTTTATTAGTTATACAAGATCTTTTGAAGGCAGTTTTATTTAAGTTGAATGCAGCAAACCCTATTTCCGTGTGTTATTTTAGGAATTTTAGGAGAAACATCTGAGGCAAAGTTGATGCTTCAGTTAAGCCTCTTGAGTTACAAAAGAACAACCACAAGCAATAAACTTTTTCTCTTGGGAAGCCGGAGTCTGTCTATAGATTGTCAGAGTTAGTTTAAAGATTAATATTATTCCAACTTTAACCTTCTCTGAAGCTCAATAGCCGTAAAACAATAAAAATCCCTTCCCTCAACTTTAAGAATGAGAGTGCATAGGTTTGATTGGGTCGTGCAGGAAAAAAAAAACAAGCTTCTGTCCATCACTCCACACCTTCAGCAGAAAATCAATGTGCCATTACATATCGTACTGAATCAATATTTTGATGGACACACTATCAAGGCGAGCGGTGACAGAAAACTCAATGGGGTTTATTATAGATCTGAGGAAAGCACAATGGTGTATGATTATATTCCTATCGACAATCTCACCGATACTGACAGACAGCAACTGAAGCACAAAACATGGCATAACTCCGGAGAGACCTTGCCAACACTTAGCGTGCACAGTTCTCCAAACTGCTCACGCTAGATCATACTGATCCTTGGTTTGCTTCGACGACCACTGAATTGCTCAAACACCAGCTTATGGAGCAGTAAAGGGATAGTTCTGTCATCAATTACTTACCCTCATGTCGTTCCAAACCCATATGACTTTCGTTCATCTTTGTGATGAAATCTGAGCAATTTCTTTCTTCCATTGACAGCTACTCAACTACCCCTTTGATGCTTCAAAAACATGAGAATGAACCTCATTGGTTCTCGCTGAAGCTCAAACGTGCTGCGTAACACGAGAATGAACCTCATTGGTTCTCGCTGAAGCTCAAACGGGCTGCGTAACACGAGAATGAACCTCATTGGTTCTCGCTGAAGCTCAAATGTGCTGCGTAACACGAGAATGAACCTCATTGGTTCTCGCTGAAGCACAAACGTGCTGCGTAACACGAGAATGAACCTCATTGGTTCTCGCTGAAGCTCAAACGTGCTAGGTAACACGAGAATGAACCTCATTGGTTCTCACAGAAGCTCAAACGTGCAGCGTAACACGAGAATGAACCTCATTGGTTCTTGCTGAAGCTCAAACGGGCTGCGTAACACGAGAATGAACCTCATTGGTTCTTGCTGAAGCTCAAACGTGCTGCGTAACATGAGAATGAACCTCATTGGTTCTTGCTGAAGCTCAAACGGGCTGCGTAACACGAGAATGAACCTCATTGGTTCTCGCTGAAGCTCAAACGTGCTGAGTAACACGAGAATGAACCTCATTGGTTCTCGCTGAAGCTCAAATGTGCTGCGTAACACGAGAATGAACCTCATTGGTTCTCGCTGAAGCACAAACGTGCTGCGTAACACGAGAATGAACCTCATTGGTTCTCGCTGAAGCTCAAACGTGCTAGGTAACACGAGAATGAACCTCATTGGTTCTCACAGAAGCTCAAACGTGCAGCGTAACACGAGAATGAACCTCATTGGTTCTTGCTGAAGCTCAAACGGGCTGCGTAACACGAGAATGAACCTCATTGGTTCTTGCTGAAGCTCAAACGTGCTGCGTAACATGAGAATGAACCTCATTGGTTCTTGCTGAAGCTCAAACGGGCTGCGTAACACGAGAATGAACCTCATTGGTTCTCGCTGAAGCTCAAACGTGCTGCGTAACCCGAGAATGAACCTCATTGGTTCTCGCTGAAGCTCAAACGGGCTGCGTAAGACGAGAATGAACCTCATTGGTTCTCACTGAAGCACAAACGTGCTGCGTAACACGAGAATGAACCTCATTGGTTCTCGCTGAAGCTCAAACGTGATGCCTAACACGAGAATGAACCTCATTGGTTCTCGCTGAAGCTCAAATGTGCTGCGTAAGACGAGAATGAACCTCATTGGTTCTCACTGAAGCACAAACGTGCTGCGTAACACGAGAATGAACCTCATTGGTTCTTGCTGAAGCTCAAACATGCTGCGTAACACCAGAATGAACCTCATTGGTTCTCGCTGAAGCTCAAATGTGCTGCGTAACACGAGAATGAACCTCATTGGTTCTCACTGAAGCACAAACGTGCTGCCTAACACGAGAATGAACCTCATTGGTTCTCGCTGAAGCTCAAACATGCTGCGTAACACGAGCATGAACCTCATTGGTTCTCGCTGAAGCTCAAACGTGCTGCGTAACACGAGAATGAACCTCATTGGTTCTTGCTGAAGCTCAAAGTGCTGCGTAACACGAGAATGAACGTCATTGGTTCTTGCTGAAGCTCAAATGGGCTGCGTAACACGAGAATGAACCTCATTGGTTCTTGTTGAATCTCAAACGTGCTGTGTAACACAAGAATGAACCTCATTGGTTCTTGTTGAAGCTCAAACGTGCTGCGTAACACGAGAATGAACCTCATTGGTTCTTGCTGAAGTTTAAACGTGCTGCGTAACACGAGAATGAACCTCATTGGTTCTTGCTGAAGCTCAAAGTGCTGCGTAACACGAGAATGAACCTCATTGGTTCTTGCTGAAGCTCAAATGGGCTGCGTAACACGAGAATGAACCTCATTGGTTCTTGTTGAATCTCAAACGTGCTGTGTAACACAAGAATGAACCTCATTGGTTCTTGTTGAATCTCAAACGTGCTGCGTAACACGAGAATGAACCTCATTGGTTCTTGCTGAAGTTTAAACGTGCTGCGTAACACGAGAATGAACCTCATTGGTTCTTGCTGAAGCTCAAACGTGCTGCGTAACACGAGAATGAACCTCATTGGTTCTTGTTGAATCTCAAACGTGCTGCGTAACACGAGAATGAACCTCATTGGTTCTTGCTGAAGTTTAAACGTGCTGCGTAACACGAGAATGAACCTCATTGGTTCTTGCTGAAGCTCAAACGCGCTGCGTAACACGAGAATGAACCTCATTGGTTCTTGCTGAAGCTCAAACAGGCTGCGTAACACGAGAATGAACCTCATTGGTTCTTGCTGAAGCTCAAACGTGCTGCGTAACACGAGAATGAACCTCATTGGTTCTTGCTGAAGCTCAAACGTGCTGGGTAACACGAGAATGAACCTCATTGGTTCTTACTGAGGCTCAAACGTGCTGCGTAACACGAGAATGAACCTCATTGGTTCTTGCTGAAGCTCAAACAGGCTGCGTAACACGAGAATGAACCTCATTGGTTCTTGCTGAAGCTCAAACGTGCTGCGTAACACGAGAATGAACCTCATTGGTTCTTGCTGAAGCTCAAACGTGCTGGGTAACACGAGAATGAACCTCATTGGTTCTTACTGAGGCTCAAACGTGCTGCGTAACACGAGAATGAACCTCATTGGTTCTTGTTGAAGATCAAACGTGCTGCGTAACACGAGAATGAACCTCATTGGTTCTTGGTGAAGCTCAAACGGGCTGCGTAACACGAGAATGAACCTCACTGGTTCTTGCTGAAGCTCAAACGTGCTGCGTAACACGAGAATGAACCTCATTGGTTCTTGTTGAAGCTCAAATGTGCTGCGTAACACGAGAATGAACCTCATTGGTTCTTGCTACATCTCAAACGGGCTGCGTAACACGAGAATGAACCTCCTTTGTTTTTGCTGAAGCTCAAACTGTCGTGAGCTCTGGAGTATAGAGATGATGACTCAAAAGCAGAGGTGAGAAGTGAAGAAAGTTTATTACAAAACTACATGAACTCTGTAACGTCCTTGTGACGCAGTGAAATAAAGGTGAAGTCTCTCTGATAGGTGGTTCTGGTGAGGACAGCCCGCACTCATACGGACGTGTAGTGAGGAGGAGACCACCGACCGACAGGTTCTTATCCAGGAATATCCAGCCAGAGACGAGAACAGGATCCAGCAGGCGAACAGACCTGCACCGACAACCACGTCTAGGCTTCCTGATTCACAGATTCTGGTAAGAGGAATAGCGAACACACACAGACAAGAAACACACACGCGACATCAAACAATCCACTGACAAGCACTGGTAGACACAGCTGGGTATATAAAGGGTAGAGGAAACGAAAGACAGGTGGGGAAGATCAGCTCGTGATTGTGCTAATTGCCACCATCACAAGCTGCAGAAATGACAGGACCAAAACAAACAACAGACAGGGACAAGTGACACACCCTGACCCGTGACACAAACGTGCTGCGTAACAAGAGAATGAACCTCATTGGTTCTTGTTGAAGCTCAAATGTGCTGCGTAACACGAGAATGAACCTCATTGGTTCTTGCTGAATCTCAAACGGGCTGCGTAACACGAGAATGTCTTGCAGAAGCTCAAACGTGCTGCGTAACACGAGAATGAACCTCATTGGTTCTTGCTGAAGCTCAAACGTGCTGCGTAACACGAGAATGAACCTCATTGGTTCTTGCTGAAGCTCAAACGTGCTGCGTGACACGAGAATGAACCTCATTGGTTCTTGCTGAAGCTCAAACGTGCTGCGTAACACGAGAATGAACCTCATTGGTTCTTGCTGAAGCTCAAACGTGCTGCGTGACACGAGAATGAACCTCATTGGTTCTTGCTGAAGCTCAAACGTGCTGCGTGACACGAGAATGAACCTCATTGGTTCTTGCTGAAGCTCAAACGTGCTGCGTGACACGAGAATGAACCTCATTGGTTCTTGCTGAAGCTCAAACGTGCTGCGTAACACGAGAATGTCTTGCAGAAGCTCAAACGTGCTGCGTAACACGAGAATGAACCTCATTGGTTCTTGCTGAAGCTCAAACGTGCTGCGTAACACGAGAATGAACCTCATTGGTTCTTGCAGAGGCTCAAACGTGCTGCGTAACACGAGAATGAACCTCATTGGTTCTTGCTGAAGCTCAAACGTGCTGCGTAACATGAGAATGAACCTCATTGGTTCTTGCTGAAGCTCAAACGTGCTGCGTAACACGAGAATGAACCTCATTGGTTCTTGCTGAAGCTCAAACGTGCTGCGTAACACGAGAATGAACCTCACTGGTTCTTGCTGAATCTCAAACGGCTGCGTAACACGAGAATGAACCTCATTGGTTCTTGCTGAAGCTCAAACGTGCTGCGTAACACGAGAATGAACCTCATTGGTTCTCGCTGAAGCTCAAACGTGCTGCGTAACACGAGAATTAACCTCATTGGTTCTCGCTGAAGCTCAAACGTGCTGCGTAACACGAGAATGAACCTTATTGGTTCTCGCTGTAGCTCAAACGTGCTGCGTGACACGAGAATGAACCTCATTGGTTCTCGCTGAAGCTCAAACGTGCTGCGTAACACGAGAATGAACCTCATTGGTTCTCGCTGAAGCTCAAACGTGCTGCGTAACACGAGAATGAACCTCATTGGTTCTTGCTGAAGCTCAAAGTGCTGCGTACCACGAGAATGAACCTCATTGGTTCTTGCTGAAGTTCAAAAGGGCTGCGTAACATGAGAATGAACCTCATTGGTTCTTGTTGAATCTCAAACGTGCTGTTTGACACGAGAATGAACCTCATTGGTTCTTGTTGAAGCTCAAACGTGCTGAGTAACACGAGAATGAACCTCATTGGTTCTTGCTGAAGCTCAAACGTGCTGCGTAACACGAGAATGAACCTCATTGGTTCTTGTTGAAGCTCAAACGGGCTGCGTAACACGAGAATGAACCTCATTGGTTCTTGCTGAAGCTCAAACGTGCTGCATAACACGAGAATGAACCTCATTGGTTCTTGTTGAAGCTCAAACGGGCTGCGTAACACGAGAATGAACCTCACTGGTTCTTGCTGAAGCTCAAACGTGCTGCGTAACACGAGAATGAACCTCATTGGTTCTTGTTGAAGCTCAAACGTGCTGTGTAACACGAGAATGAACCTCATTGGTTCTTTCTGAAGCTCAAACGTGCTGCGTAACACGAGAATTTACCTCATTGGTTCTTGTTGAAGCTCAAACGTGCTGCGTAAGACGAGAATGAACCTCATTGGTTCTTGCTGAAGCTCAAACGTGCTGCGTAACACGAGAATGAACCTCATTGGTTCTTACAGAAGCTCAAACGTGCTGCGTAACACGAGAATGAACCTCATTGGTTCTTGCTGAAGCTCAAACGTGCTGCGTAACACGAGAATGAACCTTATTGGTTCTTGCTGAAGCTCAAACGTGCTGCGTAACACGAGAATGAACCTCATTGGTTCTTGCTGAAGCTCAAACGTGCTGCATAACACGAGAATGAACCTCATTGGTTCTTGTTGAAGCTCAAACGGGCTGCGTAACACGAGAATGAACCTCACTGGTTCTTGCTGAAGCTCAAACGTGCTGCGTAACACGAGAATGAACCTCATTGGTTCTTGCTGAAGCTCAAACGTGCTGTGTAACACGAGAATGAACCTCATTGGTTCTTGTTGAAGCTCAAACGTGCTGCATAACACGAGAATGAACCTCATTGGTTCTTGCTGAAGCTCAAACGTGCTGTGTAACACGAGAATGAACCTCATTGGTTCTTTCTGAAGCTCAAACGTGCTGCGTAACACGAGAATTAACCTCATTGGTTCTTGTTGAAGCTCAAACGTGCTGCGTAAGACGAGAATGAACCTCATTGGTTCTTGCTGAAGCTCAAACGTGCTGCGTAACACGAGAATGACATTGAATGACATTTTATATCCTGTCATAAAAAATATAAAATTCCGCTTTTTTGAATTTTTTCAAAATAAAATTCTTTTTTCAACTCCTATTGTTCGTCTGATTTCCATCAACATCGGCTCAGATCATCTTTAGACCATGCTGGCCAAAAAAAAGCTTTTTGATTGACCAAACCATTCTCGAATAATGCATCTGCAAATTTCATGGCATTCTGCCAAGCTGATTCTGAGGCTGTAACTCTATAATTACTTTAATTCTTTAATAGCTCTCAGCCATGCTTGCAAAACTCATTGTGCTTGATTTGTTTTGTTTTTTTCTGGTGTTCTTTACTTTTTTATTGCTTTTTATTGCTTTTTTTTTTTTTTTTTTTACAAGAAAATAAGTTTCCAGACATCACATTTATTCCATAATCATATCAAACATTAATTTTCTCCATTTATTCTCTAAAACGTTTTTTCATTGTTTGGACATGGTTGCTTGCCTAGACATTTGTTTTTGTTCACTTGTTCTCTTATGTTTGGACAATCCGGTGGCCACATATTGACTTACATAAATTCCACCATCATTACATTAAAACCACCACAATAAATGATATTTTTAACAGTATTTTACCACATCATTTAATTTATTTTCTTGGTATGTCAACAATCAATGTACACGTAAGTTACAAGGACATTCACCATTTTCCTGTTAACAGTTTTTTTACTGTATTTTTACACCAATGTCTGAATTACACAAGTTTTAGTTTTTGTTTTTTTTCTTTGACAGTAACACATGCATATAATGGTCATTGTTTGGACTTGTTTGGATTTGTTTCCCACTTGTATGGCTGTCACATGCACATTCTTCTCAGAAGTGCTGTTCTTTTTTGCTTTTTATTTATTTATATGTAATTTTTAGTTTTTTAATTAGTACAGAACAACAGAGTGCACCTTTAAATACTCATTTAGAAGAATTTTATCTATTGTAAAGACGCATTACGCAGAAAAAAAACAAATTTAGATAGCGTCTCAATCAGCTGTACACTCAGGACTCATCAGCTCCAATTGAGGGCTTAAGCTCAGTCCTGTGGGCTAATGGTTGGAGATGGACTCTGCATGCCACGACAGCACAGGTGAGACAGAGCTGTTCTTGCCCAGCCGAGCGCAGATCAAACCCCAGCCGTGGAGGAGGGCGGTCACCTGTGTCCACCTGCGGCTCTGGAATCAATAAGTCTGTCATCCCCGCTGATATTGGCCACAGTAATAGCGCTGGGCGATTAGGGCCACTTCCCTGGGTATTAACTGCATCTCTCATCCTCTCAGACCCAAGCCAAGCCGTGGAGAACAAAAGTGCATTTGATAAGACCCAGGCCTTGTCTCACGTGAGCTCAAGGTGGAGATGGGCTTGGGCTCGGGAACTTGGGAAGCTCCGAAATGAAGGAACTCAGAATGACTGAGGGCTTTTGGCACGGAGTGAACTTGGATTGAAACCTACCAGCTACTTCATAGAGCTTCGTAGAGTTCAGGTTTGAGCTTCACAAAATGCTGTTGTAAGAGGAGACTGTCCTGTGAGCAAGTCTTTTTTTCCTTTTTTCATGCGTGCAAAAGCTTTGGTATAAGGACGGAGGAAAAAATGTGCCTGTAGCTACATTTCTGCAAAAGGATTTTACACTGCTTCACTGTAAAAAAAAAAAAAAAAAAAAGTATAATATATAATATTTGGTTTCACTTTATTTTGATGGTCCCTTTAATGCATTCTGTTGACTGTAACGTTGCACTTACATGTCTATTAACTCTCATTAGAGTGTTAGTAGAGTTTTAGTTGACTGGTAGGGTTAGGGTTAGAATAAGTTGCAAAGTTACTTCAGTCAGTAGAATGTCAATGTTAGCCAATATTAAGCAAAGCGTCTACTAATACTCTAATCAGAGTTAGTTGGCATCAAAATAAAGTGTTACCATTTTTTTAAAAATAGGCATAGTAGTGAATAAAACAAAGATTACAGGAGTATGTTTTACAAGAAAGTAGTCTAATATCTCAGACATTCTTCTCAAAGTTTTTACATTTTACTTGTGTTACCATTCCTTTGTAATTATTTACGTTTCAAAGTTAGTGGCGCTAAAAGCCCGTTCAGTTTTATCTGAAAACGAACGTAAATCTGCAAACGTTTTATTACAATGGTTCTTGTATCGCTGCAGTTAGGAAATGAAATGTCCGATGAACCGATAGTGTTAACAAAAGCAAATATGAGATAAAAATGCATGCTTAAATATCTCTCATTTTAGAAGTCTTAATGCGAAGTCTAGAGACGACGTGTTTATCAGGACTGGTCATGTGACTCACGCAAACACAATTCTGTTACGCATGAGCCAACGAGCAAGTTTACTACATCATAAAATAAACATAGATTGAGCTGATTATGTGGTGCAAACCTCAAAATGTACAAGTTTAAAAATAAACGTTTTACTGCCCCAAGAGTTTACTTTAGCTGGCAACTGCAGTGAATTGTATGTATAGGGAGTTTTGCAAAAATGTAAGTTTAATCCATTGTTCACTTGGAGCAGATCTAAAGATATTTGGAGCTGCAGATCCCTGGATGGAGAAGAACATCTGCTGGGATCTAGAGAGGCCCGGCTGGATATTCACTCACTTATTTGCACTTAAAGATGAAGATCTGAGGTCATGGGATAGAGCGCTGAGAAAGAAACATACATTCACCTGTGAACTCAGAATCAAATGATGGCATACATGTAAGAGCATGCAGATAAAAACAGATACAAATATATTTTTGTCCAATCAAAAACTCACGTGTGAATGTTACTTTACCTATACCTTTACCTGATGATTACAAAGAAGAAAGAATCCTGTAAAAAACAACAGCAACATGGTTTCCACAAAAATATGATTCAGCATAACTCTTTTCAACATTGATAATAATCAGAAATGTTTCTTGAGCAGCAAATCATCATATTATACTGATTTCTGAAGGATCATGTGACACTGAAGACTGGAGTAATGATGCTGAAAATTCAGCTTTGATCACTAAATTACATTTAAAAATATAATCAAATAGAACAGTTTTTTTTTATTGTAATAATATTTTACAATATTACAGTTTTTCTGTATTTTTGATCAAATAAAGGCAGCCTTGGAGAGCAGAAGAGATGTCTTCCAAAACATTAAAAAATCTTACCAACCTCAAACTTTTGAATGGTGTAGATTGTAAAACCTTTTTTGTGTGTGTTAAAGTTGCGCTATGAAACTGGAAGCTAGCTGTAGTTTGCAAAAAGGTTTTTTAATGACTGTAAATGTTTTAATGTTTATTACTGTAGATTAATATGTACCACCAGAACTTGTACAATGTAAAATGGCCACATATTGACTTACATAAATTTCATTCACAGTAAAACATTTTAATGTATTGTCTTGATATAATAAATATAAATTTTCAATGTAAATGATAAGAAATCCATATTTTGCACAAGTTTACTTTTTTACTAAACAATATTTTACTTTAAAATGACATGTTTCTATAAACGTATATGGTCAGGTAACTTACAGTAAACTTTTTACTGTTTATTGTTTTTTTTTACAAAATCTGAATTACAAGCATTTTGTACCATTTATATAATAGCGACCTTGATCCATGGTTCCCCTGTTGAATTGGTGTCACATCTCAAAATGTAGCAAAAGAAATGTCATGTCTGACCTGAAGCAAAAGACTGAAAAACAAGAGAAGTCAAACAGCAGCCAAACAAAAGCAATCATCTTTTGATTAAACCTAAGCATCCCCACCTGCTGTATGAGACAACGTCTTTGATCGGAATTCCAGAGCTCAGCGTCTGACCCCCAGTTTGTGTCTGTTATTTCCGGACAAAAGCACACAGAATCCTGGGATTGTTGTCTGTGCCCCCAGCGCAGCGGCTGCTGAGGGTTCCAGCGGGTGGGAAACGTGTATGACGTGGGCCTGAAGAACTCACCTTTCATTAAACCATCAGAGCAACAGGACAGACATCACAGGTCAGAAGGACATGAAATCAAAGTCAAGGCATCAATTTGAATACAACAATTTCGGTAGCACTTTGCAATAAGGTTTCATTTGTTATCATTTAGTCATTAGTTAACATGAACTAACAATGAGCAATACTTCTACAGCATTTACTGTAAAAGCTACGCTCAAAACAATGAATTGGTTTAAGTAGAGCCAACTCAAATTATACAAATTAGTTTGATCAAATTTTTTTTATGATTATTTAGAACTTTCTTTTTCTTTTGAGTTCACAAAACTGACACATTTAAAGTAAGTCGAATTGTTTCATTGTTTTGAGATTTATGAAATTGTTTCTTTTAACTTAGACAAACTTAAATTTAACTGAGAGTAAATGCTAAAAATAAGTGTTATATAATTTTTTTTGTGCCGGATTAATGTTAAGTGGGAGATTTAATGGTGTTCAATGTTTTGTTTAGCGAGTTTAGAAGAGTTTCTGTTTTGTTGTGTTTAGGGTTACCATCATTGAGTGTGGACGAGTGGAGCATGAGATTGGTTTGAGAACAGTTACATGTTTTATATTGCTGTACTCATTCAGCAAGTGCTATGCTACACTACTGCTATCGCAACATGATTTTACCAATTAGCAAGATAGTATTTATTGCATTGGCTAGTTAAATCTAGACAAATTTCCACTACTTTAACTAATTAAATTGAGATTACATGATCATTTTAAGTTATGTATTTGGCTAATTGGCCAATTCAAATATTTCAAGTTAAGAGCAATTCAAATGTATGAGTACAACATAAAAATCTGCAAGTTCTTAACTTTAAATTTTGATGTAACTGATTACCTCAAATTATTTGAATTTTGCCAATTTCAACATACATTATTAAAATCAAAAGTTGTTATATTGTATTTGATATATATTGAACATTCTTGTTATTTGGTGAACATCACAAGATCATCTCATGTGAACATGGCGATGTCTGTTATTGTAGGAAGGTGGAGAAGTTTACAATAATATTTACCCAGACTCTCCACGCAGTCACGAGTTTAATTGAGTTAAGCAGAAGCTTTAGTTGAGGATGAGGAGGTCGGGGGGGGGGGGGGGGGGGGGGCAGTGTTGTCATGCTTATATCAGGGGGTCTTGGACATCCGCCTAAAATAGAGAAAAGATAGGCTTTATCCAAAACTTCTATAATGTTTGGATATGTTTTAGTCTTTTTTAATATTAACAAATTGACTATTTACCATATGAAATATTCCCTTTAAAAAGCACATTTTCTTTTTGGACCAGGTCATAGTACATGTTTACAAAAGCAATAACCATCCTAGACTTAGTTATCAGTCATAAATCTTTGTTGATCATTATCTGCATTGCTTTTGCTCAAGCAGAAGAATGTTACTTTATCCAAGTTTACAATAATCCCCGGAGCATATAAAGCATGTTTTAATAAGACTCAAATCCCGACCCCTGTCCCATCATGCTCAGTCCCCTGCAGTATCTTCATCTGGATTTCCGTGATGACCTGTTCTGCTCTGTTCTGTTCTGAGGAGATTGTTGGTGGGATTTGGAGAAATGCAAACCATGTGGATGCTGATCTCTCTCTCTCTCTCTCTCTCTCTCTCTCTCTCTCTCTCTCTCTCTCTCTCTCTCTCTCTCTCTCTCTCTCTCTCTCTCTCTCTCTCTCTCTCTCTCTCTCTCTCTCTCTCTCACACACACACACACACATACAGCATTCCCATCTCACCTGCAATCGTCTGAGTCTTTCATTTTGTTTTTTGAATTCCTTTGAATTCTTGAAAAGTTGTATTGGCCTAAAGAAAAGTTTATACTCTTAAATAAATAATCGCTTTTTGGATTTAAATAGGCAAATGCCTAATAGTCTATGATTGGATCATTATTGCAGTGATTATTATGTTTCTACCATGTTAAATGTTTGGTAACAGTTCTTATAACCCTAATTGACTGTGTATAGCTTTTGGTTTCTTTGACCTGATTGGAACCTTATTGTAAATTGTTACCTAAAAAATTATAAAATTAATTAATGAATTTGTTCTTGTGCAATTATTATACATGCAAACAATTGTATAGGTGGTATATGAATGGTGTTTACCTGTGCAAAACTCAATTTAATCCAATTAAAATTGCTTTTATGAAAAGTGTCTGGTATAGCAATTAATCATTTCCCATCCCAAACAAACATGGTCTCGTCTCGTGTGGCCATCATGATACTCTTTTCCACATTATTCAGCTTACAGTTTTTCTGAATTGCTAAAATACTAACCTCCATGAACCAAATTCTCAATAGCCTAAACCAATTTGTCGAATAAACCACTCTTTCTGTAAAACATTAAACAAGTTCAGGTAGTTAAAACACTGTTTGCAAATCTCATGCACTCTTTTTGCAAAACTCTAATCACATTCTCACTCACTAAAACACATTTCACACCGATGCACTACAAAAACACTAAACACAGGCATGCAAAAGTTAAGCACAACTACAACACTGTTGTCATAGTCTACACACAACAACTCAAAATTGTTCTTGAGACCAAACTAACTGTACATAATACAAGTCAGTTCAGAGTGCCAAAATTGACTCAAAATGTTGCACTGAATGTTGAAATCAACAATGGATGGAAACAATATAAGAGGTAGAGGAGGAAGAGGATGAGGACGAGTAAGAGCAGGTGTGGAGAATGTTGTCAAGGCTGGATCTGCTTTAGGGTTTTTCCCTTTTCCTGCAGAGATGATATTGTCTGTGACGTGGAGAAACTCCTCCGGCCGGACCGACATGAAGACATGATGCAGAAGCAGAATAAAATCTCTCTCACTGACCTTGATTCTGCAGTTGCACAACTCTTCTGAGTCACTGTAACGCTTTTCATTTAGAGTTTTTACTGTAACCTTTTTGGCTTTGCAGTTGGGTCACTGTATTTTCACAGTATGCAAGTGATGAACACACAGACATTCAATTGGCCTACTACACAATATTCAGTACAATACTATACTTGCAGTGCATACAGGATACGATTTATTCACCTTACTGTTGTCATTACTATACTTTTTTACATAATTGTAAAATTTGTTTACTTAAATACTTTTTTCTCTAACTGCATGCTTTGGATTTAGTGTTCTCCATTTTTTATATAGTGTCTAACGGATGATCTGCAGTGTTTATAATATTGACTCGCTGTGTGTATGATCTTAAAGCATTGTTTGATTTTGAGTCAAAGGTAATATATTAATGAGGCTTTGAGAAAGTGAGTGATGGTTTCAATAAATGTGTTTTAGCAAATCAGAAAACCTGTAAGAATCAGCCAGTTAGACAGAAGGAGACCATCTGACGTTTAGCGACCAAACATCGTTCGCCCCTGCTTTTACGTTCCTTTCAGAGACTGGACAGAGGACTGGATCTGAAATAGATGAGATCTTAATAACAGAACTGAATTGAGTTATCACACAGCCATTCAGAAAACACTCTTTCTAGATGTCTATATCTCTTACTAAAGGACTTCAAGCCATGTTGAGTTTAGCATCAACAGTCAACAGTTGTTTTCTACCTGATCCAAATCCTCCTTTTATTGCCGAATGCTCTTTAGACCTCGGGTCTTCATCGCACAACTTTTCTGCCTTGATTCCTCCTCTCTCTCCCCAACTAATAACAAACCAATCAATACATAGAGCACATTTAATGTCTTCATTCTCCTGCGCTGCCTTGGGAGCCGACCTTTGGTGGGTTGACTCGCAAGTGCCTTAAGTGAAAAATTAGTTTGGTATTGCACCGTGGCCTTTGTGCGGATTTGGGAAAGGTTGGCCGATTTCATAAGAATTCACAACAGTTTTTTCCTCCACAAATCGTTTGTTAATAAGTTTCTTGACGATCTTTCCCCTGAAGACCGACTGATTGAACCGTCCGCATCTCTCAGATGGCTATTGATATTCTACTGCGAAACTCAAACGCCGTCTGAGAAAATTAATGAATCTCACACAAGGTAGACGTTTCCCTGCGTTATCATGGGTAGAACGCGTTCTCTCCGATAATGTCATCCCGTGGCCTGTGAACCCATATTGATTTCACGGTTCAATGTTTCAGTCAGTCCAACACCAACCAAACAAAGTAAATCAGGAAAGTTTCTAGAAGAGGAAAAAATGAACAACTCTTCATAAAGAGGCTAGAATACTCAAACATTTTGGTATTTTTTATGCATTTGGTTGGCTATCACTATCATTACTATTGATCATAAGCTTCAGCATTAATATTTGGTTTACCCATTGCACAACACTTGATTAGATGTAATCAGACTTGTTTTCACCTACTGGATGAAAAAAAACATTCCATATACCCTGGGTTATTATAGTTAACAACCCTCTATGGTACGCAATATGATATTGAGAAGAAAAATTATTTGTGGTATTTTTTTCTGCATGCTTAAAATTAGACACTAACAATATCAAGAAACATTTTCATTCATTTTTAATTTATTTAATTTTTAAAAGTTTATATGGGCCACATTGAATAACCACAACGAACAAATTGAAATTTTCACGTATAGAAAAAATAAATATATTTATTGAAAACATCAATTTCTTTAACCAGACACTTGAACAAACACACTTATCCAGTTTTTAATGTAATACAAATTTCCTATTTAATAAAAAGTAGCATTTCACATCCAGATGTTTGTCTCAGGCAACATTGTACCATAGTGCAACACAAATATTACCTCAGATCATCAAGTTCTCATATCAAGTTATTATATCCATCTTCACCCTCATCGCATCTTCGCTCCCACCCTCTCTCTCTCCCTGCAGGATTCATGTCACTATGACATCATCTTCCTCATCATGACACCTCATCCTCACCCTCGTCATTGGCAGTTGTGTTTTATACCTTTTTTAGGTGCTATAGAAAATGTGCAGATCATAATATGTGTAGATACAGTATGCAAATTACTATTATTGTAAGTGAATTACAAAATCATGCAAAAATGCAAATACATTTAGATAATTCTAACAATTTTCCTTACAAATATAAATATAATATATTTGTATCCAACCTATGCCTGGTAAGGCCTTATGCAATTCCATACAATGTTGCCTTGAGGCAACACACAGATTTTTATGTCCTCGTCTAAAACATTTGATGATATTTTTGCACTTTCATTGATAAGTATTTGAGTTATTCTGCCCTAGGTTTGACCAATCAATGTCTCATTTTATAAAAAATAAACTAAAATAGACTATTTTCCTGGAGGCAACACCGTACTATAGAGGGTTAACTTCTATTTGTTTCAAACATACAAATGTTCAATCCTGAATCCTCATACTAATGGAACATTTGAGGACAATCAAAGCCAAACGCAAGTTTACACCTCACCTTTGCCCCCTAAATGAACCCAAGAAGCCCCTTTCGAGTTCCCATCTGATCCAGGAGCTCATGGCCAGCTCACAGGCTCATTACTGGAGAGCAGGGATTTTTGGACGCTGTCCTGGCAACCTGGGATCGGAATGCGCATGAGAGGGAGACAGAGAGCAGGAGTGAGACAGGGATGCTGGGAACCAGAGGGGGTCTGTGGTGTGGAGCCCGTTTAACAGCAATGAACACGCCACCCGCAGACAATCCACATGCTCCTGCTGCAGGGAACTCGAGAAACGCAGTGAAAAAAAATGTCTGGAATTTCTGATGGGAATCTGATCAAGCTCATAGCTAGAGAGGAAGCCTTTCTTATGAGGAGTGATCTGAGCCTGTCCTTTGTCCTGTGTGTGCGCTGAAGCGTTTCCGAGGTCTGACCCAACGATCTCATCAAAGTGCATATCTGCAGCACGAATTTTATTTCTCGTGCCATTTATACGCCAAAAATAGTTGTTGCGTGCATATGATACGCGCTGTAAATCCCGTGGGTAGGATTAGGGGTGTTGAGTGCGTGCGTATTACACCCCATAAAGTGCGAGTCATATGCACGCGAAAATACTGGCAAATACTGGCCGCCCTCACACGAGTTACAATGAGCATTTATCCATTCAAACAACGGACATTTTAAGTGTTAACACACAAAACCATCTCAAGATGCTACGAATGTGAGAGCATTCGCCAAAACTAGCAGCCATCCTGATTTTTAGTGTTCATATGCGATATCAACTCTTTAAAGCAACACTATGGAACTTTTGCTCTTCGGTCGCCCTACTGGTTGGAAACGAAATTGTCCATTACCTCTGTCGTAAATAATTTAGCCTACCATCGCACGGACGCTCGCTGTTTATCCAGCACGGCTTTAGAATGAACGATGTCCACAGACCATACCTGTCAAGTATCCCGTTTTGGCCGGGAAAGTCCCGTATTTAACCCTTCTTTCCCGCCGTCCTCCCGTATTAGTATTTTCCCGTAAATCTCCCGTATTTTAACCTGCGCTATTAAAAAATAATAATGGCCCGGGCGGATAAAAAAAAAAACATCCCCAATCTGAGCTCTGTCACTAGCCACGCGATAACTGCCAACTGCAGTAGCCTACTGCAGGTACTGTGGGTACTGTAGGTGGCAGTTGTCGCGAGGTTAGTGTGTGAGGTCAGATGATGAGTGACAACCATAGACTGTAAAGGTGACAACGCGGGGGGGAAAAAGAAAAAAATCGGAGACGGATGGTGGACGCTACGACAGAGACGGAGGGGCATGTAAACACCGCGATCAATGGGACAGCGAATTTATTTTCTGAAGAGGAGCAGGGTAGGGGTCAGTCACGCGTTTTGTAACTGCGACTAGCATCTTAAAACCTGTTAACCGTTGCCAGTGCGCCGGCGCACTGAAGCGTTTTTTTGTTTGTTTAAATAGTTCAAAGTTACTATCAGATTTAATGTTATTACCTTGACAAACTATACATCATTAAGATATAACACTCAAGTTTCAGTATTTGACCACTATTGTATTCTCAGAAACTTTGAAGATGTTTCATACAAAATACATTTCTAATAACTTTACAAAACTTTGTAGCTATTAATAACTATTTTTTCATTATGACAATAATTAATTCTACATTTACAATAAACTGCCAGGTGTCAGCTTTCAAATAAGATCATACTTGTGCTTTTAGTGCAAAGTGTTTATGAACTGTAGGCTATCTGTTTCAGTTTGGGTATGCCATTTCTGAGGATTTTTCAAAAGTGGGGTTGCAGCCTAACAGGTTAAAGAATGCAAAGTGAAGTCTGCAACAAATTTGAACAACAACTCACTAAAAGAGTAAATAAAAGTTATGTGACATGTAAAGAAAAGCTGTAAAAGAAAAGCAATATGAAATTAAAAGAATGTGTGGAATGAAAATAAAATGTAAATGAGACAAGCAATGTTAAATGAACAGAAAATATGCAAATAAGCCTTTAAAATAAAGGCTCTTCATATATACCCTTTTGTGTTTTCATTTAAGCTACAACACTTGTCTGAAAATGTAAGGGATAACGTTACTGGAGCTTGGTTTGGGGTGGTGGGACTGCTTGCGGTGGGCGCCGGAAAATTTCCCTTATTTTCAAATCCAAAACTTGACAGGTATGCCACAGACAAGGTAGAGTATGTTACATGAGTTCATGAAAGGATGATGTATTGCGACATCAGAAACGAAGAAAAACGAAATAATGACTATTGTAGCGCTTGACGTAGGCTAAAGCAGTCGAATTTTGTAGTTGTTTTTGTGGTCGGGTTACTAGCAGATCCCCGAAGTTCTGTAGTGCCAGTAAAAGCGATGCAGACCCCGTCAGGCTATGGCAGAAGTGCCTTTCACCCTGTTACGACTTGATGAAACACTCATAAGATTTTGGAAACATTATTTTAAGGTAAAAAAAAATGTTACATAGTGTTGCTTTAAGAGAACTTAGGATGTTTTGAAAGAGAAAAATAAATTATCTTAAAGCTCTCTCCTCTGGTCATTTTGACCCGACATTAATTTTCTTTTCATTTTTAAAAAGTGAGTGTTCATCAGAGCGGTCCAAGACCTAGGACTTTTGTCACAATTGAACTTGAAATACACACACGAACAAATGACTGGATTCGATGAGTTTGGTTGGTTTCAGTAAAAATAGTAACAAATCCTTTTCTCGTGGGTCAATTCCAATCCCATTGGAACGAATCGTTCCCATTTCCAATTTGAACGAATGGGAAATGAAAAATGGGAGAATAAAAAAATTGCTAAAACTTTACCAAAAAATTATTTTTATTATGTTTTAATGTGTACCTGAATGCATACTAAAGAAGAAATAAAATGAGGACTTTAGGACCCAGAGGAACAGTTTATTTGCTCCATACAGAGCTATAAAGCCATCTAGTGCAAGAGTTATGAAATCTCATGTTATATTATTTTTTTCACAAGAGGTCAGCAGAGACACCCAATATGATACTTTTTATCCGTTTTAACAAGTTACAGTATAAGCTTTCTGGACAAAATAAAATAAAATGGATATATAAAATTTTAGGGCTAAATAAAAACACTGAATAAAGATAATTGTCAATATTCCACATTTCAGAATAATAGTAAAATCATCAAAACTCTAAAATAACACAAATTGAAGTCTGGGAATGATAAACATGCGACAGCAATGAAAACTCTTATATTTGAGCTTATTCTTTGCATCCTGTGATGCTTTTAACGATACACTCAGTGAAAGGGTTAATAGGGTCCAATACTGTGTTAATATGAAGGAATTTTGTCCATTTTGATTTTTCACAGGTGTTTTCCCCATACTTCGAATTATACGTTGTATTGTTCGTCATTGGCTTTTGGCTTGATTAGTTGGGGACATTTAATTTTATATTTAACAATATTATTACAATATTAGTTTCCTGTTATCTCTGTAAAGCTGCTTTGAAACAATCTGTACTGTAAAAAGCGCTATATAAATAAAGGTGACTTGGCTTGACTATTGTGTTTTGTTTTAGGGAAAGGAAATATTCATTATGAAAAATGTCCTGGTAGAAATGTACCTGTTCTGTTTCTCAACTGCTTGTTTTCTCTAAGTTAATTGGAGGAGTTCACTCGCCTATGCTGCAGAATGAAGGTTAAAATCCTTAGAAATCAAAAATCAGGCACACTTTCTATTTATCTACCAGAAAACTTTTTTGGTATTTCCACATAAAAGTAAAGCACAAACTTCAGTAACAACCTACAAAGGGGAAAAGCCATTTGCTTTTGAATATTTTGTGTAGGCCTACTACTGTACAGTAGCTGCCTAAGTATTCAAAAATGTAGCTACAGTCAAAAAAGGCAGCCATATCTCTCATCAAAGTCCTTCTGATGACAAGCTCCATCAACAAATGTGATTTAAACTGATGTTATGCGCTGATTAACACACTGTGCTGTTGATGCGTGTCACTGTTCAAGTTGCCTTCAGATTGATTGTTTCCTGCAGGTGTAATGACTCATAGATCTGAGGAAATGAGACATGCATGAAAAACGAAGAGTATGTGGACCAGTTTGAATATTCAAAACGAAATTTGCCAGATTAACAATACATATTATATATAATATAATATATATATATATATATATATATATTCAATTTAAATGCATAAGTTTTGTGCAACAATGCTGCCCTTCAAAAACATGTAGCTATGAGTCTTCACTATATGTTCATGTACAGAATTAGTGCAGCGTTAATAGGAACACAAGATTACAGGTGGCGCTATTGAACAGCGAGAAGGAAACAGAGCAATGACAGAAGGGAATGAAGGCTTGGCTCATGAATATTAATTAGCTCATGTTACTTGACTGGACCTCTTACTGTTTTATCATTAGCCTACATTAATAACTATAATGGCAATAATCACAACTGATCTGATTAAACAGTAGAAAGTAAATTGTAGCAATTAATATTTTATCTCTGTAAGAGTCATTTTTGACGAAATACGAGTAGGCTATAATAAATAATTGCTAAGACAAATATATTTAAATAAATACAAATTAAATATCTGAAGTCTGAAGTAAATATCAACAAAAAGCTAATTTTAATATAAACTTAAATTTGAAATGAGAATTTAGTGGGATAAAAAAATATAGCTCTACAGTAGCTATAGCCTATAACCATGGGGGAAAAAGGTGTTTTATAATAATTAATATTAGGCAGTGCTGATTTACAAATACATATCATTTATGTGTGTGTGTGTGTGTGTGTGTGTGTGTGTGTGTGTGTGTGTGTGTGTGTGTGTGTGTGTGTGTGTGTGTGTGTGTGTGTGTGTGTGTGTGTGTGTGTGTGTGTGTGTGTGTGTGTGTGTTTTTTTACAAATATTTTAATAATTATTTTGTGACCACTTTACATTTTATAATGATCATTTGTAAACTAGCAAATATTTTTTTAAATGAGACACTAAAACAAAAAACTTAAGATAGGAATGTATGTATATACATATATTTATACACATCTACAACAGCTACACACACACACACAAACACACACACACACACACACACACACACACACACACACACACACACACACACACACACACACACACACACACACACACACACACACACACACACACACACACATTTATAAATGTAAATAGCTATAGCTTTTTTGAGTCCACATTCATTTCTCAGATCTAGATCAGACGTGTGTGTGTGTGTGTGTGTGTGTGTGTGTGTGTGTGTGTGTGTGTGTGTGTGTGTGTGTGTGTGTGTGTGTGTTTGCACAGGCTGTTATGATAGTGTCAGGCTGTTCTGCATGTGTCATGTGTTCATAGACATTTTGCACATTGATTGTGTTGTCGTTGGCAGGTGTGTTACTGTGGTGTGATGTCTGCCTGAGGCTGCAGTGTATTCACACACTGACCCACTTATTGTGATTCAGGCGAGAACGGGAGAATAGGACAAAGATCTGACATCCCATCTAAACAGACGAGGTGCATCTGACGTCTAATGACTCCCAGCAGCTGCTGCTGCTGTGTGTGTGTGTGTGTGTGTGTGTGTGTGTGTGTGTGTGTGTGCGTGCGTGCGTGCGTGCGTGCGTGCGTGCGTGTGTGTGTGTGTGTGTGTGTGTGTTCTGAGCTCATAACCAGTTTTACACTCTTCACCTTATCTTACCTCATCCATTCAGAGAAGATCTCAATCATTCCTCACAGTGTGCTCAGACATATCAATATGAACTCAAACACTTCTCAGTTTTTATTTTCACTTTAGGTAAAGTTTAAGTCATTTTGTTGTGTGTTTTGTCATTTTTGGTTATTCTATATATTTTCGGTTCAGTTTTATTTCAGTTTTTAAGTAAAAGTAAATGAAAATTTGAAATGTTGCCTTGGCAACTATAGCTGAAATAAAATGCATTCAATTCATAATTATTTTGTATTTAACCTATGCGTAGTTCATTATGTTATAATGCATTATATCTTCTCATAAATAATTGCAACCAAAGTTAAATGTATTATATTATAGTTACATCTAAAATTGGTTGTTTGTTTTAATGCATTATTCTTTCTAAAGGTGCAGCAATGAATAGATAACAATATATTATAACAGTAGCTTTAAGAAAACAGTAGGTTCAAAAAATTAATGTTATCATGTTTATTTTATTTCAAGTAACAAACCTTTTTTTATTTTTTATTTCAGTTTACTATCATAACCCTGTTAGTTAATATAAAATATCGTTCCCTATCAGTCGGTCACTCTCGGCGTACGTCATGACCGACAAATAGGAATCTCGCTAGAAAGGCCAATCTACTTTGAGTGAAACTAAACGAGCCAATGCACATTGGCGTGCAATCATTTGCATCAGATGTTCAGCGTCACGGCGCGGGTATATAATGAGCAGCAGGTGCGATTGCACTTCAGCTTTTGCTTCGGAGCCGAGCACTTTGATGCTGTGTTCTCTACAACAAGAGTGTTACGACGAGCGAGCTCTCAACGGGACCTTTCCAGTCTGGTGTGGGCGATACGGCGTGGCAGCGTGGGCGAACTCTTCTCCCGCTCTCTCCCTATCTTTTTTGTTTTTTTGAGCAAAAACAAAGATCACTTCAGCGCAGGCACTGTCTACGAGACGTGCGTATGCCTTGAAGTGGAACCTGTTCGTCGAGTGGTGTTCTTCTCGCCGAGAGGACCCCCGAAGATGTTCGATAGGGTCTGTGCTTTCCTTCTTGCAGCAAGGGTTATAGCGAAGGCTGTCTGTTACGGAGGCCAGCAGAAGGGAAAGGCTGTCTCCAAGCAGAGGATGGCCCACTGGATAGTTACCAAGCTCAAGGCGTGCCGTGCCCGCTAAGGTTGCATGCTCACTCCAGAAGAGGCGTTGCATCCTCCTGGGCGCTGGCACGTGGCTCCTCACTAACAGATATCTGTAGAGCTGCGGGCTGGGCGACACCTAAAAGATCACTTTTGTTCACTAGATATTATAGCCTACGTGTAGAGTTGACCTCCTCCCGTGTTCTCACCCTAAACGGGTAGAAGCACCGAGAGGTCCGGCTCTGTCGGCGTGCTGCACCCTACTGTGCACCCCTATTACTCCACTGTGAAAAACCTGTCGAGTCCTCCAACACCCTCGGCCCGGACGTGGCGGAGTGTCCGGCGCCAGGCCTTTATTCGTTGAATCCCTGAGAACCGGGTCTGGGCTGGGTCTCATATGTGTGACCCAGCGGAGATCCCATATGTGTATTTCTTCCACGGCTGCTCCTATCGGAAGCCCGTGTCTTTCCCTTGGGCTAAGTCTGGCTAAGTCACCCAGTATTTCATACGCAGTACAACCTTCGGGTTAGTCCATTTGTATATCTCCACATAACACATTCGCGGAAGAAAGTGGGTTTCGCAGCGTTCTCCTTCCTTTCAACAGAAAGGGCACACTTTCCCAGTGTTACCCAATAATCTCACTGTATGGGTTATCACAGAACAACAGTGACTACGTTTACATGCAGCCAATATTTGGGTTATGGTCGGGTTAAGGTCCTTATTCCGGTTTCTGAAACATTAGGAATAACCCGTTTACATGTGTGAGCTGAGAGAGTTACTCCTGTATACATGGAATTGCACTATCCCGATGCAAACGGCGACGCACGGTTAGCGTCTGGACGTACGGACAACCTTAAGACGCAGTATGCGTCAATTCCGATTCTTCTTCCTGTATCCAAAGACAACAACAACGGCAGCAGCACGTGGATAATGAATAGTTCGGGGCAGATAGCGATCGCCTTTGTTTGCGCTTTGGTGCTGGTACTGACCTCGCTCCAAATGTATGCTGTGCTGCGTCTCGCCATGTTTACTTCCGGTATACGGCATGCGGGTTTTTGTATGCGCCCAGAAGTTCCTCTACTCAAAAGACCAAGATTCCTTGCGAATAGAACATGTGCAGAACACAAATCATTATGGGGATATGCCGATACGCGTTTACATGACCAAAAATTCGGGTTAGAAAAGGGGTACCCCAGGTATCATATCCGGGTTTTTAAAATCCAGGATATGAGCATATTCGGGTTTTTGCCGGTGTTCACATGGCCGTGCGTGCCCGGGTTATTGGCTGCATGTAAACGTAGTCAGTGTCAGATTCACTCTGTGTAAGCCTCTTCCTATTATCCTTCCAGGCTAGAAGGGGCAGAGGCTCGCACAGGGCACTGGGGTCAGCAGTTGTGACGCTTTGGTAGAGATTCCCGTTCATTGAGAGTGACCGACTGATAGGGAACGTCTCAGTTACGTATGGTAACCCTCGTTCCCTGAAGGAGGGAAAAGAGACGTACGTCCCATCGCCACATCTGCTGCGTCCCGCCGCGGCGACCAGCTCATCGGCTCGGCTCCTCAGCAAAAAGCTGAAGTGCAATCGCACCTTCTGCTCATTACATACCCGCGTTGCGAGGCTGAACAGCTGATGCAAATGATTGCACGCCAATGTGCATTGGCTCGTTTAGTTTCACTCGAAGTAGATTGGCCTCTCTAGCGATATTACTATTCGTCGGTCACGACGTACGTATCCGTTCCCTCCTTCAGGGAACGAGGGTTACCATACGTAACCGAGACGTTATATTCTTACTTTATGTCAGCAATTGTGTCTCTTGTTTCTATTTTTATACACCAAATATCTGACATAAACTCAACTAAAAAAACAGGTGAAAATACATGAAAAATTGGTGAAAAACAGGAAAATAACTTTAGAAAAAATATACAAGATATACTATATTCCTTGAACATTTTAACTTAAATCTTTAACCTAAAAGCATACAATCGCTCCATTGGATTGCATCATGGGTACCTACAGTAAAGATCTCAAAGTATCTACTCATCCACAGTTTATCCAGCTCACATCACGCTGCTGAAAGCACTAATCAAAACCATGAACTCTGAATCATGAGCTGTAAACTCTATGGCTATAAAAATGTAAAATGTGGAGTGGATGTTGCTCTTGACCCGTTCAGAAACTCTCTCTCTCTCTCTCTCTCTGACATCACAGCAGTGTTAGAGCAGGTGTCTGATGCTTTTCAGCACTGTGTTTAGTCAAAGGCTTGTGTGTTCTTTAACCCAACTGTGTGTATGCCTTTCTGTCCTCGCCGAGTCCCACCGGACAGCAAAAGACTTTTACTGTAAAGCTGTAGACTGATGCACAATGAAGCATGAGCAGCAGAGCACACCACACCACACATCAGAAGCTGCACATTCATCAACGGCTTTGAAAAATGATTAGGGCCTATAACATATTGAACTCAATATTTACTGGGAATTTACGTCCTCCACATGCGATAATACAGGTTTGGATTTCTGCAAATGACTCATTAATTATTAAACATGAAGGTTCTTCAAAGGTTCTTCAGTGCAGAGACCTTCTCTACCAGTTAAACAGGGCTGAACTATATCGTTCTTGATGGCACATTATTGATTATTTAGGGGCGAATCCCACAAAATTAGAGGGGGACGGGGGGGGGGGGGGGGGGATAGTAAATCTATTTTGTATAAAGAAAAATAAAGTCTATATTATACAATAAAATCTCAGTTGATTCTCCTAGACAACAATTAATGTAATTGTACGAGCAAATGGAGACATTTTCCTGTTGATATTGTTAACTAAAACCAAACTATTAAAAATAAATTGGTTAACTGAAATAAAACTGAAATAAAATAAAATTAAAATTTTAGATGAAAAAACTTAAACTAAAATTACAAATGTTGCTAACTGAAATAAAATATATAATATATATATATATATATATATATATATATATATATATATATATATATATATATACTAAAATTCTAAACTGAACTAAAAATAAATGAAAACTAAATAGAAACATTTTTTTAAATGACAAAAAACATAAAATTACTAAAACTTAAAATAGCATTAAAACAAAAACTTCAAAATATTAATAAATACTATAACAGCATAAGTAATACTAAAATAACACTGCTCAGATGAGAATAAGACCCCAGTAATCTCACTAAATTAAAATCACTAAAACTAAAATAAAAATAAAAAGCTAAACAGAAATGTTTAAAAAATAATAAAAATAGCAAATGCATTTAAATAAAAATAAATAAATATAAAAATAAAAGCTTATTCAAAATGTTAATAAATAGAATAACACTAACAACAAGACCGCAGCTGCAATCTCACAGGATCTCAAAAATGTCTCAAAATACCCAAAATACCAAAGTCTGAAATCAAAAGTCTCAATATGATCGTAAATATTTCTCATCATTTTATACTGAGATCAAATGATCTGAACTGCTCCACATTGGTTTTATAGCTCTATACTCTTACTGTATGACATCTACCGACTCATTTCTGTCTATATTTACTTTTAGGAATTACGAGAAACTTGACATAATATTCATGAAATTTCTTGAGCAATAAATGAGCAAACTCAGAGCAATAACTCTTCCATCTTGTGTCTTATGCATCTGAGCATGGGTCCTCATTCAGACTCTGCTTGATCTGAGATTCAGTGTTCATCTTTTGTCCTGTAAGGGGTGTGAGACGGAGACCCACAGCTGCTGCTCCTCACTCTCGCTCAAACGCCAGTCACATGTCGAATGACACCCCTTGTGAAAAAGAACCATACTTTTAAAAAGAGCACTTATTATGGATATAGAACATACTGAAGTGCCAATTGAATGTAATGATTTTGTACACTGTTATTTGCAACTAAATGCAATTATTTGTTAATTGCAATTATTTTGGTGCTTTTTGAGCCACTTAATAACTTAAATACATCTTTATATGTAATTTCTCTTCTATTTTATATACTTAGTATATAATTATAAGTATATAATTATATACTTCTATTATCTTTGAAACAGCTGAATGCACTGACGAGCATTTATGTTAAACTAAAATAGGCCTTTAATGTTAATTCTATTGAAACTTAAGTTACACTTTATTTTAAGGTGTCCATGTTACAGTGTAATTATTCATTTAAGTACTAAGTAATAACAATTAATGACATGTACTGTAGAGTTTGGGTTAGGTTGTGGTTTAGAGTTAGTTGCATGTAATTATGCACAATTTATAGTAACTACATATAACATGTGTATGAACAATGTAAAATAAAGTGTAACACTTTATTTTAAGATGAAGTTACACGTTACTACGTGTACTTAATATATTCACAACAGTAAAGTATGCATAATTACAAGTAACTAACCCTAACCGTAAATCTATAGTACGTGAAGTTAATTCATATTAATGTAATGTAACTACATCACCTTGAAATAAAGTGTAACCATTTTTATTTTCAAATATATTGATAATTACTCATTTGAAATGAATTTGCAATTTAGTACATTTAAAATACATTACATGTGCTTTAGTATGTTAGTCAACACATCGAAATAAGTGTCCTTCTTTAAAGCATGACAAACAACATAATGATTTAAAATAAAACTATTCATTTGACAATATTACAATATTACTTAAGTAACAAACATAGTCATAAAAAGTGTACTCTCTTTAAGTGTACTTAAGTGGATTTTTATTTAATCAATATTCAAAAATTGAAAACAATTTTAAGCACACATCTTTTTTTTACAATTAAGGGGCAACTCTCTTTCTCTCTGACTCTATGACCGCTTAAAGAAAAGTTCAGGCTGCTAGATCCAGACTTCATTTTTCCACAACAAATAACAAGCAGCTGTGAGGGAAGCTGGTGGTGGGATGTAAAACTGTCTTTAATTGGATTTACACAAACATGCAAACAGAGAATACTTCCAATACTGGCCAACAAGATCTTTCCCACTAAATATAATCATGCTGCTGTCAGAGATGGGATTGTGGGATGCTGTGGGTCCAGCCGGGAAAGTGTTTAAATGTTATGAGAGCAAGGTGTGGTTCATCCAGCAGACAGGCGTAATCCCTCCTGAAATCAGAGCCATGCATCTGAATTAAACGCACAAGCGTTCCCAAGCACTCTGGGATAGACGTGGTTCTCACCCTGACCTCGGCGTTCCTAAGTAAGACGGGTTAGCGCAGACCGACATATGCAGACAATGCCGTTATCCAGGCTAATTTTACAAACCAGGATCATGTCTATCAGAGGAGCAAAAAAGGAGGTCAAAACTCTGCTCCTCTTCAATGGACGAGTGTCAATAGGAATGGCATTGGCCAAAACAGAAAGGAAGTTGAATTGGAATTTGAATTTAAATGACAGGAAGTGGTAATTCACTGAAAAGTTAAGGGTCCACAAAAGTTGTTTATTAAACATTTTGTATAGTAACACATTAGCTTTCAACACTCTAAAAGAATAAAATAAATCTGAAGATTCAAATTTTGCGAGTATGACATGGCATCAATCAGAAAAGGAGCGTCACACAGTGCTCTAATACTGAATTAAGCTCAGTTTCACGTCTTTTTGCGCTTGAACTGACAAATTCATACAAAATTACGTCAAAAATGCCCATCTCTGGTAAACATATGTCTTAAGGGAACGTAAGCAGTTGAGAAAGACAACGCATGTGTATCCATTGTTGTGCCAGAACTCGTTCATTGAATGATAGTTCATGAACTCGTTCATTTTTTTGGCGAACGTGAACTGAACGTACTGTATTACTGCCTGATGAACGTTAATGTGAACTCGTTCATTCTGGTGTCTGTGAACGGCACGTTCTCTCAGTTTAACTTCGTTCAATAGGGTGCCAAATTTCTATAGAGCCTTCCAGGCGAAAACCCGGCTAAAACACATCGTAAACAGGTCTTAATATGTAGTGGAAAAAACACCCAATCTGGCAACACCAGCACCAGTGTCGCACCGCCGCATGCGTCATCAAAACAAAAAGCAGCAAGGAGGCGTCGTATGATCATTTAAACGAGTTTTATGACAAGCTGTGAGTAAGGGAAAAATCTAACATTTCTGTGCAAACTTTGCCCGCCGATAAAATAATTGCTGTCTGTGGTTCTATATGGGCTGTGGCAATAATTTTGAGAAATAATAGCTCGCAGCAACATATGGAAAAAAAGAACTATGAACTAGTTCAAAATTTTGAAGTATGAACTATGAACTGAACTAGTTCGTTTTAAAATTTGTGAACTGAACTTTGAACTATAGTTCATGTAGAAAGTGAACTTTCCCAACACTGTGTGTATCAGTATATTGGATCCGTAAATTCGGTCTTAAAGTGACAGAAGCCTAACATTCCTGCTGCAATCTCTATTTTTTTTATTTTAATCAAACATCAAAGACAAAGAAAAAAGTCACTCACTGCTCTTATCTGAACTTTAATATGGAATAATCTCTGTTTTCTTAAAGGTAAAATATGCAGTAAAATATCCAAAAATCACTAGGCCAATGTTATATATGTTGTTTAGTTGATTACTTACAATATCCCAAATGTTTTCAACTATTTGTAAATCGTGAGAAAATTTTAACCAAGGAAACGGGGCGTGTGAGCAGGGGCGAGGAGTCGCCAGTCAATGGCGTCATATCTGTGTTAGTCTCGGTTTCCGCCAGGTTTGTACTCGCACTGCCATAGTAACCATGGCGACAGACGTGGACAACCGGGTTATTGCCGTTATGCCTAGCAGGACGCTCACGCTGTTTTTGCTTTGTTTAAACATTATGGACCATGGCAAGCAGACTTTGAGACAAAAAGAGAGCTAAAACGAAGATCAACATCTTTCAAGATGCCGAGAGCTCCACGTCTGTGACTAACTTCGACTTGACAGAGACGCGAGTGTTGCATGTACTTTATTAGACAGGTGAGCAAATGTACATAAAACTAATCAATGTTATTTAGTTCAACATGATGAAATGTTAGAATATGATCTGTATGTTATTCTAATGTTGATCTAGCTAAACGTACTTAGTCTCATACAGCCAACAAACAACCTAACTAACAACATTCAACACACTCAAATGCCGTTTAGTGTGATAGTGTAACTGTTAGAGCAAGTAAAACAGCGCTGCGTTACCTCAAATTTAATTCGTCTAATAAACTGACCTGTGTGAGTATTAATTCAGCACTTGCATGTAGTTCGGTAGAATGAAATGTCCTTATTCCTTTATATCCGCGGGACTCGCGTTGCGTGTGACGCTGGTATACGTCTAGCAATCGCGCCCTGCTTCACACCACAGTCATGTTAAAAACATCAATGTAGTCACTCATCTATAAAAGATCCATCAGCTTGACGACAAGATCCATAATTCAGCTCAATGCGGAATATGCGTCATCATTATACGCCTTTGTTATTGTAAGAGGTTAACGACCCCTCGTGGCGAAAATTCTTGCATATTGTACCTTTAAGTCACTGGCCATTGGCAGGTGTGGCAAAAAGTTATTTTTAGGCCCTGCTCATGTCGTTTCAAACCCGTAGGACTTTCTTTCTGCCAAGGAACACAAAAAAGATCATTTTAATGAATATCCAGTTGGGTGAATTAAATCATCATGACTCATCACGCACCTGCACAGCATAAAACATACATGTGTTTTCATGACTTCCATGATCATTCTATTGCGGTATTATTTTTATCATTTTCCTTGTGGTAGCCTACTTTATGGATTTTGTAGGAAAGAAAGAAAAGCGAAGATGAGAGCGAAAGGGAAGATTTCATTCAAACCAGAATAAAATTCTTGTCATTTAAAGTCAAATTTCAGTTTGACTCAGTTGTAAAGCACCACTTGCCCTTTTGTTCTACTTGTTAATTAGTTTATTGTTTTAAAATGCAGACAGGCTTAGTGTGGACGTGAAGCTGGCTCTGAAACTCAAGCCAGAGCCAGACATTACACATTCATGAGGTTAAAGCAGGAATGACATCATTGCTAAAGCTGCAGAGGCGTTCGTGAATGTTCAAAACGTCTGACACCTGTCCTCAACGCATTAGGGAACATTCAGGACTGTATGAAACTGGAGAAAGTTAAGATTTTTTTACAAATCCGATTGGAGTCCGATCATATTTAGCAAGTGTGTACGGCAAAAAAATCCCATGAAATGCAATCCGTTTTGAGCTACATTCATATGTGCTTTGAGTCTCTTTTCAAATCTGTTTCAGTCCGACAGCGCTGATTGGATTCCACATGGTTTATGTGACTTTCTCACGCTGTTATAAGAAACATTAGTCACTGCAGAAACAGGTTGTGTTGTTGTAAAGTGCCGGTGTTGTCAAGATTTCAAGATCGAAGATTTCTTTATTGTCATTCCACGGTTCACTGTACTACGAAATTACGTGCAAAGTTCACAGCTTAAAAATAAAGCACATAAACAATTAAAAACACCGTAAAAACACTGTTGTGCCAAATTCTGTGACTCTTGTTGGCGCTGTATTGAGCTAAACCGATCGAATCCTAATTCCAATCCAAATCCTAACCGTACCGTCATTACAGAATCCCACCGGAAAACAAAAGAACGCCACTGGACACACACATCAGATCTGAACAGATGCGATACACAGTGTGGACAGACAAACAGACAATTTAAATCAGATTCCAGTCAATACACAAATATTTGGACTGACAGTGTGAACATAATTTGCCTTAATTAGTCAGAGAAATGGTCTGTGTTTGTCAGCGGCTTCAGATGGGAAAAGTTGTAATGGTGTTTAGAGTAGCAGTCAAGAAAAACTGAAATATAAAAAGTCTGCCATTCATTTAGTTAAATCAGGCTGCTAATAATCAGTTGGAAATTAGTTGGATTGTTGTTGTTTTTTTAGCTCAAATGTGTTTGTTTGTTTGTTTGTTTGTTTGTTTGTTTGTTTGTTTGGTTTCATCTGGACCAGATTGTGACAACTCTGAATTAACATGCACCAATGCTACAATTTTCTGTCATAATCATTTAACAGAGAAGAATTCATTACTTTAATGAGCTCATTGTTTCTACCTTAAATTATTACATAGTTTAAATTAACAAATGTTTAGCTAACTGTGATTTTTATATGTACATTTCTGAAATACATAACTTAGACAGTTACCTCTGATAAGAGTTCACTCTAAATTGTAATGTGGACTCATGCTATTCTGTAAAGCTGCTTTGAAATGATGTGTATTGTGAAAAGCGCTATACAAATAAATGTGAATTGAATTGGACATTTTTTTAATATTTTATTATTTCAGTTAATGTTTATTTTATTAATGAAATTAATTAATACAATTAATTTATTAATATCAATTAATGAAAATGGTTAGTTAACGATATTAATCCAGATTTTAGGTTGATTTTCGGATGGTCTAAATGAGAATAGTCAGTCAAGATGCAAACTACAATTTCATTTGCTTTCAACTGAGAAAAGCCAGAGATGCAGCAGTGAGATGTGATATCCCAACAAAACAACACATTGTAAAAATGCCCAGTGTTAATGTCTTGAGGAAATTCAGAAGATATTGCACGCAAAGTGAGTTATTGTGAGACCGTCACCAAATCAAAGGTTACTGTGTCATTTCCTTTTACTGGAGGAAACACTCATGTTGTGTGTGCGTGTGTGCGTGTGTGTGTGTGTGTGTGTGTGTGCGTGTGTGTGTGTGTGTGTGTGTGTGTGTGTGTGTGTGTGCGTGTGTGTGTGTGTGTGCGTGCAGACGGGCATCCAGACGGGTCACACCAGGCCTCTGCCAACCGACACATTAAAACACTTTTACACAAGTGTTTAACTGGAGGAAAGGATGGATATGAGGCAGATCTGGCTTTTCTCACACATAAAGTCTGAGTCTACTGCATAAAAGCACTAACACTCTCATATTGACTCATGAGGGGAAACGTTTCACCTTTGAATCATAGAAGAGTGGTAAACGTGAGCAATTCCAACATACAAAACTGCATAAACCCGCCCAAACTATTTAACCTGATTATGTAAATGAAGAAATGTATCTCAAGACACTACGGGCAAAAACATTGATTGTCATGCACTTGTCAAATTAGAAATTTGGAAATTTTAGGCTATTTGGATTTTTAAAGTGTGTGTTGTTTTAGACTAGTGGAATGAAAACATCTAAAATACACTTTTAAGTGTTTATTTTATTGCGCTTTATTTATTTACATCTTGAATTTCAATCCATATCTTTAAAGGCGGTGAGTTTGAGTCAGAAATCTCCATGTCAGCGGCTTCAGGGGGGTAGTCATGGCCTAATGGTAAATGGTAAATGGTAAATGGACTGCATTTATATAGCGCTTTCACAGACCCAATGGCCACCAAAGCGCTTTACATATTTGCCTCTCATTCACCCATTCACTCAGTCATTCATACACCGACGGCTGTGTCAGCCATGCAAGGCGCCACTCAGCTCGTCGGGAGCAGCCGGGGTTAGGTGTCTTGCTCATGGACACCTCGACACTTGGTCAGGTGGAACCGGGGATAGAACCACCAACCTTTCGGTTTGTAGACAACTTACATGAACCACTGAGCCACTGTCGCCCCCTGGTATGGTAACATGACAATAACAATGGTAACAGAGTTGGACTGGTGACCCAAAGGTTGCTGGTTCGATTCCAGTACCGGCAGGAATATGACTGAGGTGTCCTTGAGCAAGGCACCTAACCCCCAATCGCTCCCCGGGCGCCACTCAAGGCTGCCCGCTGCTCCGTGTGTGTGTATCCACGTTTGCAGTGTGTGTGTGGTCACTACTCACTACTCTGCTCCTAATGTGTGTGCACTTACTTGGATGGGTTAAATGCAGAGGTCAAATCCCAAGTAGGGGATACCATACTTGGCCATCACGTGTCACTTTCACTTTTCACTTTCACACACACCAAACTTTACAGTTTTATTAGTTGGTTTTACAGAGGGGTTCTTACATCATTAACATTTTATTCCTAAAATGAATAAAACCTGTATAGCCTATTACAAAAAAAATGTTTGCAATTCTTAATCAATCAACTGCTTAAGTATGTTGATATCTGAGTCCATCTTTTCCCCTATTCACCTGCGGTGTCTTGCCATAAAAGAATTTTAAAGGAAAGCAGTTCAACGAAAAACGTGTATGACTTTCATTCTTCCGTGAAACACACTTTCCATTCACTTATTATCAAGCTATGTGTCTTTTTTATTGCGAAAAGCTTGAAATGGAGTCATGATAATCCACATCCAGCATTATTGTTTGTGAAGTCTGAGGAGGACAAAAGACATCCAAAGATTCCCGACTGGTTCTGATTGACGTCAGAAACACTGAGCGTTTGACCATTCACACACTGACTGATCCTTCCAGACTGGCCTTATGATAGGCTTGGAAAACATAACCACAAACATTACGTCCAAATCGCATGTTTCAGCTCTGCCATCGCCCTCACATGCATGAAAGTGACTAAGAAATGGTTTTCTATTTCAGCACAGTCATGCTACATGACACAATACGGAGGTGAACGTTTCAGAGCTAATGACAACCATCTGTTCAGACGCACTGAGTTGAAAAACACATTTTTGTGCACATTGTTGTTTCTTTCTATTATTGTCGATTCAAGCACAATGGTGAGTCATTTTTGTAGAACTCAATACGGAGATGCTATGATGTTCTGGCTGTTTGTTATGGTGTTGCTATAGGATGCTCTGGAGAACCATTCAAATAATTTATAAAAGGACAAGTTACACGCGCCGTTGGTTTAGTAGTGCATGAGCAATAGTATTAGTGATGTTTGCCTTAGGCTGCGTCCCAAATCGCATACTCTCTTTGAATAAGCTTAATTCCACTACCGCTGAAACAGTCCATTTTATATACTATTAATGTGTGTAATGTAATCTGGACTTACTACATTATCATGTGACCTACCTGTGTCAGTTCACTGTCATTCATAAATTCTATCCTATGGCCTCATGGGATTGTAAAGTGTCCATCATACGCACACTTCAGAATCTCACCGGAACTAGTAAGTCATCTTTTGTCTACTATTTTATGAGTACTGTGAATTCAGACATAGGCCTACTTCTTTTGTCACATAAGCCCCTTCCACACAGCGCGTTGATCCCGAAATTGAAAATGACGGGAAATTGCCAGAACACCTCCTGGGTGAACGCAAACACGACCCGGGATTGATGCCGGGATCGACGCAGGGTTGGGGACCTAGTAACTTTGCCGGGATCAGTCCCGGAACGCGCGCTGTGTGAATAAAAGCCGTAACCAATGCCGTGTCGTAATGATGACGCTGAAGGGAAGTGAAAGCAGGCTAGTGAAACGGTACATAATGCGCTAGTTTATGATCGAATAAGAGAAAAAAATGCACAAGCATGGTTTCGCCAGAGAGAAATCGCAGCTCATAAGCAAACTACAGACGCTGACATTACATGTCACATCGATGTCACGTGTCTTTACAGGATTTTTACGGGTTGTGTGTGAACGCACTCTCTAATTCCGGAAAATCACTGGCAGTGTGAATGAACCAAAATCAAACGAACCCAGGTCAAATCCCAGGTCACTTTATCCGTGTATTTTCCGGAATCTCTGTGTGAAAGGGGCTACACTGTTTTTCACCTAATATAGTAGGCAGCAAGTAGGCTATGTGTTTTCGGATGCAGTCTTAGTTTTTTATCAAAGTGAGCCCTTAAACTCACAGCCTAACCTCAACCTCTCAGCGCTCACTCGCTCGCACCCTGAGGGAAACTCGGAAACACTCACTACAACTTTCCCGAGAAATGTGAAAAATGCCATTCGGGTAAGAAAAAAAAATCCTAACGGCCTTGACCTCAGTGAAGAGAGAGACTTTTTCATGGTTTCTGATGCAAATTGTGATTGTCAGGCACTGAAATGAAGCTGCTCACCCAGAGACATTCAAAAAGAATCATTTATTCTCATCTAATCATGACAGCATTATATTTCACAGTAAAATATTATTACAAATATTTAATTTACATATGTGCATTTAGCGGATACTTTTATCCAACGTGATTTGCATTGCATTTATACTATATCGGCACAAAGTTTAATAATTAAGAGTTTTTCGTGTTTTTGAAAGAAGTCTCTCATCATATTAGAATGATCATGTGACACTGAAGACTGGCGTAATGATGATGAAAATTCAGCTTTGATCACAGGAATAAATTACTTTTTAACACATATTCACATAGAAAACAACTCTTTTACATTTTAATAATATTTCACAATTTTACTTTTTTTTATTGTATTTTTGATCAAATAAATGCAGCCTTGGTGAGCAGTAGAGACTTCTTTCAAAAACTTTTTATCAGTTCATGCATTGAATCCAAGCCACCGGCATTGCTAGTGCCATACTACAGGAATGCCATAATGTACATAATTTCAATTATTTCCATTAATAAGTATTTTTATTGGCACGCATCACTAATATTATTATCTGGCAGAGACCAGAATATCTCCACAATGTCACAGTAAATACACCTTATTTTTCCTCTGGTCAAAATATCTAGATTATATGTCTAATGTCTGCACTTAATTAAATGTTTAGTTTGTAATATAATATTGAATCTACCGCTACATACAAAAGCAATCAGAGTGTCTGTCACATGCTATAAGGGTAATGGCATTGTGTAAACTATTCTGGGAATATACAGCGCTCTTATTCTTTGTGTGTTCTACAGATCTTGCTGATATGAGAAATTAAAAATCACATATAAAAACAGGTTGTTAAAGTTATGATAGCTCCATATTGTGCTAAAGCAAACATCTCGCAGAGGAAAACCCAACTAGCTCTCTGTGTGTAATCTCCCATTATAGCTTTATGGACGGAGGGTCAGTTTCATAACAAGTGTGCAAATAACCGGACAGCTCTCTCACTACACAGTTTACAGATCTGTGCTAAAGCTATGTAAACTAGAGCGATGTGTGTCAAGCGTACTTGCTTTGCTCAGTGATATTGAGCTGAAACACAATTACCTCACACATGGCTGGATCTGATAGAGCTGAGATACAACATCTGACGGTAAAAACATCAATATGAGGGTTAATAAAGGAGTGCAGCAACATTTGTGCATTTAGGAGACGCTATTATCTAAAGCAACTTACATTACCCTGAGAATCGAACCCATGCCATGCCCCATCTGATCTAAATAACCGCTTTTAATAAATAAATAAATAAAATGTAAATATTAATATATTCATATTCATTTATTTTAATATTTATTATAATAGGCTATCTGTCCATATATATATATATATATATATATATATATATATATATATATATATATATATATTTGTTTATTTATTTATTTATTTATAAATAGTGTTTATTAAAATTAAATATCGCATGGCATGGGTTCGATATAAATAAAATATGTTTGTGTTTATTTATTTATTATGCACTATAAATTATTTATTATGTACATAATAGTTTATTATTATTATTATTATTATTATTATTAATCTATTTGATTCGTTTATTTACTCTCTATATATTATTTTTATGAGAAATTATAATATTTAAATAATATATAAATAAATGAAATGTATGATTTATTTATATTTGTATTTATTATATAAATGTATATAATTTATTATATATATTATGTATGTACTAATTATTACTTATTATATAAATAACAATTCATTATTATTATTATTAATGTATACAATTACAAATATATTATATGTCTATATGTATATATTATTTATATTTATTATATTATTATTTATTATACATGTGTGATTTATTGATTTATTTTTGATTTTATCTATAATGAAATTGTCAACAAAACATTATAAACGAACAAAATCACAAAAATGAATTACAAGTCTATTATTTAAGAGCTGTCATGTTTTCTTCAAAGACTGAAGCACAGCGGGCAGAACTGAAGTTGGCAGGTAATTTGTAGTGAAATACACCAAATGCCCCAAAAGAAGATTAAAGATCAAGATAAAGATTAAGATCTTAAGATATCAGTTTTTATGTCAGGGCTGATTCAGCATTCATAAATCACAGATTCACAGTTCAAATACACATCATACCTTTTTAAGCAAGCCAGGGAAAACTCCACGAGGATGAATCTGAATCTGAATCTCTATCGTTGAATCTGACCCTCAAGCAAAAAGAATATATCTGCCTAAAGTGAGCTTCAAGAAGTGATATTTTACCATGATTAACAGACGGAAAGAGAGATTTGTAGACGGCAGACTCAGCAAGAGTTGCTTTGAGTGGTTTCTCAGGTCACTGATAGGCCGCTGCATGGGAACGGTGCTGTCGCTAGGGGCGACGGAGGGGTCAAAGCACAGGGGTCATCGCTGAGGCGTGAGGCCCCTCGGGGCCCGACATACAAAAACATTAACCCTTCCCATCATTCCACAGACGTCTGCAGTGAGCTGCGATCATACCACATATCAGCATCCAAACATACTAGCAACTGAGAATCAATTAGTCCATTTGGATAACTCGCCTAAGTTCATTAGAAGTAAAAGGGAAAGAAAAATGCATTTCTTCTTCTCTTGGATAGAATTGTTGTTAAAATGTGAGTGAATCTTGGGTAAATATTGCAAAAAAAAATCATTTATATTATCAGTTAGCAATTTTATTATTTGCATTTTTTTTTAATCAAATTAAGATGTATTATATCACATATACTAACTTTCAAAAGTTTGGGTTCAGAAAGATATATAAATAAATAAATAATTTTATTCAGAAAGAAAGAAATTGATCAAATGTGTCACTTGTTGCAAAGATTTTTATTTCAAATAAATGCTGTTCTTTTGAACTTTCTATTGATCAAAGAATCCTGGAAAAAATGTATCATGGTTTCCACAAAAATATGAAGCCGCACAACTGGTTTCAACACCGATAATAATCATAAATGTTTCTTGAGCAGCAAATCATCATATTAGAGTGATGTCTGAAGGATGTGACACTGAAGACTGGAGTAATGATGCTGAAAATTCAGCTTTGATCACAGGAATAAATTATATTTTAACGTGTTAAAAAAAAACAGGTATATTAAGTTGTACTAATATGTCAAAATTTGGTTCTACTTTATATTAAGTCGCTATAGGTACTATGTACTTACAATTAATTATTTGATTCAATGGACTTATAACATGTTTTTACATTGTACTTATATTTTGAAAAAACCTGCATGTAATTACAGCTGTAATTAATGCAGGTAAGTAATTACATATGTAATTACACTGTTGACCCTTCCCTTACACCTTAACCCAACCTTAAACCGACCCATACCACCACACCTGACCCTAACCTTACCCGTATCACTCCTCAATAACAGCACAAGTGTTTTACAATACAACCTGAACACAATAAGTACATTGTACTTATTTTTTTATGTAAGTACATAGTACTTAAAGCTACTTAATATAAAGTGGTACCCAAAATTATTTACTGTATTTTTGATCAAATAAATGCAACCTTGATGAGCAGAAGATCACAAGATAATGCCAGCATGGCCTGAAACATGCTATATGCAAGTACTTTTGTGTACTTATGTACTAATGTGCGCTCTTGTGTCACAAACAAACTTGTAGGGGACATTTGAAGTTTCCGTGTTACTGCCATAGCGATACAAGAGTCCACATTATAGTTCCCTTCAAATGTCTGAGCCAATAAATCATTGTTATCATTGTTGAGTTATTATTTAAGAAGCTAGCTATGAAATTAATTACTGTTTAAAGTCCCAATGAAGTGCCTTGAAACGCGCAGCAATATTCAAAGTTAACGTAATTTTCACTGAAACAGGAAAACAGGGCGAGACATATCAAACAGCTCCTCCCCTTTTTTTAAATAGCCAATAGCGTTTAGTCTATATCACAGCTCGACCAGAGCCGTTGAGCTCAATAAAGCCGCAGTTTCCTCCTAATCTCTAACCGTTTCTCCACCTGATCTCCTTTATATCGCTTTAAAATACGATCCGATATGATCCGCTCTGTGTATCGTGTGTCTGGACCGGATCTGCGACGGTTATCGTGACACTAATGTGAAACCAGACTTCATTCGCCCTGCTGGAAAGCATATTTTTACTTTCTGAATTGTTGCCTGTCCCCTATATAATGCACTGTGTGCCATTCACCATGTAGAAAACAGTGCATTGTATGTGATCACACACACCCGTTAGCATCTCATTTTAAATTACTGCCATCTAGGTGTCGTTTCAGTCTACCACTTTTGACTAAGAATAGATCGAAATTTTCTTTTGTACCACAAGCCATAAAAGCTTTAAATCACCCAAAATAAGCTAGATGTCCGGCTGGTCTGGTCAGACCCAAGGGAGTATAGTGTACTGTTTTGTATTTTATTGTTGGCGTCATATGTCTATGTCTGATGTCATGTCATTAAGTGCCCTGCGACTGTGCCTCAAATCCAATTGCCCCACGGGGAAAATAAAATCTACTACTACCAAAATCTACTAAATGTGTGAACAAGTGACCGATTTCAGCCGCAGCTTCAGAGTCTATTTATAATGTAGGGGGCGGAGCTTCAGATTCTAGAGAGCATTTGATTGGACAGAAAATCTGATGAGAAGCTGAAGTGCAGAGTGATCAAAATCATCGATCCATATTGGATACTTTGAATGCTTATCTCTTCTAAATGCGAATTTTTTCTTCATTGTTTTGAAGCACACTAGCTTATAGATAACAGTAAGGCAAACATATTCATACTATACGTATAAAACTCCCATTTTGATATCATGAGGACTTTAACTCACTTTATTGCAAGATTCTCTTCAAACCTTGACAGTAGTTGAGCTGAAAGAGAAAATGGGGTCTGGTACCTAAAACGACTCTTATATCTTATATAAACTGTGAGGGTGATCAGTTCAAAATAAACATCATTTGAGTGCAGGAAGGATACTATAACATCTCTGTCCTTTCCAAATAAGCAGTAATCTCACTCATACAAAGACTCTGGTGTCCGTGTGTTAGCATTTCCCCGGCTCAGAGGTTTAACTTTTCACACTGTGGCTCTTTCTCATTCCACACTTAATTAAAAGATGAACTTTTTGGGGAAACGTGTAAAGTACCGTCAGGCCAAAAAAAAAAATCAGAAATGTTTTCATAAATTTAAATAAATGCTCACTTAACAAATGGTTCATTGAGGAGAAACTGAAATTACAGAGTGAGACTGTTAATCATCTAAATATAATATGCCAATATTGCATCTGTATTGATACCTTTTAGTATTTATTGTTGTAATGTTGAGAACATGTCTGGGTCATTTATCACTCTGCCACCAATAAAAAAAAGGGGGGAAATAAATGTGACACTTTATAGGACTATTGGGATCTTTTGCAATGTAATATTTTCATGAAAATTAAGCATTTACTCCCCTTATGTTACATGTACGTCCTGTGTTTCCCCTTTCATTGTGTATTTGGTTCAGTCCTGTTCCCAGTTTTCCAGCTCCTCATCAGTGTTCAGTTATATCACCTGTTAATCAGTCTTCATCAGTTCATTTGTTCCAGCTGTGTCTCGTTTCCCTTGTCTGTCCTGTGTATTTAAGCCCTGTGTTTGAGACTATGTTCACACGTAAACGATCTGAAGAGAAAACGCAAAAGTGGCGTTGCGTTATCACTTTCTATTCTACGTTTAGACAAGCGTTATGGTGGGGAAATCTTCGTGCATATGGTGACGCAAAAGTGTGTGAAATTCGATGTAGTATGCACTCCAGGCGGCTAGGTGGCAATGTGAAGCACTGCCACACAACAACACCAAGTCCGCATACAACCTTCCTTCTACTTCTCTCCCTAGTAGCGCAAAATCAAAGCATGGCGAAGCGAACAGCAAAAAGACTCTTGTACGTTTATCAGAGCCGTTAGGGCATCTTGAAGGTCCGACGTAACATGTTGGTTGTTATTTTCCTGTACTGGCGCATGCCTGTGACGTAAACGCGTACGCGACGAGAGCCACCGTGAGCAGATTCAGAGACTATTTATATAGAGACATGTCACTTCCTCGATCCTCAATACAACTATATAGGGAAAACCCGTAACGCCAAAGATGGCGGTTGTATGCACATGTCCCGCCCCTCCCACTGGAAAGCCAATCGTCTGCTTTTAACAGTCAAGCCGGGAAACATTTAAGCCTATCGTCTGGTTCCACTGACGCATGCGCACAGTTGAGGTTTGCGACAGCGGAAAATACGTTACGGTTTAAAAAGGCGGCAGATTTGATATGCAGTGTATGCGTGAGTTGTGTAAATATCAGACTTACCAAGTCTCCTGGAAGTTCCCCGGAGTCTCCCCCATATTGATAGCGGCTCCCTGATGCCCGCAAATTAGTTAAAATCTCCCGGAATCTAGAGCGAACGAGCAAGAGCTAGCACATACTGAGCTTCAAACAGTGTAGCGCGTGCACGACAGAGAGGGAGAGAACCCTTGCGCATGCGTAGTAAAAGTAAAACCTGTAGGGGAAAGGGCGTTTTAAACCTTATTTTGGGGCAAAGTCATCAAACTTTTTCAGCGATTTTTATCATATTTTACTGCTGTTTCTATACATGCAGTTTTTATGTACCAGTGACCAGTGAAAGTGCAGATCTGACTCTCTGTCCATGCATTTAGATACAAGCCTGGTCTTGTTAGTCCGAAATGGTTGCCCGGAGGACGATATTTTTTTTCACAGGATGGTAGGGGAAGACTCATGAATATTCATTAGGGAACTCATCCCTGATTGGTCTTAACCCCAGTGACTGGTAGGTTTAGGGGCGGGGTTAGGGGTAGGTCATCAGACCCCCAGTGACGGGTAGGTTTAGGGGCGGGGTTAGGGGGTAGGTCATCAGACCAATCAGGCATGAGTTCCCTAATGAATATTCATGAGTCTTCCCCTACCATCCTGTGAAAAAAAATATCGCGCCCGGAGGCGTTGCCAAGATGGCGGCCGAGTGGCATGACTTGCCTAAAAGGAGTTTGGCAGATTTGCGTTTTTACCCTTTAGACGGGAACGCGACGGTGGAGCGTTTTTAAGATTTCCACTCTGGAGGGTGGTTTCACTTTTTTGCGTTTTTAAGCCCCAAAAAAGCCATCGCCGTGTAAACGAAAGGCACATCTGATAAAATATTTTTACGTTTTCAACCGCAAACGTTCTCAGTCTGTTTCTTGTCTGTCGTTGTCGCTACATGCGTGGTTGTTCTGTTTGAGTTCTCGTTGTATCCTGCCTGTTTAATTCTAGTTTGTTTCAATAAAGACTGCTGCAATTGTGATCCAGCTTCCGTGCCTGCTTCAACCAGCCCGCGACACGTTAATTTCTCATTACCATAATGAAATAACTATTTCTGTAACGGTCACCAGTGAGAGTGCCCGGGATAACCATTGGGCACTCCAACCCAGACAATCACCACACACCCACAAACTACATTTCCCATAATCCTTTGCCCAGACCATCATCCATTATCATATTCACCTGTGTCTCATTATCTTGTCTACTGACCCTATGTAAGCCTGGTTCTCTCTGTCATTCCCTGTGAAGTCTGGTTTAGGATTACACTGCAATGCAAGCCTTCTCTCTGTTGAGCCCGTGTTCTTGGTTTTTGATCTTTGCCTATTTCTTGGATTCCCCTTTTTGTTGTGTTGTTTGTATGGACTGCCTGCCTGTGTTTGACCTTGCCTGTACTTTGGATTACGTCTTTGGAAATCCCTTCAAAATAAACTGCATTTAGATCCTTAACCTTCATGTCTCAGAGCAGTACTTGACAATTTCTCATTACTGTAATAGAACAATTAATTAAGCAAATAAATACATAAATGTTAAACTGTTAAATACTTTATATTTGTTTTTTATCGCTGATTGTAATCGTAGAAAGAAATCAGTGTATTACAGACACATTATTTCTGCACTATAATGAGAATTAAATAATAATGGAAATGTAATAATATTGAGAATTTCAAATATCATCCTGACACTTTACAAAAGGAAATATGCTTTATTCTCATACAACTGCACAAAGTCACAATGCAAAACATATTCCTAAAATAGGCTTTATTTTCTGTAAGTACAATATAATTTCTTCCTTTTACTGTTGAGGTGAATATATGACCCAGAGATGTTTTCATGTGATTCATCTTCATTTTCATTTAGTCATACGAGCGAACAAAAGTGTCTGGTGCTCCATTCTCTGTCAATAATATTAATAAATGTTAATAGCTGCATATGATAAATCGAACTCTTGCTCTCATGTCAAAATGAAAATAGTTCATATGTAAAGTTATAATATCTCTTTGTGAGCGTCTCTTGGGAAGTGCAGAAATGAGTGTGTTTGATTAAAGCAGTGGGTGTCGTTGGTCTGACCAGATGAAAGGGTGTTTGAGGTCAAAGGTCGAGACTCTCACCGTTAGCATGTCACTTGCCCTCAGGCCTGTATGTGTTGGTTGACTAAACACAGGGTCCTCTTCCTCGAGCCTTCTTCATAATCATCTCAATAAAGAGTTATGATGGATGGAGAGCAGACCCCTGTCCTAAAATATAATGAGTTTCATTGGATTTTTAAATGCAGTTTATGTGGGTCAAAGATATGATATTTGCTCTAAGTTGTTTTTATTGCCTGTGCGAATTTAGATAAATGACACACCTAAGATATACAATCGACCATCAATAAATATATATATATATATATATATATATATATATAACACACACACACACACACACAGACACACACACACACACACACACACACACACACACACACACACACACACACACACACACACACACACACACACACACACACACACACACACACACACACACACACACACAGACACAGACACACACACACACTAAAGACTGTCAGGTATTTCAATATTAAAACAGTGATGATCTCAGCAAAACAGGAATGTAAAATCGTCTTTTAAAACTCAATTTGCACTACTTTAACAGACTGGAATGAAGATCTCTGAATGTATAACATAAACAAACTGACACCACGAAACATCACAGTTCATCTGATCCATTTACAATACTTACTATTGTTTGTGCTGTTGTTTTCCCTCCAAAGTGATGTCACTTCCTGGAGGATGATGTCACCAACTGGAACTGGTTAATTAAAGGGACTTCACAAAATATGAAGTTATACCAATGACACAGCAGGAAAAATCAGTTGATTATGATTTAACAAATATTTCCAGTTAACACTTTTTTTGTTAATACAATTTTGATTAGAGATAGAAAAATGAAAACACCTGGAGTATTTATTAATAATTCACGTTAATTCAAGTTAAAAGTTATTTCAGCACCATGACGAAAACATCCACTCAAACAAGGCCTTTATTTTTAAAGCGCTTTAGGTTACACTGAGTAATATTAATTAATAACATGTACCTACTATTGGGATAGGGTTAGGATTAGGATTTGGTTGAGGGTTAGTTGCATCATGTAATTATGCATAATTTACTGTTATTACTATGGTAATTACATGTAACATATGTAACAAGGACACTGTAAAATAAAGTATTACTGTGCTTTATTCAATACAGATTGTTTCAAAGCAGCTTTACAGTGATAACAGGAAATGAATGATTCAATGATGCAAACAGATTTCGATTCTGCTGTAAAGCAGTTCTAAAAAGATATTCAGTATGCACTAATATTCATTAGTTATATATTCATATTAGATATTCCTAATATTCAGCTCAAGTCAGTTCAGTGTTGATCCAGTTCAGTTCAATAACTGTAAAGTTAATCAATATTAGAATAAATTCAATTCCACTTTAAGCAGCTCTAAAATACATTAGTGTCATTATTCAGCACAGTTAATTTCGGTGTTGATTCAGTTCAGTTCAATAACTGTATAAAGTTCATAATTATGAAGCAATTCAATTCAGCTATAAAGCAAATCTGCAGAAAACAGTGATGTTTTCAGTTCAAGTTTAGTTCTCATCCGATAATATTACTGAATATTAAGTGTTTTTAAACCCCAGTTCATTTCAAAGATTACAAATGATCAAACTTGTTTCCTCTGCCATGTATTTTCCCACAGTTCATCAGCTCAGACTCAGAGTTGAGGAGAAGTACAGCAGTTATTCCTCGAGACTGTAAGATTGACAAGCGCTGCTCAGCCAATCAGAAGCGGTTATGTGAGTGATGTCACAGTTTCCTCAGGCTTCTCATCCCACAGCGACGGCTGTATGATAGACGACTGCTCGTCTTCGCACCTGTGATGTCAGATTACTACAGTGATAAGAGCTCAGAAATGCTACAGTGTACTAGATTAAAACTCCTCCCAGTGAGCATGACCGGGTCACTCACTGAACGCCATGTTCTTCTCCACCTGCGGCCCGAACGAAGCGCTGGTCTGACGGAGATAGAGAATGTCTCTCTCTACTTGTAAAACTACATGTTTTACAGTGTACATGTAGTTACTATAGTTGTTACTATAAATTGTGCTTAATTACATGCAACCAATCCTAAACCATGCCCTAATCCTAACCCTATAGTAAGTACATGTTGTTAATTATTATTATTCAGTAGGCCTACTTAAATGTATAATTACACTGTAACACAGACACCTTAAAGTACACTTTATTACACTTTATTTTTAGGTGTCATTGTTACAGTGTAATTATATATTTAAGTACTGAGTAATAATCATTAACAACATGTACTTACTGTTGGGTTAGGTTGTGGTTTAGGGTTAGTTGCATGTAATTATGCATAATTTACTGTTATTACTTTGGTAAGTGCATGTAACATGTAACATGCACATGTAATAAAGTGTTACCCTTTTTTTAAGGCGACATAGTTACATTGTACTTAAATATGGACTGACTAATATTAATTAACTTCATGTACTTACTATAGAGTTACGGTTTGGTTTAGGGGCTGGGAGCGTAGTGACCAACAACACGACGGGAAAGGTTGTGACCGCCATTGCTAAAAACACAGTGCTATTATAAAGATAGTCTGACCCCAATATAGGATCGCAAAGCCAGGAGAAACATTTGCAGAAAGACGATGTAGTCCGCCATTGTAATTGTTATGCTTAAAGTTTGCGCAAGCGTTTCAGGGAAAGCTAAGACGTATGGCAACGTACACAGTGACGTAACGACGTCGTTCGCTGGGCTCTCTAGTCAGTGGAAAAACAAACAGGTTCTGAGAGGTCGAGGCAAATTTTATTTGCATTATAGCACATTTAAAAACAACAGAGTTGCGCCAAAGTGCTGTACAGAACTACAATATGCAATTAAAAAGCATCGAAGTAGACAAGGCAGAAGACAGTTATAGACATCTTACACTCGACACAATCCATTTAATAGATTCATATAAAATCAATCAAAACAACTTAATTAAAAGCCAGAAGAAGAAGGTTCGCAAGTTGAACCAACTTTGAACCAGCACCAGTTCTGAACCAGTTCTTTTTTGGTGGAAAAGGGGTATCAGAGGCCAAGCCTACAGGTTCCACAGTTCTGGGCGGGGGTGAATAATCGAGCCCCCTGCTTGGGACAGAAGGTCCCTCCTGACGGCTAACTCCAGTGGAGGCCATACTCTGCCCGGCCACCGCGGGTGTACTTCTATTAGCCAATAGAAGTAGGCAAACCTGGTCCCTGCAAACTCTCTCCAGAACTCTCGGGAGCAGGGCGATCAGGGGAAAAGCATACAAACGTAGTCTCGGCCATAGTCCAAGAGGAGCTGGATGCGTGAGGGAGACCCAAAGTGGACAGTGAGATGTCTCACGAGATGCTAACAGATCCACTTGTGCCTGGCCGAACACCCTCCATATTTGCTCCACCATCTCGGGTGGAGATTCCGTTCCCCGGGCCTCAGCCCCTGTTTCGACACGATGTCTGCTCCTATATTCTGGAGGACCACAGGAGGATTTGGCCGCCAGTTTGCAGAGTGGACACGAGCGCAAACCCCCCTGGTGATTTATATAGGCGACCACCGATGTGTTGTCTGTGCGGATGAGCACATGATGGCCCCTGAGGTCTGTGAGGGAGTTCTTTAGGGCAAGAAAAACAGCCAACATCTCCAGGCGGTTGATGTGCTATGAGAGATGGTGGTCCCTCCACAGATCCTGAGTTGATCGCCTTCTAGGATCACTCCCCAGCCCGTGAAAGAGGCATCTGTCGTTAGCGTCTAGGAAAACCCTTTGGTCCTGAGCCACCACTGCAATGGGTCTCATGCACAACAGTCCAAAAGGTATCACGTTGGACACTGGTACCATCAGACCCAACATGCTCTGAAACTGTTTGACAGTGACTGGCCTAGCTTTATTCTTTTCACAGCCGAAAGGATGGACTCTATGCGTGCCGGAGAAAGGCGTGCCTGCATCAACATTGAGTCCCAAACCATGCCTAGAAAAGTGGTCCTCTGTAGTGGAGAAAGCACACTCTTTTCGGTGTTTAGCCGTAACCCCAACTCTTTCATGTGGACGAGAACGACATCTCGATGCCGAACCGCCAACTGATGCGACTGAGCTAGAATCAACCAATCGTCAATGAAGTTCGAATACCCTGCAGGCGCAGTCTGCGCAGAGGCTCCAGAGCTGCATCTACGCATTTCGTGAAAGTGTGGGGTGATAGTGCTTGGCCGAACGGAAGAACTCGATATTGGTAAGCTTTGCTCCCGAAAGCAAACCTCAGGAACTTCCTGTGATATGAAAGGATGGATATATGTAAGTATGCGTCCTTGAGATCTATCATGACAAATCAGTCCTCGGATCTGATCTGTGGCACGATTTGTCTCAGTGTTAACATTTTGAACTTTAGTTGCATGACTGAGTCGTTCAGAACTCGAAGATCCAAAATGGGACGCAACCCCCCATCCTTCTTTGGAACTTTGAAATAGAGACCTGCACTCCCGCGGGATTACCGCGCAACCGAGTGCGGCGCGGGACAATATTTGATGGGAGAATGCGGGTGCGTTCGGCAAGATATTATTGTGTGCGGGTTGCGGGAAAATAAAATTATTTGTGGGAAATATAGAACAAAATAAAATAACTAGAAACAAATAAACCGTTATTTATCTAATGCACAAGCAACAAGTATAACTAAAATAAAAACGATTTACAGGCACAAGGTCGGAAGCTAACTCTCGCGTGGTTAATAGGCGCAGAACAGCCAAGCCTACCACACAGAGGCAAAATGTCTGCACCGCATGACTCAGGTGGATCGTTTAGTGCTAGAGATATTAGTTCGTTATTAAAGAAAGGAACACGCAAAACTACAAAACCAAACAAAGGAAAATCTGATGTTTGGAAATGTTTTTCAGTAGGATGCGACAGCGATGGAAAGCACCTTCCTTTTGCGAGCTGTGACAAATGCTGCAAAATACTCACATACAGCGGGCAATAGTCTGGAACTTCAGGTCTGAAGCATCATGTGTGCAGCGTTTTGAAATGCCAAACTTCCCTGAGGTTTACGGCAAGTCAGTCGAAAGTGTCAAGAAATCCAGGTTTATTATTATTATATAATTTATTAGGCTATACTATAATTATTATGGTATATTTTTATTTATTTACATTTCTTCCTTTTTTTACTGTATTTCTATGTTCTAAGTTCATGTTCATCCATTGAATTAAACGCAAATAAAACGAAACATTTGTTTATTTTCCGTTAATTTTTTATTTATTTATATTCAACAAGGGAGCAAGAAAGAAAAAATAACAGAGTAGCAGACAGAATATGCAATGTATTTTAAAAAAAACTACTTATACGTTTACCCGCGGGATTTTGCGGGTGTGAGCGGGACGAAACTTGATTGTTGCGGGCGGGAGCAGGAGAAAATAACATATATTTTTGCGGGAGAGGGATAAAATCTTGCAGGAGCGGGCGGGAGCGGGTGCGGAAAAATCTGTCCCGCTTGGTCTCTACTTTGAAATACTGACTGTAGAACCCGGTTTACCTGTTGGAGGGAGGTACATATTCTATGGCCCCTTTCTCTAACAGGGTTTTCACTTCCTGTTCCTTTACCAGAACCTGCTCAGGGCCCACCACGGTGCATAGGACCCCCATAAACCTGGGTGGGCGAGACCTGAAATGTATTTGATAACCCTTTCCTATGGTCAGGAGGACCCAACGAGAAGCATTTGGCAGTAGCTTCCACGCTGCCAAAAATTCTATTAGTGGTACCAGCCTCTTGAGACTGGCTCCTGGTTTTTGTTGTGCAATCAGCCTGACGCCCTGTAATGGTGAGCCGGCAGGGAGCGACTGAACTGACTGCTCTAGAACCTTCCTTGGAGGGGGGGAGGGGGGTAGGGGGGGCATCCCGTGGCCACTACGTTTCCGGATGGACCTTGAGATACGTGCCTGCCGGGGACTGCTGCGTCCTGAAGCCCATGAGGTGGCATGGTTGGGAGAACAGTCCCATGAGGGCACCGAAGGGAGACAGGCACCGTATAACGAGGGGTTTGGGGCTTTGGGGGGGCTACCCTCACTGGCCTGAGCCCTCGGGCGTCAGGACCTCTTTCCCGCAGCAATCTTGGAGATAATGTCGGTCCTCAGATCTGTCTTGTCACATTTCTGACGTGTTCTGATGTTTACAGTAGGGTTTGGTTAAGAACTAGCCGAAATTCAATGTATTATTTAATTAAATTCCTGAGCATATTATCACAGCAGTTCACTCCGACTCACACAGAAAAACACACAAGTTTCAAGATTAATAAAAACATGTTTTTGTTGCAATGAAAAGACATATCTACAAAAAAAATCAAAATACACTGACAAAAATGGGATGATATGACAATGAAATATTTCCTAAATCAAGAATCTGACATTCACAAATCCCAGTCTGGCCTGCGTATGACCTGTTGTTGTGTTCGCTGAAGCGGAAAACACATTGACATCTGTCTTGTACTGTATTTTCCAGCTGAATGCATGTAAAGCTCGGCATGAATGTGTACACTTTTTGTTTAAAGCTGTCTGTAAATGATGGTTCATTAGTCAATGACATGCTTGTTTGCCTTAAACCAAGCGTGACTAATTGGGTTATTCCCGTCAGGCTGAGACAGAATACTGGGGGAGATATGGTGAAGAGTAAATATTGCCTTATATAATTTACAATAATTACACAAAAAGATCAAAGTTGTGCATCACTGTCATATTGAAATGGGAACTGTAATATTTGCCAAATTAAGCTCCATGGAAACGACTTGTTACATGAGTTATGAGTGGCTCACGCAATAAACTGAAGGCAAACTTTTGTGTTTTAGGTCAAGATCAGATGCAGTTTATAAGCCATCATTAACAAAATAGGTGCATTTAATATGATATTGTTTTCTGTCCTAGACATTGTTTTTTAAAATGTTTTTGTCAACAGCATAAAACTGTTTCTTAATCAATAGTTATAATTAATATTTGTACACTTTTTTCTTTGCATCTGATATTGCATCTCGCATACTTAAAAATCTCTAAAAAAAAAGTTTGAAAAGTTTATCTTAAATAATTTGTTGGTACACAAACTTTTATGTTTTCAATTCTGTAGCCTGTTTTGTCCCATTTGCAGATGTAAATCATGCAAAAAAGCATGTTTACATTTATATGCTTGTATTTATTAACATGCATTGTATTATTAAATAAATAAATAAATAAAATAATCAAAAATCAGTGTCAAATATTCTGAGAGAGACCACAATTCTTATTTCATATAATACTAAATTCTGATAATTTGTTATTATGAGATAATGTGTGCTGTTAATTTGTTGTGTTGATTGTGAACGCTGGAAGAAGCCCGGCGGTTGAAAATCCCAAAAACACTGCATGAGAGACTCGTAAAGGTTTGATAGTGAACAGGACGAGCGTGGCGCTGAGGGCCACATGGGGGCTCTCAGGGGTCAAAGTTCAGCAGCGTTGTTCATTGAAGTCTCGTTGTAACGTGTAAACCTGATGAAGTTTGGATGAACAGATGATCCCTTAATCAGACAACAGAGAAAAATTTTCTCACATTGCGTCTTTAGATCATGCAATTTTGATTTTATAACACAACTGTGAATTTTTATCACGCATTTCTGATTTTATAATATGCAATTTATAACTCACAATTACGACTTTATATAATGCGATCACACAATTCTGATTTTATAACTCACAATTGTGACTTCATATCACGCAATTCTGAGAAAAAAATTAAGAATTGTGATGTAAATGACTTTATCCACATACTTTATCAATAGAAAAAAATGTAAACCCGTAAAACACGAGTATTATGCAATCATTTAAAATATTTCTCCTTATACCTTATAGAACCTTTTTGTCATAAAGTGTTCTTTCAAATTGAGTCAAGAACCGTAGTTCAATATAAAACCCCATTTAAACTTTCTTATTCAAACATCTTCCTTTACCAGCCCTCTTTTCATTTCACGTTCTTTGTTAATTTTTCTCAAATGGAAAATTAAAGTACATTTTGAGGCCCGAAATGATGTGTGAAATGTGTAATATTTTAAAAGAAAGAAGAAAAAAAGTTAAAAGATTTTTTTATTTATCTATTTATTTTTAGTACCAACAAACTTTGGTAATTTTAGCAGGTTTGAGCAAAAATGCATCCTCTACAGTGTCCAAGAATGCAAATGACAAATAAATAGCACAGCGAAATAAACATATACATCTTTAAACATCAACAGTTATACTACATAAAGAGGCTTATGGTACTTACTCTAACACAATTTGTTTTAAATAAAGCTCTGCAGGTTTACTTGGCACATGTACGTAATAAATATCTAGTCGTCTTCATCAACACACAGCTGTTTCGGCTTGAGTTTTTCAAAACATTTGAAATCCATATTCTCTCGCATCCTAATGTATGGTTTGAAAACAAAGCAACATTATTGCAATGTATGCAGTAAAGCGTGTCCCATTTTTTGCACGTGTTGCATTCGTCTATTTATGGTCTAAACAGGTTTTGTTCACCCCAATATACTGCTGAAGCTCCTCTGAAAATATTTGGTTTTAGATTTTCTTCGTGTCTCATCTTCAGTGTGGCACAAACGCGTGGCCAGCACAGCTTTGAACCTGGATAGATTCAAGACCTCCTCAGCATGTCTCCAACCAAACCAAGATCTGGTTTCTTCTGTAGTACGAGCCATTTGGTTGTGTTTTCGTGTCTTGGAGTTGTCAGTACAGCGGAGGTTGGTTCTGGTGTTGCAGACAGGAGTGTGTGTGTGTGTGTGTGTGTTTAGTCTCAATACGCTCTGCTTTCAGGAGGTGAAGTAGGAGCTCTGCATGGAGTACAGGCGGTCGATGGGGTTTCCCACGCGGGTCTGAAGGGACGCAGCGTCTGACGCGGCCAGAAAGCAGTCGCTCAGGCTGGTCAGAGACGTGTCACTGTCAATGTCGTGGAAAATAGAGTCGTTTCCTAAAGAAGAGCAAACTTTATTAGGATTAGAGGTACTGAAAATGGAGCATGAAATAAACCAGATCTTTGCATTTATGAAGAGAATGTGAGTGGTGTTTGTTGTCCAATAGTTTGGGGTCGTGAGATTTCTTTAATGTTTTTGAAAGAAGTTTCTTCTGCTTACCAAAGCTGCATTTAATTGATCAAAAATACAGTAAAAAAATTTGAAATATGACAATTAAAAAAAAAAATTATATTGTAATATATCGTGAAAATATTGTGTAATTTATTCCTGTGATTAAAGCTGAATTTTCAGCATCATTACTCCAGTCTTCAGTGTCACATGATCCTCCAGAAATTATTGTGACATGATTATTTGCTGGTCAACGATTAATATAAATGTTGAAACAGTTGCTGCTTAATATTTTTGTGGAAACCGTGATACATTTTTCCAGGATTCTTTGATTAATAGAAAGTTCAACAGAACAGCATTTCTTTAAAATAGGTTTTTACTGTCACTTTTTATCAATTGAATGCATCCTTGCTGAAATTCAAAATTTGAAACTAATGAAAGTATAAAAATACACTAATAACAGTGATCAGAGAAAGACCAATATTTTGTCACCAATATTCACACTTTTTTACTTGGTTATAAGTTCCTTAATATCAGTTCAACCGATAAATACCACAATTTGGTGGATCTTCACAGGCAAAATTTAACTTGATGTTTTCATTTTTTTCAAGACATTAATTCTCAAAGTGAGAATATTTTTCATACTCTATAATACACTCACCTAAAGGATTATTAGGAACACCTGTTCAATTTCTCATTAATGCAATTATCTAATAAACCAATCACATGGCAGTTGCTTCAATGCATTTAGGGGTGTGGTCCTGGTCAAGACAATCTCCTGAACTCCAAACTGAATGTCAGAATGGGAAAGAAAGGTGATTTAAGCAATTTTGAGCGTGGCATGGTTGTTGGTGCCAGACGGGCCGGTCTGAGTATTTCACAATCTGCTCAGTTACTGGGATTTTCACGCACAACCATTTCTAGGGTTTACAAAGAATGGTGTGAAAAGGGAAAAACATCCAGTATGTGGCAGTCCTGTGTGTGAAAATGCCTTGTTGATGCTAGAGGTCAGAGGAGAATGGGCCGACCGATTCAAGCTGATAGAAGAGCAACTTTGACTGAAATAACCACTCGTTACAACTGAGGTATGCAGCAAAGCATTTGTGAAGCCAGAACATGCACAACCTTGAGGCGGATGGGCTACAACAGCAGAAGACCCCACCGGGAACCACTCATCTCCACTACAAATAGGAAAAAGAGGCTACAATTTGCAAGAGCTCACCAAAATTGAACAGTTGAATACTGGAAAAATGTTGCCTGGTCTGATGAGTCTCGATTTCTGTTGAGACATTCAGGTGATAGAGTCAGAATTTGGCGTAAACAGAATGAGAACATGGATCCATCATGCCTTGTTACCACTGTGCAGGCTGGTGGTGGTGGTGTAATGGTGTGGGGGATGTTTTCTTGGCACACTTTAGGCCCCTTAGTGCCAATTGGGCATCGTTTAAATGCCACGGCCTACCTGAGCATTGTTTCTGACCATGTCCATCCCTTTATGGCCACCATGTACCCATCCTCTGATGGCTACTTCCAGCAGGATAATGCACCATGTCACAAAGCTCGAATCATTTCAAATTGGTTTTTTGAACATGACAATGAGTTCACTGTAATAAAATGGCCCCCACAGTCACCAGATCTCAACCCAATAGAGCATCTTTGGGATGTGCTGGAAACGGGAGCTTCGTGCCCTGGATGTGCATCCCACAAATCTCCATCAACTGCAAGATGCTATACTATCAATATGGGCCAACATTTCTAAAGAATGCTTTCAGCACTTTGTTGAATCAATGCCATGTAGAATTAAGGCAGTTCTGAAGGCGGAAGGGGGTCAAACACAGTATTAGTATGGTGTCCCTAATAATCCTTTAGGTGAGTGTATAATGGCACTAATAATAATAATAATATTCATGAAAAATTGAAAATAATGCAGTTAAATCGATTAATTGCAACCAATATATATATATATAAGTAAAATTAAGTAAAAAAAACTTAAAGTAAAATATATATATATATATATATATATATATATATATAATACATATACATATATTTATATATATGTGTGTGTGTGTGTGTGTGTGTGTGTGTGTGTGTGTGTGTGTGTGTGTGTGTGTGTGTGTGTGTGTGTGTGTGTGTGTGTGTGTGTGTGTGTGTGTGTGTGTGTGTACATATATATTATATAAACAAGCTTTTATTTTAGATGCGAATCATTGATTTGACAGCACTATTAATCAATTCTGGATATCAGTTTATTACTATTTTACCTTAAATATAATTGTCACTGGCTGTAAAAAAAACATTATGAAGTAAAATTCTTAAAGTTGAAGTAAAATTTTTAGCAAGTAAGTAAAATATGGTGAAGTCATTGAACAGAAGCTTTTGATCCTCATGGACACAGTTTACCATAAGCCATAGAAATATGATTACACACCAGTAGAACAGAGACTCTCGACTGCTTTAATTGGCTATAAAACGTTATATAAAAGCGCATATAAAGTACTCATTTGCGTCAGCTCGCAGCAGGAGAAAACGCACTTATCAATATGTAATGGAGTGCGTCTGAAGGCAGCAGATTCACGCTCACTTTCTCAGGAGCCCTGCATGTAATTTTATAGTGTAATTTTATAGGCTTTTCAAAAAACTAATTGACACTGTTACATAAGGGTGAAGACAGTTTAATGGCACATTTATTTTTATTGAGCCCATACGTGGCATTAGCAGCCGCTTCTGGTCAATATCATTGAAAGACATGCAACGGGACGAGTATTTTGCTTTGGTAACATCACTCCGGAGACGTGTGGAAAAAAGCGGATAGGGTATGACGTGTTTGCAGCTCACCGTATGGGTTCATGTGATCTCCAGGCATCTGTGGAGGAGTGAGGCCTTGCTGGAACGGGTCTGTGCTGTATCCGTTTGCATCCATGGACACTAACTGATGTTGTGGAGGCGGAGCCAGTGGCGTATACGAGTTCATCAGATTCTCCATTCGGCTTGAGATCACATCTGCAGAAAACGAGTTGAGTTACTGAAAACATAAAGCAGATGTAAAACGCTGCTGAAGAACAGCATATGTCCTGAAGTCTCGTACCTTGTCCGATTCTCTGAGAGTTTTGCTGCTCTTGTTGCTGCTGTTGTCGGCGCGCTAACTTCTTCATCTGAGCGGAAAAAGAGGAACATACAAATACTCAATCGTTTTTTAAGACCAACTATATTGAACTATATTGAAGACCTATACGTAGGCCAGGGGTTTTCAAACTGGGGTTCGGGGACACCTAGGCAGTGCTATTTTAGTATTATTTATATAGCCTATTATTATAGTTTTTATTATACATTTTGAATTACCTGTTATTTTTACACTTTTACAGTTTTCAGCCTTTGTCATTTTTATTAGTTTTTTTTATATATGAATATTTAGTTTTTATTTATTATATTTCACATTAGTAATTTTAGTGATTATATGGAATAAAATGTGAAAAATTTAAGAATAAATAAATAATAAAAGATAACTTATACATTAATTAATTAATTGATAAATAATTTGATTAAAATAATAAATAAATAAACAAATAAATATTATTTCCAGTTAGTAATTTGAGGGATTAAACTTTATATATATATATATATATATATATATATATATATATATATATATATATATATATATATATATAAATTAAATATTAATTAATGTATACTAAATAATAATATATGTTGAATACATTTTTATTTCAGTTTTAGTTTATTTAGTTTATTTCCAGTTAGTTTGATTCAACTCAAAGTGTAACAAATGTAAAAATAAATAATAAAAGATAATATTTAAATAAAGTGAAATAAATAAATTATTAAATAAATGATTGAATTAATAATCCATCTGTACAACAGTAATAATACATCTGTACAACAATATTAAAGTGAGTAAAAAAATATATACTTACTCCATTTATAATATTATTTTTCACAGTATACTTTGGGTCTAACTACATGAAAATATACAGCTGCCTTTTACATTTTCGGATGGGGGTTCCTCACACAAGGATGATGTTATCTGGTTGCCCATTGCATGAAAAGATTGAAACCCCGTGAGCTGGGCTGGGTTCAAGTCTCTGGATGTGCTCACCTTTGCTCTTTGGTTCTGAAACCACACCTGGACGACTCGAACGCTCAGACCGGTCTCAGCAGCCAGAGTCTCTCGGACCTGAAATAAACAATTTTGGTGTGTTGGTCTTAATGATCATTCATTCATTTTGCGTTTCTTTAGTTATTTTCAGGGCGTTAACGCCATCTACCGAACACTTGTGGTAACGACAGGTTTGGTGTACTGTTTCTATTTCCTGTTGTATTCTCGTTTGGAACGAGATTAGTGTTTAGTTAGTACACGACTTTTCCGGAGCGAGTTGTACTCCGTGTTGTGTAAATTCTGCTGTCAGGTTTCTTCAAACTTGTTCATGCTTAGTAGAAAACGATGTATGTGTTGCATTTGGTTTTCGAAATGATTGAAGAAGACAATTTGATTTAATTGATACTTTTATTTGTGTTTACAGTTTTACAGCTTGTTTTTGCACTGCTGTGTGTAAAATAAAGGAGAGGAGAAAAAGGACCTCAGGATAAAGCATCATCTCATTTCTTTGTTCACCTCACCTGGCTGTTTATACGCGCTGGATAGCTAAATACGCATACGTTTAGTGAGGCCAGTACAGTAAAACGGCATACCCTCGCCTGTCGAGAAGACAGAACTTCAACTGCTATAAAAAAAATATAACCTTGTTGCCCGTCGAGACTACGCCATTAACCTGCCCTCATCAAGCCTGCATGTGACTTCCCTATTCTCCAGCTCCATAAGTCATGGATTCTCCGACCGAAATGCAAATTCCCACTGGTGTGACTGATGCAGAAGCCTGTGACTGGGAGGCGAGATCAGAGCTATTTGCAACAAGCTCTGTTCGTGCACCACCTCAACACGGATCAACATGCAGCTCACGAAGGAGCACTACGCTAGCAACCGCTAAAGCCAGAGCTCAAGCAGCAAGAACCAAAGCAGCCTATTCTGAAAAGGAAATGGAACTGAAACTTCAGAAAGCTGAAGCAGAACTACGAACTGCCAAAGCAGAGGCTGAATTGGAGTCATTGCGGTGTAGAAAAGAAATGGAGGCTGCAATAGCTGAAGCAGCAGTTCTTCAAGCAGAATTAGATGATGACAACAGCCTCGGGGAACCGGAGTCAGAACTGATCCAAAGGTATTTCACTGCAAACAGCGTGCCACCGCAGAGAGATATAAAACAAGAAAGCTATGATACTCCGCCCAACCTGCACAGCCACTCGCTTCCACCTGCACGTCCTCCAACGCAGCCAGCCATAAGACCTACAGTACAGCATCCAGCAACATCGCCTGCAGAGCTACCGACACACCCACCAGCAGAGTCCCGGAGACCGATGCCAGCCCCAAGACGGCTGCCACCACCGTCACAGGTACCACAACAGCCACAACTGCCACTCATGTTACCTGCTAGTACGTATTACAGCCCACACCAAGCCAGCAAACACGCATGGCAGAGAGGAAAAAACCATGGGCTACCCAGTCCTGCTCCACGCCCTACCTCGCCTCGTCACACGTCTGCTCAAGATGGACACAGCTCCCCGACTGCTGACCTGGCGAAGTTCATCGCTAGAAACCAGATCGTCTCCACAGGGCTGATGAAGTTCGACGATAAGGCAGAGAATTACTGGGCGTGGAAAGCTTCATTCTGCAATGTCATAGACAATATAGGCTTGTCAGTAGCAGAAGGGACTGACCTTCTGATTAAATGGCTCGGCAAAGAGTCGTCCGAACAAGCATGCAGGCTCAGAGCAGCCTACATCAGAGACCCCCAGGGTGGCCTCCGAGCTATCTGGCAGCGCATTGAAGAGTGCTATGGTACCCCTGAAGCTATTGAAGGGGCGCTATTTGCCAGACTGTAAAACTTCCCAAGAATCTCCAACAAAGAGCCAGCCAAGTTACGCGACTTAGCCGACTTGCTACAGGAACTGTATGCAGCAAAACAGGATGGATTCCTTCCAGGACTAACTTACCTTGACACTGCTAGAGGAGTAGCCCCAATCATAGAAAAGCTCCCGTATAATCTACAGGAGAAGTGGGTGTCCTACGGCTCTCAGATAAAGCAACAGCATCAGATTTCCTTTCCCCCATTCGGCGTATTCCTCGACTTCATCCAGAACCAAGCTAAAGCAAGAAATGATCCCAGTTTCAGAGTCACCATGCCACATCTGCCAGCCACAAATAGAGACAAACCCAAAAGCATCCAGAGTAGAGTCAATCAGTCGGTTGCAGTTCACAAGACTCAAGTCGCAGAGTAAAGCCAGAAAAGTGAGCCTGAATCTGACTCTCTAGATCTCACAAAGCAATGCCGAATCCACAAAAAGCCCCATTCATTAGGAGCATGTAGGAGCTTTAGAGACAAATTGCTAGCTGACCGTAAACAATATATCAAAGACAATTCCATCTGCTACCGCTGTTTTGCTTCAACCACACATATTGCAAAGAACTGTGACAAAACCATAACATGTGCAGAATGTCAGAGCATCAAACACGTCGAAGCCCTCCATCCAGGTCCATCACCATGGAAAGCAAAGCCACCCCCATCTACGTTAGAGAACGGCAGGGAGGGCAGTGAGAATCAGCAGCCTCCAGAGACGGTCTCCTCCAAGTGCACTGAGGTATGCGGTGAAGGTATGAGTGCTAGGGGTTGTTCCAAAATATGCTTAGTTAGTGTCTATCCACAAGGTCAGAGAGAAGCAATAACTAGAGTGTATGCTATCATTGATGAGCAAAGTAATAAATTCCTTGCACGTACAGAATTCGAGATATTCAGCGACAAAGCACTCCATCTCCGTACACGCTCAAGACGTGTGCAGGCAGCATAGAGACTTCTGGAAGGAGAGCTTGTGGCTACATGCTGGAGTCACTGGACGAAAAGACTTGCGTCCCTCTTCCCGTCCTCATTGAATGCAATGAACTTCCGGACAACAGGTCTGAAATCCCAACTCCCAGTGTAGTTTTACATATCCCTCATCTGAGGTGCTTAGCCAGTGAGATTCCTCCATTGGACTCCAGTGCCCAGATACTGCTGTTACAAGGGAGAGACATTTTGAGTATACACAAGATCAGAAAACAGATCAACGGCCCCGACAATGCCCCATTCGCTCAAAAGCTAGACCTAGGCTGGGTGGTGATCGGCGATGTGTGCCTCGGCACAGCACACCGCCCCTCCTCAGTCACTTCTCTCAAAACATGTATCTTGGGAGATGGCCGCCCCAGCTACCTCACACCCTGCTCCAGCCACCTGCGTGTGAAAGACCCTCCACACAGCCACTCAGTCCGTCATGATCCTCTACCTCAGCAAGCCGCCGTTCACACTGCTTCTCTGCTGCACGGGGATGACCTGAAGACCTCCCTCCAATGCCTTCAAGACATACAGATCCCCCGCCGCTACACATCTCTTTCCACCTCTGCAGCAAGCACGAGAGAGTTGTGTGCGTTTGCGGATGCTTCAACCAAAGCAATCGCAGCGGGGGCCTACTTGAAGGTGACCGATGAACATGGACGCTCCAAAGTCGGATTCGTGCTTGGCAAAGCAAAGCTGGCACCAATGAAGGAGACTACAATCTCCAGACTCGAACTCTGTGCTGCAGTCCTTGCGGTTGAGATAGCTGAGACTGTTGTGAGTAGCATGGACTCACACATGAACTCTGTCACTTTCTATTCTGACAGCAAAGTTGTGTTAGGTTATATTAACAATGAGCAGAGAAGATTTTATGTTTATGTAAGCAACAGGGTCCAACGCATCAGACAAGCAACGTCACCCCAACAGTGGAAGTATGTCTCCTCAGAGCTCAACCCGGCCGATCATGGCTCCAGATCCGTTGCTGCTGCATCATTGAGAGACATCAACTGGCTGACCGGACCCGCCTTCTTGTCTGATAAGCCTCCAGCTGATCATCAGTCACTGTTTGATCTAGTTGACCCAGAATTAGACACTGAGATCAGACCTCAGGTCGCAACGCTAGACACTGAATCACACAGCCCAGCTTAGGACCTGAACGCTTTGAGCGCTTCTCAAAGTGGACTTCTGTGTTAAGAGCACTTGCGGTCTTGATTCACATAGCTCAGTGTTTCAGACAAACTGACAAAGACAACACATGCAGAGGGTGGCATACCTGTAAGAAAGCAATCACGCCAGAGAACCTGGAAAAAGCAAAGAAACTACTGATCAAGAACATGCAGCAAGAAAGATATCCTAGTGAATTCAGTAACATTCAGAGTAAGTCAGACATTCCAAAACAGAGCAGTATTGCAAAGTTGTGCCCAGTGGTTGACAGTTTGGACTTCTCAGAGTGGGCGGACGCATCACTCAGTCTGGCCTTGAGATAAACCGCACCAATCCCCTCATCATCCCAGTTCAGCACCACCTAACAACTCTCCTTGTGCGCCACCATCACGAGCAGGTAAAACACCAGGGCAGACACTTCACAGAGGGGGCCATCAGGGACGCTGGACTGTGGCTGGTGGGCGGAAAGAGATGTATCAGAGGCACTCTGTCCCAATGTGTCACCTGTAGGAGACTGCGTGGCAAGCAAGAACATCAGCTGATGGCAGATCTGCCTGCAGACCGGCTACAAGCTGCCCCACCGTTCACGTACGTCGGCTTGGACGTGTTTGGCCCGTGGGAGGTTATCAGCCGTCGGACGAGAGGTGGACAAGCAAACAGCAAAAGGTGGACAGTAATGTTCACCTGTCTCTGTGTGCGTGCTGTACACATTGAAGTGATAGAGACACTGAGTGCATCTAGTTTTATAAATGCTCTACGGAGATTTTTCTCCATCAGAGGCCCTGCCGCACAGATTAGGTCCGACAGAGGCACTAACTTTACTGGTGCTTCAAAAGAATTTAATCTGGAAGATGACGCAGACATGCAACGTTACCTACAAGACCAACAATGCACATGGATTTTCAACCCCCCACACGCCTCCCATATGGTAGGGGCCTGGGAGCGACTTATCGGGGTGGCCCGTCCCATCCTAGACTCCATGTTCCTGCAGCAACGCTTCTCTTCAATGACCCATGAGGTCCTCGTCACACTCATGGCAGAGGTTTGTGCAATTATGAATGCGAGGCCCCTGCTGCCTGTGTCAACTGACCCTGAGAACCCTCTCATACTCACCCCCTCCATGCTTCTGACACAAAAGACAGGAGCCCCATTGAAGCTGGAAGCTGGTACAACATCTCGCAGAGACATTTTGGCATAAATGGCAACGTGAATACCTGAGCACTCTGCAAAGTCGTGCCAAGTGGCAGGACAAAAGGCCTAACTTGCGGGAAGGAGACGTCATCTTGATGAAAGACAATGCAGTGCCAAGGAACCACTAGCCAATGGCAGTGGTCATCAAAACTTTTCCCAGCAGAGATAATGTTGTCAGGACTGTAGATATCAGAGTAATTCGCCACGGCACTCCTAAAGTGTTCAAAAGACCAGTAACTGAACTTGTCTTACTTTTCTCCCCTAAACAGAATGTTACTTGTGTTTAGGTAAATTGTATGCATTTAAAAGGTAATAGATGTGGTATCCTTAAGATACCAGGCAGGGAGTGTGTTGGTCTTAATGATCATTCATTCATTTTCCGTTATTTTCAGTGCGTTAACGCCATCTACCGAACACTTGTGGTAACGACAGGTTTGGTGTACTGTTTCTATTTCCTGTTGTATTCTCGTTTGTATTCTCGTTTGGAACGAGATTAGTGTTTAGTTAGTACACGACTTTTCCGGAGCGAGTTGTACTCCGTGTTGTGTAAATTCTGCTGTCAAGTTTTTCTTCAAACCCGCTCAGTTGTGTTTCCCTCGGGAAAGTAGTACTGTGTGTAATATTAGGCGTTTATATTAGTCGTTTTCTTAAGATGTGTAAGAAGAAAATTAACTTGTTGCCACGAAGTGTAGATTCCTCTGTTTCTCGTGTAATGGCGGTTCATGCTTAGTAGAAAACGATGTATGTGTTGCATTTGGTTTGCGAAATGATTGAAGAAGACAATTTGAGTTAATAGATACTTTTATTTGTGTTTACAGTTTTACAGCTTGTTTTTGCACTGATGTGTGTAAAATAAAGGAGAGGAGGAAAAGGACCTCAGGATAAAGCATCATCTCATTTCTTTGTTCACCTCACCTGGCTGTTTATACGCGCTGGATAGCTAAATACGCATACGTTTAGTGAGGCCAGTACATTTGGAGTACAAAGATTTTGGAGTACGTTTTACAAGAAAATACTTTTCAGTCTTTCTATATTCAATGCGTTACTTGCAGTTTCTTTGTAATTATTTGTGAAATTTACTGGAATTACTGAGTGAAAATTGTTCGCAAGACGGTTTTTTTTCCCCCGTCTACCCAGACATTAGACCAGCAGCATGAAGTCTGATCCCTCAGCGTTTGCCATTTGTATATCAAATATTTACATTATTCATTTAGCGGACACTTTTATCCAAAATTCACTAATAATATGCATTATGCAATAGTCAAGTCAAGTCAAGCATATAGCGCTTTTTACAAGATAGTTTGTGTAAAAGGAGCTTTATTTTGAGTTTTTTTATAGCAGAACTAGAAGAAAATAGTGTCATCGTCCAGCTTAAGTAAGTTCAGTGACGGTTAATTTGTGTTGTAAAAAAGTTCATTCAAAAATATATATACAGCCGCTATGGAGAAGACAGTGATGTCATCTCTCAGCTCAGTTCAGTTCTCATTTAATAGTGTCAATGCAGGCAGATCAATAATATTGTAATAATAATAATAATATTGAAGCCAATAGAAGGCCCATTGATATGCTGCGTGCCCCTATTATGCTGTTGTGTCTGAAACAGTTAGTTTGAAGATTCAGTCTCTCTAAACTCTTCCCTTCTGGTCAGACGGCTCGGTCTGCTGTGATTGGTCGACAGCTTAGAGCGCGGGCCAGAAACCAAACTCCCATTATCATATCTGAATTTCAGATCCGGAGGCTTCAGTGATACGAACAGTAATGATATCGTTAATTTTACAGAATCAGTTCAAGCCCTAGTCCTCATTCTTTTGAAGAAAGCGCTATACGAATAAATGTTAATTGAATAATCATTTAAGGTTGGTTTGGGGTTTACCTGAGCTCTTCTCCTCTATAAATCTCGTGAAGAAGGTCTCACCTTTCTGCATGGTTTGGAGGAGACCTCGAAGGAGGCCTTGAATGCGCGCCGCTGCTGTGTGGTGAGAATAGTGCGAGGTCTTTTGGGTCTGCGTGGGTCTTTGCCATCATCGCTGCCTTTACCCTGTCCTCCTGCTCCTTTCTCCTGCTTCACATCCACATCTTCATCCTCACTTTTATCTGCAGAAACACACATTTTGACATCATCTTTCTTCGGCGAGCGGACGAGAGAAAAGGCAAGAGTTGTGTTCTCACCAGAGTCGGACATCTCCGGGCTGACGGAGCGCAGTAAGTCCTTCTCTCTCTCGTAGTCGCTCTTACACAGCAGCTGTCCCTCCTTCAGGACGAACTCGTCTCCTTTACACAGCTGCCGCTCACACACACAGCAGCAGAAGCAGTTCAGATGATACACACTTTCCAGTGCGCGCATCACAAACTCAGTGGGAGCGATCTTCTCCAGACAGCCGCTGCATTTGGTCGCGAACAACCTGATGAGAAAAAAATAAAAAACGAACTCAAACCACATTCATTGTGCACAATTTATTAGTGCATGCTATTCTGAAGAAATAAAGTGTGTGTTTACATATTTAATTAAAATTCATATTATTTCATATAAAATTTAAAAAATTTGCTGATGTAACCAAGGCGAAGACAAATAATATTAGCGAATAGTATAATAGTTCATTTTCCATAAAATAATGTTAAATGCATTGCAAAATAATTTATTTTTGTTATTTTAAATGTTTAAAATAATTCACAATTTTTTTTGATGCAAAACGGATTTTTTCAATAGACAGTACCGTTCAATTAGTAAGTAAGAGTACGATTTCTTTCTTTTTTTAAAATTAGTACTCTTATAAAGCAAGGATGCACTGCATTTATTAACGGTGATAGTAAAGACTTTTATACTGTTACAAAAGATTTCTATTTCAAATATATGCTGTTCTTTCAAAATTTCTATTCATCAAAGAATACTAGAAAAAAAAATATTGCGGTTTCTACAAAAATATCAAGATGCACAATTGTTTTCAACATTGATAATAATCAGAAATGTTTCTTGAGCATCAAATCATCATATTATACTGATTTCTGAAGGATCATGTGACACTGAAGACTGGAGTAATGATGCTGAAAATCCAGCTTTGATCACAGGAATAAATTACACTTTACCATATATTCACAATGTAATAATATTTCACAATTTTAATATATTTATTATCAAATACATGCAGTCTGGGTGAGCAGAAGAGACATCGTTCAAAAACCTTTAAAATCTTACTGACCCCAAACTTTTGAATGGCAGTGTAAAGTAGGTGAGTTCACTGATTTTAAGTGAATTATGGTCAAAACACTAGATCACTTATTGTAAAAAACAGATTTGAACATGACATATTGTAGGCTACACAGCAGGATCTGTGGTCTTAATTATTTGAAGTACAATGTGAAACAGTAAAGCACAAGAGTGACTCATTTCTTGGGTTAATACTCAAACCCCCTGACGTGAAATCCTCTGCAAAGCTCAATAATTCTGAAGCATTAAGCAGATCTTCCCTCAGAGCGGTGTCTTCTCCCACACCAATAAAGTTCATCCATAAATATCACAAGCGCACAGATTGATGCGTGACTGACACCGGACGCCCCAGCGGTGCCGCCGCGCTCATGATTATGACTTTGAAAGAGATTTTTAATAAGCCTCGAGATATGATGGTATCATGAGGTGAGACGGCACAAAAGAGTTTTACAGAGGAGTCAATATTCAGAGAAGGACCCACGGGAAGGAACGATCACAGGTGCGATCTCTTTAATACCTCTACTGTTTCTCACAGACAGCATTGAAGGAGACTTTTGCTGAAGATGTTTCTCCTGATCTCGCAAGTTTTCAGAAGAGATCTCAAACTGTGCTCAAACTCGCCAAGATCACAGAAACTGCTATCAAAAGTCAAAGATCTCCACATAAACACATTTCCTTTATAGCTTATTGTATAGCTCATTTGTATTTACACACTTTATCTTTGGGCTCTATTAAAAAAAAGAAAGAAATTAGCCTACTTTTATTCATTATGGACTTTTAAAAATGACACTAAAGACATTCATGTTACAAAAGATTTCAATTTCAAGTAGTTCTTTTGAACTGTCTATTCATCAAAGAATACTGAAAGAAATGTTTCGAGGTTTCCACAAAAATATGAAGCTGCACAACTTTTTGACATTGATAATAATAATAAATGTTTCTTGAGCATCAAATCATCATATTAGAATGATTTCTGAAGGATCATGTGACACTGAAGACTGGAGTAATGATGCTGAAAATTCAGCTTTGATCACAGGAATACATTTTATTTTAAATATATAATTACCTAGAAAACAGTTGTTTTAAATTGTAATAATATTTCACAATATTACTGTTTTTACAGATTTTTTTGATCAAATACATGCAGCCTTGGTGAGCAGAAGAGACTTAAATAAAATAAATCTAATAGGACCCCAAACTTTTGAACAATAGCGTATTTTATTTCTTCTACAAGACGAAACAGAGAAAAAGTTGATTCCATTGAGCCTGAATGAGCAACCTTTCAGCAATACCATTTTCTACAATGTACAATATGTTCAATCCTCTCACCCAAACCTCTTCTTCCTCCATCTTCTGCTAATGTTTAATAATCGCACGTTTCCCTTCTTCCTCTGTCTGTCACTTCCCATTATGCTGGTGTCTGTAATTCCCATGATCCTTCTGGAGATCTCCCTTTCTTCTATTGTGCTTGAGAACTAATCCTGTCCTTTTCTCAGTCTTTTGTTGACAGGACCACAGCGGCGCTTTGTCCCGAGTCTTTGTCAGAACAGCCATGAGTGACACTTGCATCAGTGCGACTCTTCAAGTAACGTTAACAGAATGTTTGTTCAGTGTTATCTGGTCTTAAACAATGTTCTCAAAATGTTATTTATACATCGTTCATCATTTTTTCCCCCGGAAACATTTTAGTTGGATGTTCGTCTAATGGTTTATATATGTTACCACTTGCTTCAGAATGTTCAGAACATTCAAACGTTTCAGAATGTTCAGAACATTCAAAAGTAACATTCACATTATGTTTACAAGATTATAAAATGGAATGTTCCCAAATCAAAAATGCATACGACTACAAACCACAAAAACGCAGCAGGACGAGTTACACACCTAAGTTTAACATTAGTAAAACTGACTATGAGTAATAGTACTAGTGTTTGTTTGACTTAAGACAAGTAATGTGGAAATGAACAAAAAGAAGATGGATGGTGCATAAGATTTTTGGGTTACACTTTATTTCAAAGGTCCACTTTAGACATTCTACTAACTGTAAGTAAATTTGCAACATGTGAATTAACTCTCATTAGAGTATTAGTAGTGTGTTAGGTTAGGGTTAGGTGTTCGAGTTAGTAGAATAAGTTGACATTGCAAAGTTACTTATAGTGAGAAAAATGTCTAAAGTGGACCATTGAAATAAAGTGTGTGTGTGTGTCTGTGTCTGTGTGTGTGTGTGTGTGTGTGTGTGTGTGTGTGTGTGTGTGTGTGTGTGTGTGTGTGTGTGTGTGTGTGTGTGTGTGTGTGTGTGTGTGTGTGTGTGTGTTAGAGAGAAAGTACCATAAGAAAGAACTTGTTTTGATTGACACTGTTCAGTTGTTGAAACTAATCCCTCTTTAATACCATTAAGGACAACCTTAAGAAGTGAAAGTCTTCACGCTCAGTCAGTCATGCTTAGAAAAGCCTTCAGATCTATGATCTTCAATGTGTGCATGTGATATTGATGTTTGTATGTGTGAGGGGGGATTTTATTTATCCTTCTCTCTGTATTTGTTTGCTATAGATCAGAAATGTAACAAACATAAACAATAAATTATCCCTCGTTTGCCGCCACCAAAGTTGTTCAGAGCAGACACGTCTGAACAGGCTTATGGAAAACCAGCAAACATCTCTCCAAACACCAAACACCAGCCCGACCGAGAGAGAGAGAGAGCTTAAGACCAGAGATTACTTGCAACAACATCTCTTCAGATCCGCTTTAGGTACTTTAGAAACAAGAAGACATCATGTAGAATTCAATACGGGGTGACACAATATACACTGATACGCAGAGGTAAAATAAATGTGCTCAACAAAGTTTATGCTTCAGCTTTTGCTTCTAAAATTCCTTTGGAGAAATGAAAACATAATTTGTTTAAACTATTAATTTTAAAAGTATAGAGATGCAAAATAAACGAGAAGCAGCTCAAAATTTCATGAGAAAGGTTTGATTTCATATTGAGACTTTCATATATAAAGGCAGCTGAGGAATACGTCTACAGACACATGCATTCAATTGTAACTGGTACGTCATTTGAAAGTAATTACATCCCATTTAACCAATCTTTTTACATTGCTTTTTGATGCCATTACGGACTTGCAGACCTCTCAATGTGTGTGTGAGTGCGTGTGTGTGTCGGCGTGTGTGTGTGCGTTTGATTTTTCCAACCGCCTCTTCCACATCCATACAGCACAGATGCATGTGCACTACAAAAGGACTAAAGATGTCATTAAACCCTGACGCTTTCCTCTGAAGGTACTGTATGGAAAATACCCTGTAGTCCACACACACACACACACACACACACACACACAGACGGCACATTTACCACATTTAACTACTCTCTGACCCTATCAAAGCGTATAAGCCACATCCACTCGCCTCTATAAAATTCGAAAGGTCTCAGATGAACCGAGTGTCGGAAGTGGGACTTTTAAATGCATATAAAACTTTATACAATAGGCCTTCACATTAATATAAAGAAAATAGCATTTCTGAAACTAATTTCAATTTCAGCTGTAAAGCGGCTCTAAAACAATAGTGTCATCATTCAGTTCAAATTCTGTTCTCATCCGATAGTGTCAGTGCAGTTAAATCGATAATGATACTAAATATTATATATATATATATATATATTAATAAACCCCAGGAAGATCATGCATTGCATAATAAAGAACAAATTATCAAGGTTACAATTTATTTTAGGGTGTCCATGTTAGAGAGTAATTATGCATTTAAGTACAGGGTAATAATAATTAACTACGTACTAATATGTAATATGTTCTTACAACTAACCCTAAACCAAACCCCAATCCTAACCCTAACCATATAGTATGTAATTATGAATAATTTATAGTTATTACTACAGTAACTACATGTAACATGTGTAACAAGGAGACTGTAAAGTAAAGTGTTAACGTTATCAAATATAAACTGTTCTGTAAAATGACATCAACCTAAGTGAAAATGATTGGGTTTGGCGGATTTATTCAATTACAAGTACTTATTTGTGTTTTAATAGACCTAAATGATCACAACAACCTCCCCAAATATGACACAATTGATCACGTAGACTAATTGTTAAGCTTTGATTTGACTACAGTGGCGGTGTGAATTAGCACTGAACGTGTCTAATTAGACTGAAGTTAAGAGGTGTGTGTTCAGCGCGGGTGGGTAATCGCTGTAGTAAATGAAGCGTGTGTTTGTCCAGGGCCTCACAGTAAACTCCTGCCCGAATGATACAAGCTCATCACTCACTGCTCAACTGATATTAACATTCAAATCGCCCATAGACATGCTAAATTCACGATTAGGATCGAAACGCAAACACAGACAAGCGGAAAGAAAGCATGTCAGGAAATCTTTGGAAAAGGAGCATAAAAAATAGATTTGAATGAATCTCACGAAATCTGCTATTAATATCAACCCAAAAATAAAAATTTGCATGTAGCAAATTAAGCCGAATTTTTTTTTTTAAACTATTTACATTTTGAAAAAATAAATACATTGCTTACATGTTTGCTTTACATGTTAAAATAATGACAAAGATATTTTTGCATCAAAGCAATGATAGAATGTGCTGGATTTTCATAAATATAATAAAAAAATATTAATGTTAAAATAAAATGTATATTAAAGTTAATTAGTTATAAGAATAAAATGTATATAAAAAAATAATAAAAATTATTATTGGTATTATATAACATAATATATGTATAGAAACCATAGACATGTTATATAAGACAATAATGTTAATTTTATACACAATACCTATTTTTCCCCTTCTTTTCCACCTGTGCAAATGGTCATATAAAAATTGTCATATAAAACTAAATTAAGTTTGTTTTGGGGAGAAAGAACATGTGGACTAGCATAAACGGGTTAAAAAAATTCTAACGCAAAACTTCCTTTTAAATAGCAATCGGAGCGAAGGATTGGAAAAGGAATACAGCAGGTACACAGTGTGTGTGTGTGTGTGTGTGTGTGTGTGTGTGTGTGTGTGTGTGTGTGTGTGTGTGTGTGTGTGTGTGTGTGTGTGTGTGTGTGTGTGTGTGTGTGTTTGGACAGCTGCTTTTCCTGAGTTTGGCAGCTTTATTCAGACTGGAGTTTACTCAGCTCTGCCACAACAGCAAACAGAGTATGAGGGAATAATGGAGCACGCACACAAAGGCAACACACAAACACATGCACAAAACACTGTGTTACACTTGCTTTACACTTAAAAATAAAACCTTAAGTTCAGCAAATAACTATTTTCTCTGTATAATGTTCTTGAATTGAACTAAAAATGACTTGATGCCACATTTTAAGTTCTTCAAATCAGTGTAATGTCATTCTGCTTTTTTCATAAACCACTAGAACATAAATGGTTTTCTAATGAATCAAGTAATTAAAAACTTGAAAAGTTTGCCTAAGGCATCAGGCTGTAAAACAATTTCTGGAACTTTCATTTTAAGTGTGCAAGTCATCTATAAGGAAATACATAGAAGCTCATTGAAGCTGATTAGAGGGTAATTTCTAACAGACCCGAACAGATCTGAGCTCACAGTCTAAAAATGGTCCCTCAGAAGTCCAGGTTTTGTGTAGGTAGTAGGAGAAACCCTGGCCACAGAATCTGTGCAGTATTCGGGACGTATTATCAAACCCAGATCCGACCACAGGCCTGAATGGAGTCCATTCTCTCTCAGCTTCTTATTGGCTGTGGTCCTAAACCTTGTGAGCAGACAGCATTATTGTGTATCATATTGGCCTATTCGTGGCTACAAATGCTGACTTGGTAGGAGAAAAAAATAAGATAAAATGTAATAAAAAAAGTAAATTAAATAACTAAAAAAAAGTTAACTTTGCAAATATAAGCAGTGGTTAACTTTGAGGGAAATTGTATCAATTTTTATTTAAAAAATGTGTAAGTAACATTAATTAAATCAATTTAAACAATTAATAAAAAACCCAAAAATACTGTGTGACAAACTAACAAAAAATAAAATAAAATAAACAATAATAAAAAATAAAATAAAATAAATAAAATAAAAAATCATGAGAAAGATTTTCACATCAAATCAATGATAAACTTTGAGTGAAATGTGATGAATTTTCATTTTAAAAAAATGTTAATAATTTTTTTTTTTACAATTAATTAGTTATATTAATAAAATTATTATAGAAAATTAATAAAGAAAATAGTAATGGTCTTGTATAGCCTAGCTAGATAGCATTATTGAGTATTATGGGCATAACCATGCCCCAAAATGCTAACGAACTAAAAATAAAATATAAAAACAACAGCCATATTTAGACACCATATATCATAGAGATGTGTGGCTAAGCAATCACCTAGCAACTACCCATAAAACCCTGGCAACCACACATCAATGTGCTAAAAACAACTCGGAACAAATCAGCAACCCCATAGCAACACCCTGGCAACAAGCCACAGCAGGTTTGCATGGGCAAACAAGACAACAATTTCAGAGAAAATACTTTTCCTCTCTTACTAACTAGCAATGCAATCCTATAAGTGTCGGTCTAACACTCATTTCCTCTAAATCTGACTCAGTTTAATGAGTCTCTCTCCTCATCTGGTGCATTTCCATGTTGGTTTGGCTGATGTAAAGCAGACGTCGCTATTTAGCACGGCTCAGCGGGGCTCTATTCTCTGCTAAAGTGAGCGATCTGACAATATACCCAGAGCTGCAGTTACGCGCCCTGTAATTGCAGTCTAGGGGTTGCAGCTGCTTGGCTTGAAGATAAGCCAATCAGAAAGAGACCAGCACATGATTGACAGGAGGATATTGCTAATACCCCCACCTCCTCAAGCGTCCCATTGGCTGACACAAAGAACACAAGGGTTTATTTTACATGAGGGGCATCTGTGCAAACCAATAAAGCCTGGTAGAACCACAAGAGTGGCAAGCCAGATTTTCCTCAAGATCTATAGCGTTGCTTAATCTCGGGCTTAACGTAGATGTCAAAAGGCCAACGTGCTCTCCAGAGCAGATGTGCTGGGTTTTGTTGTCCAGTATACACCATATGAACTAGTTCTGGAGAGAATCAAAGTGAAGAGATCACGACGGAGATTTAATTAAGTGGACGCTACTTGAAGTGAACAGCTCTTGCTTTTTGGCTTCATGCCAAAACCTAGTGAGCTGCCTTGCTGCCTGCTACCTAGATAGGGAGCATCCGAACCCAAACTCTAATAGGCATACACATATACATTTCTATCTAGTATTGAAAAGCAGCTTTGCAAAAAAAACAAACAAACATTTGTTACACTATTTTAAGGTGACGTAGTTGCATTGCAATTACTCAAATAAGTACAGAGTTTTATGAATTAACTGCATGCACTTACTATAGAGTTACGGTTAGGGTTGGGGTTAGTTACTTGTAATTAGGCATAATTTGCTGTTATTACTATAGTAAGTAAATGTGGTAACAAGTAACGTCACCTTAAAATATAGTGTTACCAAAAATTATTATAGGAAAAACACACAGCCCACCAGTAATAAAAACTATAAAAACTATAATGATACATACATAAATTATAAGCAAGTAAACTATTACTAGAAATATATATTGCAATATATAATATATTGATATAATATATATATATATATATATATATATATACATACATTTTAAAACTATTAAATAAAATTATACATATAATATAAAAATTGAATTATAAATGTATTTATAATCAACACTGAGCTCATTGCAATGCATTCTGGGGTGGTTTCTCTAGGTGGGATTATGCCTTCGAATTGGGTTAAAAGATATCTAGGAAGGATGATTATGCCTCCCTTTAGGATTTAAAAAGGTGTCTTTCCCTTAAAACACTGTCTAGGTAGGCACCTCATTAGTTTTTGGAACAGAGCCACAGTTTGCCAACCATGAGGTTACCACATTGAAACACAAACGTTAAATCAGGGCGAGTCCTCGGCCCGAGGCTGGATAAGCTTGAGACCAGAGCTCACAGTCAGGTTTTAAATTACCCCTGACCCTCCTGCTCTGCCCAGAGAGACTAAACAAACAGTAATATGGGACGTTTTGAAGAGGAGGTCCTCGAGCATGTTAAGGAGTTCTGCTGAGGAGACTCTTTAACAAGGGCTCCTTAATCTGTGGCTGGGGGTTTACGCCGGTGACCCAGCTGTGAGATTACGGCGAGTCTCAAGTGCCTCACCTCGACCCCCGATCGATCCCTCTTAGAGAAGCTTTAGCCACATCTGAGAGTGAGGCTGGATTAGTCTGTGTGTTTTCCCACCATTTTATGGACCTTTCGCTGTGCAACGGGATGTTTGTTTGAGTTTTAATTAGCACTGGTAATCCTTAGATTATTAGACCTGAGGTCTGGAATGTTTACTCTGCGAAAGCCTGCGAAATATCTGGCTAATTAATTAGTGATGCCTTAAAATTCCTGATTCATTTGATTCCGTCTTAATTTGATCATTTCTGAAAAAAATATTGATTCCTGTATATTCATGATCAACTTCAATAAATCTGACACTCTTTAATAACTAGCTAGACTGTATAATTGACCCAGGCAAATAAACTTATGCACGCAATATTCAACATTATAGATGTTTATGAATGAAAAAGAAAAAACTATTAAATATAGTAAAAAGAAAAAAATGGTGCTGTGAAATCGATTAATCGCAATTAATCACATCTAACATAAAGGTTTGTCTATATACTGTATTGTATGTGTGTGTGTGTGTGTGTGTGTGTGTGTGTGTGTACATGTATGTAAACAGAATATATACAGTACACACACAGACACACACAAAACATTTTATGTTAGATGGGATTAATTGAATTGTTGATTTGACAGCCCTTGAAGAAAAATAAAAAACAACAATAAATTACATTCAATTAATACAAAATAATTAATCAATATTATAGTATATTAAATTATTTATTGATATTACATCCATTAGATTATATATAAAATTCTCTCAAAACATCAATATTATTTGTTTATAATAATAGCAAATTTGCCTCCCAAATAAATGTATTTTGTTTTAAAGATATTTCAATATTTCTACTGGAAAACTAGACAAAAATATGGATTTAGAAAATGCTTTATCAATGCTAGTTTCATGATTCCCATCTCATTCTGTGCTCTTCTTTTTCTGACGTCATAAAATCATTTTAAGCTCAAATAAACATTTCATGTCTATTTTTATGTTTTACATAAATGTTAATTTAGTAAATGAAAAGTATGACGAAAAATGCTCGTCAACGACCTTTTTATCCATGACTAAGACGAGACGATGACAAGCCGACACCAAGGTCATTAAACGATAACTGAGACTATATTAACATGCAATATCATAGACGGAAAATGACGAGACTAAAACATAGGTAAAAAATAAAAACTATTACACAGACTGCTGTGCAAGCCTCTTCTGCGAACTTTCATGCTTGTGGTTGCCAGATGTCACGAATCAGAGCAACCGATGATGCGAGAACATCAAAAACACACACAAACTAGTAGGCTGGAGTTCAGCGATCTTCATTGAGATATTCTGCTTAAATGAAAGTGTCGTTCAGTCAGTCTGTGCTCTGTCACGAGCCGACTAAATCTGCGATAAAAAAAATATCTGTGATGAAATGTAATAAAACCAAACATGGATCTCGACCATATTTGTAAGCTGTAAAATGTACTGTACACCATTACTGACTGTACATTACTCTTATTAAACTTCAAAAGTACCTAAATAACACCAACATCCTTGTATTTATGAACTGACAGGTATCACACAAATGCATTATTTTTCAACACTTAAAAACTTCAAAATGTCTATCTATCTGCCTCATTTTTCCCCAAGATGGAGCATTGTAGGCCAGAAAGTGGAGAGCCAACTCTCTCTCAGCTTTAAGGGTAAATATTGGAGCTGCGCTAACACTCCGGCCCTGACTCGACAACAAAAGACCCAAACTGTGTGTGGGACATTGTCAGAGCGGCACGTTTCCATAGCAACACTGGCACATTGTGGGATGTTGGATCCTGATGAAGGCTAAATCCTGTAGACCGAAAGAAAAGTCAGATTCGGAGAACTTTGGTGGTTTGTGGTGACTATTACAGTAGAGAGGGTTCAACCAGTCTCAAAATTATGAGACATTTAGAGTCAATTCAAGTTGTACAAATATAAAGACGATTTTGTGTTAGGATTGTAAAATCTATGTATAATTAAATATAAATGTGAATCTACTCTGAACTGAATGTGCCAACAGTGTTATATAAAAACATGCACTTATTAAAAAAATACAATAGTCCTCATATAGAAACAATGTTTAACTGTGGTTTGAAAAATAGTTTTATTTCAGACTCATTTATAATTTGTCACCGTTATTTCTGTATCATTCAGGTGCTATTATAGTTTTTATTTACATTTTGAATTCGTTTTTTATATTTTATTAATAAAATATGTCTATATACTTTTTACTATTTTTTATTTCAGTTTTAGTAATTTTAGTACATCAAGTTAAACTACATGAAAAGGAGAAATGTTGCCTTACTAACTAGCTGAAATAAAATAAGCTGACTAAAACTAGCTGCATTTTTCTTTTAGTTAGTTTATTTTATTTCAAGCAACAAAAATGTTTTTTTAATGTTTTAGTTTTAGTTTCAGTTTACTACAGTAGTCAACATTTGAAGTGGATCAAAAAAGGGTGTTGTTCAAAATTCATGAATAACTTTGATGAAAGGTTTCGATCCACTTCAAATGTGGACTACTGTATAATAACCCTGAACTATGTAAAATAAAAGCCTAAACATTAAAAACTAGATATACAACTGCCATAGGTATGCGATAGAGAGATAGAGATAGATAGAGATAGACAAGATAGATAGACAGATGATAGATAGATAGATAGATAGATAGATAGATAGATAGATAGATAGATAGATAGATAGATAGATAGATAGATAGATAGATAGATAGATAGATAGATAGATAGATGGATAGATGGATAGATAGATAGATAGATAGATAGATGACCTGCAGTAAAGAGTAAGAGGGTGCTTTACCGAAAACGAGCCCCTTTAAAATGTGGTGATTCAACTTACTAAGCAAACAGAGTTCTGGAGAGCAGATGTTTACATAGAAGATTACCATAGAAACCATGAGAAAAGATCATCTTTAGTCCAAGAGAACAAGATAGACAACGGCAAAAACACACACAAACATTTGTAGTCTCAGATAATCGTTAAGATGAGGAATAACATCAATGTGCATTCATTTTCTAAGCATATTGTTGCTGCACTTGGTGAGTTCAACATTAAGTATTTAGTACTAAAAGCAGCACGAGACGATATCTAGAGATCAGAATATCACACCCTAGCAACCACATAACATAATAACATAACATACGTTTATATAATTAACTAAAACTTCAACGAAAAAAATAATAAAAACAATAAAGACATTTAAAAAAATAATAATAATGACAAAAAACAACAAAATCTAACTAAAATTTTAATTAAAAATATATTTAAAAAAAATGTTCAAAAATATATACTTGTGGGCTTCAATGACCTGTTAATGAATAAAAAATGAATAAAACACACTCTCTCTCTCTCTCACACTCTCAATGTCTCTCTTACACACACTTGTACTGTAGCCTTGGCTATGCACACAATAAACAAACCCTGAAACTGTCAAAAAGGAAGAACATAAAATTTGTCCTGAAATGTGCCCTGCGTGCCCAAACATGCAAATGTTTCTTTTGTCTGCTGATAAGGATTTCTCAAGACTTCCTTCAAATTTTAATTGATTGTGTAATGCGGCCAGAGAAACAGGTTGAACTGAATTCCTGGTGCTGTATGAGTAATGTGATAATTCGGTGGGTGGGTGTGGTTGTGGGTGGGGGTGTGTGTGTGTGCGTGTGTGTGTCCAACCGAAATCCGTTTGGAGCTGTTTATTACATCACAACAACAACAGACTTTGAAGTATGTGATGATAAATGACTGGACACACCCTAACTTGTAAAGGAAGTTCTCAAGAAGAACCGTTCGCAAAGACCCGCCACCTTTAAAAAATGTCCCTTTAAAAAACAAATGGGAAGTTGTAATAAATGTTTTTAAACAATTTCTCATGGTGTGGTGATGCAAGGGAAAGGATATTTCAGTTAATGACACGGCAGCCGGTGAACAGGGGCGTGTCTAGAAGGCTGGCACTGTATAGAGATGAATTCTCAGTGTTGTTCAGCGGCAGCGCACACGACCACATAAATATAAAATAGATAAATATTACTTTATCTTTTGTTTTAAAGACTAAAGGCACAATAATCTTTTTTTCCAAAAAAGCCGTGGCGTGGTAAACATTAAAATGTGAGAAAGTATCTAAATTAGATACCTAATGGGTTTTTGTTTTGTTTTTACACAGCAACAGGACATCCAAGGTTTCAGAGACAGATTTCTTGCAGAGAACGTTCGCCCACACACAGACATACATACACACACAATGTTTGTGTAGAGAATAAAGCATGTTAAATAAGAAATGAATGCCTAGGTGATGTTTTTTATTTATTAGAACAAAACTGTGTGGTCCAATCCATGTAAAATACAAAATGATTTGCAGGCTCTTGTTCAGAGCCACATTTTATACCATCTATATTAGGACAATGGGCATTGCAAAGATTTTTTAAATCGTGCTTAATATTTTCTAAACAAGTATTTATTTCCAGTTGAATTTTCTGATTTCCCAGTTTATGTGATTAAGTTTAAAATAAGAAATAAAATTATATTTAAAGGGGCATTCGGCAACTATTTCATCTTAATAAAACCGTTTAGAAATTATTTGGAAGGTCCAATAACCTGTTCTGGTGAGAATGGTGTCTTTCCCCGCTCCCCCCAGCGTTCCCAGGCGGAAAACCAACCTTGCAACATGAGGATTAACGTCCCGGTAAGTTGGAAATAGGAAGTCTCGTGAGAAGCGAGAACGAGCGAGAAACACAGACTGCTTTACGGCAATTCGACATAAACACACACACCGCCCTCAATGTGTGTGATGTATTACCCACCTCGGTAGACACACACCACACGATAAAGTTGTCCGGCTCCGATAATAACAAATGCACATGAGCAGCGGTAGAAAGGGGGAGGAGGGGCCGCGAGCAAGTTTTTTTTACGACATTGTTGTGAAATATTCGCCTCACAGCTGTAGGGGGAGCTCGTTCAGAAAACATGCGACAACAAAAGTGAAAATCAGCGAAGAAATAGCTAGAGTTGCCGAGTTCCCCTTTAAATCAATAAAATGAATTAAAATAAAGTAAAATGTAAAGTAACATTTTGAGGTAAAGTTTAAAATAAGAAATAAAATACTATGTAAATATTTTTTTTATTTAAATATAAAGTAACATTTTGAGGTAAAGTTTAAAATAAGAAATAAAATATTATGTAAATATTTTTTTATTAAAATATAAAGTAACATTTTGAGGTAAAGTTTAAAATAAGAAATAAAATATTATGTAAATATTTTTTTATTTAAATATAAAGTAACATTTTGAGGTAAAGTTTAAAATAAGAAATGCAATATTATATAATTCAATATAATTATTTAAATAAATTGAAATATAAAGTAAAATTTTGAGGTAAACTTTAAATAAGAAATAAAATATTATATAAATATATAAAAATAAAATAAATGAATGAAATTATAAAGTAACACTTTGAAATATGATTACAACTACCACCAATATTTGTTTATTTATTTTAAACTCTGCGGTCGGAACAGGCTTCTAAACCTGAGGAACAGGAAGAGAGATTAAGGTGGTATTTTAAGGAAACATATCTGCTCGATTACAGAAAACACACAGTATGGGCAATAAGTCAAACATAGAACACCAGCCGTATGCAAATTTCCAACACAAAGCCCAACAACAGACCCATCGATCACGCATGATGTCATCCTGTCCTCAACTCAATGAGTTCACACAACGGTAAAGATTCATCAGAACACACTGAAGCTTTGAATGCATCCCTCCTTCAGGCAGTGGCAGGCCATCCTCAAAGCATTCCCATCTTCCCATTGGCCTGGGGCTAACAGGCAGAACTGGTTGCAGTCGTTCACCTGCTCCCCCACCCACTCATACAACCCAACTCTCGCTAGAATATACAAACCCCACAACCTAGCTCTCAAACAACACACTGCATACGTGCATGGACCGGATCTGACGGATATGTTTGCATGAGAAACGTAGAACATTTCATTTTTGGGGGAAATATTTAAGTCAAGTCAAATGTATGTTGAAAAATAGACATCGTTTCAAAGCAGCTTTACAAAAAATCATGATGGTAATGCTTAATCTTAATATCTTCATGCCTCAATATAGTTTACATTTTGTGATGATACAAGCGATCAAGCAGTATATTTGCTATATAAACTGAAAAAAAATTGCTGTAGAAACAATTTTTGCTAGCAAATTTCACAAGTAATTGCAAAGAAATGGCAAGTAATACATTCAATTAAACATAACATTGAAAGGTAGGCAGAAAGACTGAAATTGTATTTTCTTGTAAAACATACTGCAATAATCTTACATGTATTAATTTTTAGTTTAGTATAGGTACATACCCATATATCCAACTTTATATAAAGAGCTGGGTGATAATATAGTTGCAATTTGCAATGAAATAAAAATAAATAAGGCAGTTTATTTGCTATAAAATAGATATAACTTTATGTGAGTGTATGTAACTTAAGTGTATAAACTTTTTATATAGAGCTATGCAATAATAAGGTTTGCATTTTGGGCAACAATATAAACAACAGACGATTATTGCTACATCTTGTATAAAGGTACATTCTAATATATACAACTTTATATAGTTACGTACATTTTGTGACAAAATAGAAAATCAGGCATTTGAGATTTCCTATATTACTTTATGCAAGTGACTATGTATGCAAATAAAGTTGACTGCAATATATATCCAATTTTATAGAGCTGTGCATGCAATAATACCACAATTTCTATTTTTGTGACAATATAAACATCATTGCTATATTGCTTTACACGAGTATTCCTTCATCAAAAATGGAGCACACACACACATTTATTCCTGCATTGACTATCAGCTGTAAACTGAGTGACAATAGAGATTCATTGCGTCTTTATTCATGTCTATTCTCTGTGCCAAGTGTTCTTTTGTGTGGGCGTCTCTGAGGAGTGTGTGCTGGCAGCTGCCGGCTGATGACAGACTGCGGTCTAATTCAATCAGAGCTGAGCCCTGACACGCGAACACACAGCTTCAACACTGTCAGAGGGGTGTGTGTTGTGTGTGTGTGTGTGAGGGACGGTAAACGGTGCTCTCTCATTATGAGCAGACTTTTTGATACAATAAAGCAAGAACATAAGCAAATAATCAAACCGTGTGGGAATCAAAAGTAAAATTAAGAATTGCACAACCACAAGAACTGAATTTCCACTTTTACCTTTATTAGGGAATTATTACAGTTCTGGTCCTCAGATTTTGGTCCCAATAGGACTCACTTTTCCATGTTTGAGTGACTCCATGTGTCTGTGTCACATCGTTTACTTCAACTGATTATGAACAAATGAAATAAGTGACTTTATAAGATCGAGTTATTGAATCATTTACTGTACTAATGCGTTCAAAAGACTGATTCATTCAGGAGTGAGTCATTGAATCATTCACTGAAATGGCTCATTCAAAACACTTATTTTGTTCCTGAATGAATCAGTGTCTGGCTGTGTCCAAAATTGTATACTCTTTTTATAAATAACACAAATATAAGTATATAGTAACTTGCATTAATAAAGTTGAGAGCATCATTTTTGGCACACTCCCTTTGTCTTCTATGTTTACAAACTACTGGCAGAACTGACATAAATGTAACAAATCTTTTAGATTATTTAGTACTGCCCTTCAGAAGCTACTTCAGAACAGGATCATTTGTCAATTAAGTTATTATTTTGTCTTATAATATGTAAACATCTGTTATGTGAAATAGCTTAATCAGGGTAATAACTAAATAAAAAAACAAAATGCAATTTTTATGATTCCTTTTATTATTATTTTTTACATAATAATTGCAGATTGTGTAAATTTATGCACTCAACTGTGAATAAAATGTACATTTATTAATTTATAGCTGACAATTTAAAGGAGAAAACTAATAGTGCAACCATAATAAAGTTGAAGAATAAATAAATTCTTTGTTTTTTCATTTGTATTGCTTTTATAATAAATGGAATGATGATTAAAGCGGTCTGTTTTAGTTTGCAAAACTTTAATAATGGAATAAAAGAGAAACTTCACAATGTTTATAAGGACTTATTCATTTAATATAATTTAAAAATATTTTGAAAACATTTGTTATTATTATCGTTATTATAATGATATTATTAATCATATAAACAACTTTTACCAAGTAATTCAGTTCCTTATATTATAATCACATCAACTGTTGGGTAAAGCTTAAAGTTAGGGGAAGCGGATGTTCATTTTGTATGTTTTGACTGACAATCAAAACATTATCCATATTAACAAAACTGTCAGACACTTCAACTCTCTGTTTGTCTGCACGCTGACAACATAGTGTAAACAACATGCTATTATTTTTGGCATCTGCCCCACCATTTTTCTTTCATCGAAAAGATTAGCAAAATGTATCATGTTAAGTGCGAGACGATTCGTATTGTCATCTGACAGATTTCAAAAGCTTTGGCACGGTTTCTCACATATTGACCAATCATGCGTAAAGCTCAGACGAATGTTTCAAATAACAACTTGACTAAAATATGCCAACAAAAACATCAACAACATACTGCAAATATTTTCAACTTCAATTGCCATTTTGTATGGCTGATCAATATGGGGGTAGAATTGTTCCATTATTCCAAATAAATAGATTATGTTCCACAAATAAATGTAAAGAGATTCACAAAAATATATCAAGTTCACAAATAAATAGATTAAGATCCACAAATTAATGTGAACACTTTCATAAAGAATTATAAAACTCACAAATAAATAGAATGAGATTTGCAAATAAAAAATATATTTACAAATGTTGTTTATACCACAAACACAACTCTGCCTGGCATTTATTTGTGAATCGGTTCCTGTGCATTTGTAAATCCCCTCACGCATTTGTGGATTTTGAAACACTTCTACCGTCGACGTGCAGATGAATCCACAAGTAAGTGGACTCCTCCCACCCTTTACCTAAGCCAATCAGATAACGCCCACATTGAGCTGACCAATCGTAGCACGTTCTCGCTACAACCAATCACGTTAGGCTTTACACTCGGGGTGGTCTTGCCCTGAAATAACTTTGCTCGTTCATCTGCATTGGCTCAAATAGGAAGTGTAGGCTAAGAAAGACCCATAATATTGCTTCAGTAAAATGTTTAAAATTTGGATTTCGTTAGAGTTAGACCATGAGACTGCGTATCAAGCCAAGACACATTTTTATGAGCCTTTGAAAATGCCAGAGAAACAGCGCTTACGTTATGGGAACAACGCGTTATGGAAGCATAACGTTATTCATGATAAAACAGAAAAGCATCAATACGTTGCTGACTAATGAATAACTGGATTCAACCGCGTGATACATACGCGAGTTTGTGTAATATTGAGAAAATTACTGTCACAACAGCTTTTCCCACTTCTTCAGTCAAGTTTTAAATAGCAGGTCCGTGGATCTAATGATTAAATATAGGCTATAACATGCATTTAAAAGTGAAATGCCCAGCAGACTGCAGCGATTTGAATTTATCCATTAAAACGCTTTATCACACAAATAATATTTCATATGAATCAGACTTAATAATTGTATTGTAAAAGTTTGGCTACTTACAGCATCCAATATAAATGCAAATATGTATTTTTTCAGCATTATCCACTCAAAACCCAAGTAGACACGCTGTTACATCTTCAATGATGGTCATTTGGGCTGATATTTTGTATTCTACATAATATTTATGTCCTATAGCTAGCTATTTGTCACAACAATTGTGCTTTAAAAGACAAAATCGTCCGTTTTGTAATTTATTACATCGTGTCTACCCCGTGCGAGGCTTTCTACATTGGACAAAGGAGCAAATGTGCAAATGATGTGTCCTCCATGTAGTTGCTTGTAGTAGCCGCTACTTCAGAAGAAGACCGGGCATCCGTTTACTATCAGTGGATCATCGTGTCGCCCTGCGCCGTGTCCAGTGTACACACTATCACGAATTATGAATTTTCATGTAGCCAGCATAGTCAATAAAGAAGATTATACGTCATATATCTTCAGGTAAGAAAACAGACGTAATAGGCAAAATGTGTTAACATTGCAAACATGTTAGTTTTACATGATTTGAAACTGCTACGGCAGGGAAGGCTTTGCTTTTGACGTGCCGCTTGACTCCGGTAGAGAGGGTGTTAAGATGCTCGGGATCTGTGATGATCATTTGTGTGTAATCCTGAGTTAATAATAAAGAATAATAAATATAAAGAAGCATTAAAGTCCAACAATCTTTTGGAAATGGGGTGTTTTAACCACACAAACAGCTAATTTGAATGAAGCTCCCATTACAGCTGCTTCAGGGGTGCAAATATCTGCGAAATTAATCAGATCCAGTTCTCGACCCGAGTGTAAAGCCTAACGTGATTGGCTGTAGCGAGAACGTGCTACGATTGGTCAGCACAATGTGGCCGTGATCTGATTGGCTTAGGTAAAGGGTAGGTGGAGTCCACTTATTTGTGGATTTGTCTGCACGTCGACGGTAGAAGAGTTTCAAAATCCACAAATGCGTGAGGGGATTTACAAATGCACAAAAGACGGTTCACAAATAAATGCCAGGCCAAGTTGTGTTTGTGGCATAAAACACATTTGTAAATATAGATTTTTATTCGCAAAACTAATTTTATTTATTTGTGAGTTTTATATTTTTTTTGTGAAACTCTTTACATTTATTTGTGGATCTTAATCTATTTATTTGTGAATTTGATATATTTTTGTGAATCTCTTTACATTTATTTGTGGATCATGATCTATTTATTTGGAATAATGGAACAATTCTACCCCCATAGATCAATGCCGAAACTTCAAGAAAAATCACATATTTGATATAAGATTGGCTCTATGAACAGCATCAGTAAATAAAGCTAAACGTGTATTGAACCCTGAATTTTCCTTTAAACAATTGAGGCCTTCAGAGGTTTTAAATGAATTATTTTAACTGTAATTTTGGGTCATTTTCGATCCTAGTTATACTCTTTCTGAACATGTTCTCTGAGCACATTTAAAATCAGATGGAGGACAGAGAGGAGGAGTAATAAACATTATTTCCCACGGGGAGTAAAAACTGCGTATGTCTTAGTTATCTAATTATTGACAGTGATCTCCAACAGATAATCAGAGATGACCGGCAGGTTATGGGTTTTATTAGACCTCAGGGAACCTGTGGCCCTAGATCACCCATCGCCCCGAGGAGAATAATTCTGCTATAATAATAGACATTTAATGGCGGGTTGGGGGGTGAGGACAGAAAGCAAGAAGTTAAATAAAATAAAATAAAATAAAACAATAAAATCTACTTTTGACCAAATTCTAGGGAAACATCACATGTATTACAGGGTCAGCAATCCCAGAATGCAATGCAATGAGCTCAATGAAAATAAAAATTTAATTTCAAAACTTTTTCAAGGTAATAATTCTAGTATAATAATGTAGATATTTAATGCTAAGGGGAAAAAAGGAAAGAAAGCAGGTAGGAAAGAAAAAGAAAAGAAGAAAAGGAAAAAATAAAAACAATAAAAAAAAGTAAGTTAAGTAAAATAAAATAAAAAGGAAATACAGGTTCAATTCCAAAACTTAGCAAACAGATTAAATTCTAGGGAAATATCACATGCATCCTTTACAGGGTCAGCAATCCCAGAATGCAATCCAATGAACTCGATTAAAATAATATAATTAAAATAATTGTAAAACTTTTTCAGGATAATGGTATAATAATGTAGACAGATAATACGGGGGGGGGGGGGGATCACAGCTTCAAGTATTTGACCAAATTCTAAGGAAACGTCACATGTATTCTAGGGAGGTCAATCCTGCTAAAGATGCAATTCGAACAAGAAACCAAATCACTGCATATGGGTAACAATACTGCACATTTCGGAAAGTGCAAAGAGACTGAGGTTTAGACAACCCAACACACATCCCTATATAGCAAGAAATCAGAGCACACTCGCACCACTGTTTCCATACTTGGCCCTTTTGAACAGAGATTGGAAGTGAGTATAATTGTGGTGGGGGTCATAATCCGTGCGATGAAAAGCCGGGAAAGAAAACACGCGACAGGGGCCAAAAGGAATCTCAGTCACAATATGGGCTCTCATACAGTGAGGCCGAGGCCATAAACCACACTGTGTTATTCACTGTGCTCTTAACACCCACAGACCTAATAAAAGATGACTGTCTCTCCCTTTCTCAACCCCCTTTGCTCTCGCTATTCTGTCTCTTACTGTTATTTTCTCCATATACAGTTCTGGCGAACGAGTGTGATTCTGAACACGCTGCGTTGAGATTCCCATTTCTATGCACTCAAAACCGAAAAGAACGACAGTTCAGTCGCCATCATTCTCTTGGATCTTGAGTCGATGTGTCTAGCAGGTTTTTAGGACTAGTTTGGGGCCAGGATGAGCTTTCTGTATGGAAGATCAAAAACCTATTCTGCAAGAATCTGATTTGGATTGGATGGAAGTCTGATGGAGGTCTTGATTTAAGCACTAAAATATGTAAAAATTTAGTTTTATGTATTAAATATAACCGTTTAGGTGTAATGAGAGAGCGGAACTTTATTTCAGCATATCTAGGAGTGAAAATCACCTGGCACACGCTCTCTCACACACACATCTGTTAAGGATTTGTGCATGTGAACGCTGCCCGGCCCTAAGAAGACTTAGTCTCTCTTTGACTATTTTTTTGACTTGACTCACTCCAGTTGTCATAACCACTCAAATTCATGCAGATCTAAATACCACCAGCAAGAAAGAAAAAGAAAAATTGGATGGATATTCATGAGGACTATAAGAAAAGCTCAACTAGAGGGATATTAAACATAAAGTACGGACTTGGTCAAAACGATCAAACAGAGCATCAGAATGAGGAAGACAGATGATTTAAGTGACTTTGAACATGCCATGGCTGTTTGTGCCAGACGGGCTGGTCTGAGTATTTCAGAAACTGTTGATCTACTGGGATTTTCTCACACAATCATCTCGAGGTTTACAGAGAATGATCTGAAAAAGAGAAATATCCAGTGAGTGTCAGTTCTGTGGTGAAAATGCCTTGTTGATGTCAGAGGTCAGAGAACGACCAGACCAGTTCAGCTGATAGAAAGACAACAGTAACTCAAATAAACACTCAATACAACCGGGATCTGCAGAAGAGCTTCTCTGAACGCACAACAATCTCTGAACGCACAACAATCTCTGAACAACAATCTCTGAACACACAACAATCTCTGAACAACAATCTCTGAACGCACAACAATCTCTGAACGCACAACAATCTCTGAACGCACACAATCTCTGAACGCACATAATCTCTGAACGCACAACAATCTCTGAACGCACAACAATCTCTGAACGCACATCAATCTCTGAATGCACAACAATCTCTGAACGCACAACAATCTCTGAACGCCCAACAATCTCTGAACGCACAATCTCTGAACGCACAACAATCTCTGAACGCTCAGCAATCTCTGAACGCACAACAATCTCTGAACGCCCAACAATCTCTGAACGCACAATCTCTGAATGCACAACAATCTCTGAACGCTCAACAGTCTCTGAACGCACAACAATCTCTAAACGCTCAACAATCTCTGAACGCACAACAATCTCTGAACGCTCAACAATCTCTGAACGCTCAACAATCTCTGAACGCACTACAATCTCTGAACGCACAACAATCTCTGAACGCTCAACAATCTCTGAACACACAACAATCTCTGAACACCCAACAATCTCCTAACGCATAATCTCTGAACGCACAACAATCTCTGAACGGTAA
>NW_027508855.1:19085000-19220000 GCF_051911475.1 Siphateles boraxobius | reverse complement strand
TTTTTTGTGTGCTGTAAACTGTCAAGTGTGATGCACAGGCATCAGTCAGGTTCATTTCTCTAGTTTTGTCATGCTGATCCTGGAGACATGGAGGATGAGAGGCACAGAGAGACAGAGACGTGCAGTGAGGTCTGAATGAAATTACGGGCATTCGTCTCCCCTGCTAGTGAGCAGAGTTTATGCAAATGAGCCACCGCTGGGTTATTGCAAGAGGAATATCAATGGAGTAATTACTGTTACACGACGGGCCGATGTCTTTCCCCCAAATCACTCTCTCTCACACACACACACACACACACACACACACACACACACACACACACACACACACACACACACACACACACACACACACACACACACACAAAGAGGCAGAGAGTTAATAAAGAGAGAGTCTGAGAGGAAGAGCTTCCCTGAGGGCCTCAGTCATCTGAAAACTGCTAAATGGCTGCTTGGGTTCCTGCAGGAGCCCACAGCACAGATAAAATGAGTGAAGAGCATAAAGAAGTAGAGAAAAAAGATAAGAAAAGAAAAGATAAGAAAATAATTCAAAAAGACAAAAAAATAAAAGTTATAAGAAAAAGAAACAGATACAATAGAAAGATAGACTGACAGATGATAGGGGTGTGTGTGTGTGTGTGTGTGTGTGTGTGTGTGTGTGTGTGTGTGTGTGTGTGTGTGTGTGTGTGTGTGTGTGTGTGTGTGTGTGTGTGTGTGTGTGTGTGTGTGTGTGTGTGTGTGTGTGTGTGTGTGTGTGTAACCCTCCCTGAAGATTTAACTCTGAGATTTGACGCCCCCTCCCTGGGTACTGACTGCAAACCCACCAGCTGATATTACCCCCATCTGCAGTGTCATAGTGTACACACACACACAACCACAATATTAGCTTTTGGAAATAAAGCACCCCGCCTCTCATGAGCCCTAGGTGACAAATTTTCCTTGTCAAGTCTCAGCGCTCTGGAGCGAAGCACTCATCTGACACTACAACAACACACCGTCCCACACAAATACAGCTCAATACATATTTAAACAATCAGAGTTACTGGCAGACTTTAGTGTCCAATGTTTACTTTCTCTTCAAATATCAAATAATATAATAAATTATACGTGATCAATTAGTTTCTACACAGTGCTACAATAATACCATTGCATACTGAAATGAAAACTGCAGATACAGATACAGAATTATGGTAAATTTCTAAAAGAAAAAACTTTTTACTCTCCTTTACTTTCTCTTTCCAGTCTGGTTCTAATTTTCTAGCTTGGTGATAAAAAATAATTAATTAATTCAACAACTGTTATGTTTCTCTTGACATGCTCTCCCTCTCAGAAAGTCCCCATAAATGTGTGCCGTAACAGGCTGCCGTTTGTGTCTCACACACTCTGTCAAATGAGACTTTGATCCTTAAAGCAGTTATGAATCTCCCCCATAAACGCCTGTTTGTCCAGGATACTTTAAGTGCCGCGCTGCCCTGCTCCAGACGTCGGGACGGAAGCCCCATTGAGGGGGAGAGTCTGTGGAGGCTTCGCTGTCGGGCCAAGAATGTCTCGTGACGGAGGATGTTTACGGCACTTGCATTTCACTCATGCTGAAAGTATCCGATGCGTGCTAAACACTTCGGATTTATATCGTTTTATAAATTGATTAGCCATTGTAAATTTTAAAAGACAAAAAATTATCGTTAACACTTTACTTAAGCCTTAAGTATTTTAATGCATTAATTATGCCTTGTAATGCACCTTATAATGCATTGTATGGTTTCATTATTAATTGTAACCACAGTTATAATACAGTACATTATAATTAGGGCTGTAACGATACGCAATATAAAATCGAAATCGCGATACTCAGGTCCACGAACCGGTATCGCGATGTGAGAAGGGAGAATCGCAACATACCCCTTCCAACTCCCAGAGTTATCCTTCCCATCATGATCCAATGCTACCACATCTTTAAATTACTATTAGTATTATTTGAAGTTAACATTATAAAATACGTAGACCTACACCACAAAACTAGTTGAGGATAAATTATTTACAATTTGGCAATTTCAGCATTATGGACGTGAAATTTGCAGCCAAAACTTGAAATATAAATTCTCAGAAAATGCATTTAATACCAATATATTGACACTTCTGTTTATATATCCATAGCCTACTCCCTTAATAAAGTCAAGTACATGTCCAAAAATATAAGTCTACACCTGCATTTTATATTTTATATGAGGGAAATGCACACGCGTACACGGACGCGATACAAAACATCTTTAATTTTTAGGTGGGAAAAAAAAATATATTTTTTATAATTCTGTAAATTACACTGTACAAACCAAAGGTAATACTACGCTACCCACCGGATGAAGAAGGGTTGGCTCTCCCCAGAACATAAAATATTCATTTTGTTTTATTTTTCGTGTTCGCATTTAAGAGGAAAAAACAATGTCGTGACAGTTCTCTGGAAGCGGCACTAAAACTTTCAGAGACCTCAAACAGAAAGCACAAAGACTTTCTTTAAATTGAATTTCGTTTTGTATTAATTGTATCTCAATTTTAATAAATGTTTAATCAACCAATTGCCTGGATATAATAAATAAGTAGTAAGTATAGCAGACAGATAATCACGACATGGAGGTGCCGGCGCGTGAACTGGAGCTCGTCTCATATGAATCGAATCCCAGTGTATAAGCCTATAGACCTGAGAAATATATCTATATTGAAATGTCTACTTTTAAACCGAACAATTCAAAAAGAAAGAAAACAGACTGCTCTCTGCTAATGTATTTCATATGAAAAGTGCATTTCTCTCTGGCGCGTTCACTACTGCGAAGATCGCGAGTCAGCATCGCAACTTCATCTTTGCAGCTGACACTGACAGAAAACACTTTATTAATAAACAACTAAAATCGTCTCCTTGCTATATTTCACATATTCATAATCATTACTTTTGCTGGTTCTTTGTGTCAGCTTTTAGGTGCTTTGGCAGTGCCACCCTTACGTTACATGAACGCATCACCACCGCATCAGCACCGAAAACATGGAGATTTTTTTAGACAATAATCGCGCAACCTATTTGATATTCTATAATTAAATACTCAGTGACTCATCCCAACCAACTATTTAAAAAAAAAAAAGTACTTGTAAGCGTCTTTTTACATGTTACATATCATGTGAGTCGTGACCTATTCCATGTGACGCGAGCTAGTTGAAGAACGTGAAGAAACATGGAAAACAACCCAGAGATTGCGGACCCTCCCAATCCATTTCAGTCAGCATTAACATTTCGGCTACACGGTGGAGAACAAGGATGGCAATCGTGTAGTCTACACTCGACTCTACAAGACCCACACAATTTGCCGTAAGTGTTTTAAAAGCTTCCTCAATCGACCGGCAACACGTCCAACATGCAGATTCATATCCTACGCCACCATCCCGAAATCAATTTAGTTCGAGCACAGAAAACAATCCAAAAGCAGAAGCCTACACTCCCTAGTTTAGTTTAATCATTTGCATAGTTATTATTGTTCTTTGGTGTTCAGATTATACAGGTTTATCCAAATGTTATTTAATAAAAATATCGGTATATTTTCTTTCTCTCAAAATCTCTTTTTTCAGCCCAAGCCCCGCCCCCTCAAGCCCTGCCCCCGTGATAGAATCGCGATACGAATCGAATCGTAGGTCAAAAATCGTGATACGAACTGAATCGTGGGTTTGGTGTATCGTTACAGCCGTAATTATAATAGAAAGTATTATGCATTAAAACACAACAAACAACCAATTCCAGATGTAACAAGGAATCTGTGAAATCTTTAGTTATGATTACTTTTGAAAAGATATAAATGCATTATACAATACTTTATGAATACATTTATAATGCAATATAAATTAAGGCTTTAAGGAAAGTGTTACCAAAAACTTAGCTTAATTGTCATACAAATAATGTCACAATGCAATATATATATATATATATAAAGTATATAATATATAATATATAAATAACAACAATTATGTTATATATTCATATATAATAAGTGCATATAAAAAAGTAAAAACCAACAAACCAACAAATGACTCCAATAAACATCTATGCAATAGGCATTATCAGTGTGACAATCAGAAGGCTCTGATTAGTATTAATGGTAATAATTCATTGAATATAACAATGATCATACATGATAAACTCTTACAACTCGTTTCCAGGGAATATACCGCTTTTGTGCTAAACTAAGTGTGAGCGAGCATGACTGAAATTGTGATTCAGCAGACACACTGCGGTTGGTATGTGGCATGGCAAGAAAATATCATGCGGTCACACTCCAACTCTATAACCCGTCTCACTGTGGGACGGTCACTGTTCTCACCATAGTGCTGCCAGCAAAAAACACACCGAAACACACCGACAAACACACACACACACACACACACACACACACACACACACACACACACACACACACAAACAAAAAAAAAACTATTTTTAAGACCTTTAAAATTATTGCATTGTGGCATTATTTTCATGACAATTAAACATTTTTCTCTATGAATTCTCATTACTGTACTGCAAGACTTACTGACGTACAGAAAAGTAATATAATACAATTAATCATTGTATTAATGTATTTTTTCTTACTGTAAAGCATTAAAAGGTGTGGAATTACAGTAATGAGAATCAAATGCAAATGAGAATCAACATTAAGAAAAAATATTTTAATTAAAAAAAATAAATAAATGTGAAAACAACTGAAGGTATTGCAGTATTGAAAACTAGTTTTTTTCCCCCCATTGCATTTTGGGGGGAAATGTGCTTAAAGGGTTAGTTCGCCCATTTAAGACATGAAGTTGTATGCAATCCTTACCAGCACTATAGTCTATACACACTGACCCACTCTGTAGTCACCTCCCTGGTCAGAGTTCTGGCCGCTGGAAGTTTTTCAATAAAGTACTCCCGGTTAGTTTCCGGGGCCACAAAACTGTGCGTTTTTACGTGAAAAAATTATTTGCATTTCAAAGCTTGATTAATTTACCACACAAAAAACCAGCGGTCAAAATTCATACCTCAGTTTTAATCGGCACTATTTTCTATCCATTTCTATCAATCCGCGCTGCTGTACGTCAACAGTGCGCACGTTCCGATCAGATGTTGATAGCACGACTCGCTGACAACATGTCTGACTGCGAAACTTCTGATGATGAAACCATTTTTGGCACAATGTCAGACGGAACAGATGATGAAAGTAATTTTATCACAACGACAAAGGGATATGCATACCTTGGTAAACACAAGATCAAATCAAATGTTATTTATTGCAACACAAAACCTCAATTGTGTGTGTGTTCAATCAAATAGTTTTCTCAGCAAATTGTACCAATATCCCTATATACTGTTTTTATATTAGACATCTTTTCACGTGTTTTATAATGGAATCTAAACATCAGCTTGTTTACCGTACAGTTTAGACATGGGATCATAAGTTAGTAAATAGAGCTTACCCGTGGAACTGGTACAGCAAAACTCTTTAATTTTCCTTTTCCTCGTTGGTTGGGGATGTAATCGTCTTCGCTGAAGTGAGCACTACACACACGAAAATCCTTTATTCTGGATAGTTTAGCTCCCGCAGAGTAGCCGATGGCAACCAGCCAAAGCTGTCTCATAGTTATATTCGAAACAGGAAAACTATGGAATCTGAACTTTGATCCCAGCACATCCTTGTGGTCACAGCCTGGGAATTTACAAGTTCGCACCAATGTTAATTTAATACTTTTTATGTCGTTGTCAATCGATTGTGTAAACACTATGGAACAGCTGATCGGAACGTGCGCACTGTTGACGTTGACAGCAGCGCGGATTGATAGAAATGGATAGAAAATAGTGCCGATTAAAACTGAGGTATGAATTTTGACTGGCGTGTTTTTTGTGTGGTAAATTAATCAAGCTTTGAAGCACAAATCATTTTTTCACGTAAAAACGCACAGTTTTGTGGCCCCGGAAACTAACCGGGAGTACTTTATTGAAAAACTTCCAGCGGCCAGAACTCTGACCAGGGAGGTGACTACAGAGTGGGTCAGTGTGTATGCACTATAGTGCTGGTAAGGATTGCACAAAATTCATGTCTTAAATGGGCAAACTAACCCTTTGATAGTCATTAAAACAAACAAATAAATAAATAAACAAGTATTGTATTATCTAAAGCTAGCTACAGTTATTTTCTTATTTCATTTTCTTTTTTAAATACAACCAGAACAAGTTCTTAACGGGTTTTATGAGATTCCATGCGTCAAATCTGACATGTGCGTAAGATGACTTTGTACAGTCTTTACGCTGAAAGGGATGCTGAATCAAACTTAACATCAGAACTGAAACTTAATTAAAACTAAAAAATGTAAAAAATGTAAAAACCAAAAGAAATGTTCTGCAAAAGCGAGTGAATACAGCAATACAGAGCACTGAGGTGCAGGAGCTTGAGAGTGGAGCATTATTGAACACACGATTTATAAACAGCATAAATCTGGGACAGACATCACGAGGGGCAGGGGCTATGAACTACAGTAAGGTCAAAGGAAAATATTTGGAGAGACAAGACAAGGAAGCAACTGGATACTGTATCAGCATAAAAACAATAACAAAAGGAAACTAAATTATCCGTCTTGGGGAGCAAGTTCAACCGCACTGTCAAAGCTGTGGTGTTTATTCAGTCGAAAAAGATGATTGATGTGTAGCATGATGTGTAGATAATTACCAAAGCCTGACAATATTAGCTGGTTTGTAATAATGAGGATAGTCTTTTTAGAAATGCTTTTGAGTGCCTGTCAACACAAAAATTGGATAACAATAGCTTTAAAACCATATCAGCCCTTTTCATTTTTATCTGTTAGTGTAAAAAAAGTTAGTTATGAAAAAATTGAATTGATGATAACATCAAATATGAATTTGAATTGAAGATATCAAAGGATTTAGATAGGAATAAAACTGTTAAGTTTGGTGTATGTAAAGCTGCTGAAGTTTTCTAGAGAAAATTTAAAAAAAAAAAGGACAAAAAAAATCACAGCCTTTTAAGAAATGTATTATAATGGGAATCTACAGACACAAATAGATAAAGTGCAATAAAGTTAAACACATAAAAGTGTATTTTGGATGTTTTCATTCCACTAGTCTGAAACAACACACTATAAAAAAAGCCCAAAATTGAAACAACTGAAAAGATGCTTTTGCAAATAGTGATCACGTTATGACAAGGCTGTCTTCATACCTAGAGCTGCATGTGATGATGACCTAACTAAAGATGCTTTGATGTGGATGCTGCTGGTTCAGATAGTGGGAAGGAACTGACCCAAACCATGTGCCGCACAGACCCGAGATCAGCCCCCGAGCATCACACAGGCGCCACGCACAGTGGCAGGTCTCCGATCATCTCCTGCGTCCAGCGCGAGGCTGAAGCCCCTGCTGGGAGCAGAAGGCTAGAACGGGGCTCGGGTTACGAGCTGCGAGTCTGCATTGCTTTCTTCTCTCGGACCTCCAGCCTGGACCCACTACCGAGCAGAGACAAACCCGAGCAGGGCCCGTGGCCGGCGGAGAGCCCGGGTGACCTCTGCCAGCAGGGTTTGGGGACGAGCAGATACAACACCACGGCTGAAGAGCGATGAGTTTCTTTGAGGAGAGAAGTGTCACGGCCTTAGGGGAGGAAGACTTTATGAGCTGGAAAGCTGCTGCAAGAAACCCCCTTAAATTAGGAAAACCCTTGGTTTATGTGTATTATCACTGAGGCTAAAGGTCCGTTCAAGTCAGCTTCATTTCTATAGCGCTTTTAACAATATAGACTGTTTCAAAGCAGCTTTACAGTGATAATAGGAAATTACAGTAACAGATTGTTTTGGATTTACAGCCACTCTAGAATAAAGTTATTATCCAGCTAAAGTTAGTTTTTGATTCATTCACTTCCGTTGCAAAGATCATTATTTATTAACTCAGGGGCCGCTTACACGTTCACACCAAGGACGATAACTATAAAGATAACGATAAAGATATAGTTCTAAAAATCGTTTTCTCAATATTAAAGAATAGCAGAGTTCACACCACAGCTCTTACGACAAAAGCACAGAGAAACGATATCATTAGAATCACTTTAATAACGATTTTATCAAGCTGATGAACGATAAAAACATTGACAGCCAATCAGAATCAATCCTGCCGCAACAAGCTCAAGCATTTAAAGCGGCAGACAAGCAAGCGCTTAAAATAAACAGAACGATATCGTCCACTGGTGTGGATGCTAATAGTTATCTTTCTTACATTGAATCATTTATCTGACGCTTTTATCCAAAGCGACTTACAAATGAGAACAATAGAAGCAGTTACTAAAAGTTCACAAGATGATACCGAGAGAGCAGACATCATAAAGTTCTTGCCCTTTTTTTTGGCCACTATCATTTTATTAGCAAAATATCCCGCTACTCAGTGTTGTGTCCAGGTCGCACTCAAAATCAATTGGTCTAAAACACAATTGTCATCATGTTTTGCCGCAGGACAGCAATTGCGAGTAAAATACAGTCATGGATTTCTTTGAATTTCAATTGCCAGTCTTCTTCCTTGCATTCAAATTCAAATTGCAATTTTGCATCCTCTTCACTACATCAATTCAATTTCAAATGAATAGGATTGAATTTTGAATTCAGTCTTGAATGGTGCACTTCAATTGCAGCCAATTTCTCTTCTAGCATCTAACCATGTCTTTCAGGACATTGACTGTGTTCAAATGCCCTTAAAAGTCAAATAAACTGTATCCTCAGCAGAACATTTTAGCATATAATCTCATACTAGCGTGACACACCTGATTTTAAGTTACAATGTAAAGTTTCTATGAACATGGAGGATTGTGTCCATTCCAGCATAATACTGATTCTACCCACTGAGTGCAAAAAGAAAAGCAGGTTAACCCTTAACACACCCGGAACCCTTTAGTGAAGTCACCTATATCCTGTCCACACTTTTAAAGAGTTCTGTAGCAATGGTTAAAGAGTTTACTCAGGAGTGGGCTGGTGTCAAAAAAGTCCACTCACTTTCGATTGCATGTATCAGTTTTGACGCACAACCTTCAAATTTAGCAGAGGGAAGTTACAGGCTATTTCTAGGCCGCTGAGGGGGAAGACATGCCCTACTTTGAGCCGGTACCAGGCAAACCCCTCACACTGCGAGGTGTTGTAAGGTCACGGAGAACAGGAGGAGAGTGTGCCAAAAGGTCCTAAATTAACAAGATTCACCCTCGAAGCTTGTGCAACAGCAGTCATGGAGCATGACAATGAATCACAGAGCATACAAAGAGAAGATAAGCCCACCGATCTCACGCTAGTCTCATATCACTTAGTCTTGGTGCCTAGTATCAACACAGTCTTTCAGTATATTCAGTTTACACAGTGTACACTACTGTTCGAAAGCTTCAGCTCACCAAGGCTGCCTTTATTTTGTCAAACAAAAAAAAAACGTAAAACCGTTACATTGTGGAACATTATTATGCTTTCATATTATATGTTAAAATGTCATTTATTCCTGTGATCAAAGCTGAATTTTCAGCATCATTACTCCAGTCTTCAGTGTCACATGATCCTTCAGAAATCAGTATAATATGATGATTTGCTGCTCAAGAAACATTTATAATCATTATCCATGTTGAAAACAGTTGTGCTGCTTTAGATTTTTATGAAAACCAAGATACATTATTTCCAGGATTCTTTGGTAATTACAAAGTTCAAAATAACAGAATTATAAATGTTTTTACTGTTGCTTTTTTTCCAACTGAATGCATCCCTTCCAAATTAAAGTTTTTATTTTTTTTATTTTTTTGTTATACTGACCCCGAACTTTTAAACAGTAGTGTACAGAAACACAAATGGAGATACTGGGTATTTAAAATGGAAATTGGACTTTGGATTAAAGATCTTTAATTCTTTGAAAATTTTTGTTAAATAATGTAACATTTTGTAATGTGAAACTAGATTTGAGAATCTTGTAAATGCAGAAAAAAAACAATGGAGCTTTGGCCTAGAAGTTAACACACATGCACCAGTTTCTTTGAATTGGCATTTAGTGGTTTATCTCAGATGTTGCTCCTAAAATGGACTGAATGAGAAATGAGAAACACAAACTAGACATTTTTAAGTTCAAACTGAAATCTCTGACTTTTGACTGCAGAATCTGAGCAAAGTTTGAGACATTGTTCTATTCTGGAACTCTAGACGAGACGCGTATGAGATTACGGAGCTCTTTTTCTCAGAGGAAACATCTGAAAAACAGTTCAAATTAATTTACACTCTTAAAAGCAAGGAGTTTTCACAGCAATGCCATAGAAAAAACAATGCCACGTTTTTGGTTCCCCAAATAACCTTTCAGAGAACATTCTTAAATTCCCCCAGTAGTCAATAGTTTTATCCTTTAATACTCATCTTTGAACACCAAAATTACATATTTAAAAGTTTTTCCTTGAAAAAAAAATTCTTCATGCCTTAAAATAGCTTGAAATGTAGGCCTAACTCGACACCCTTGCCTGATATAGTATATGTGGTTCTATGAATATGCAAATGAGCCCCGCCTCCACTCACTCACTCAGCTCAGAGATCAACTCAGTGATCATCACACGTTGATCTGATTGGTTACATGGTACTTTGTGACGTCAGAAACACGAGCGATTTCAAACCGTGTTTTTGAGACTGTTTTGGTTCACTGCAGTTTTAAGGAGAAAATATTCAGCAATGCTGTCGACTTACGAATTTACACATGGTTTACCTTAAAGCATATTAAAAACACCACATAGACATATGAACAACATTAAAAGCTAGATTTTCACCACAGGGGGGTCTTTAAAATAACCATTTTTTCTCAGTGTAAAGAACATTTTAATAACCCAAACAACCTTTTTCCACTATAAAGAACCTTTAGTGGAATTGAAAGGTAAAGGTTCTTCATGGAACCATCAATTCCATTAAAATAACCTTTATTTGTAAGAGTGCACAGTGAATTAAACGGCATATTCTGTGACAAAAAAAGAAGGAACAATACGCTCCATGGTATATTTCCAATATCTCAACTGTTTCACCAAGACAGAAACTAAATTAAATAGAGTACAAATAGGACTTTAAGGTATGCTGAGTGTGGATGGAGAAGTTTAAAGTTCGGCACACTGCCGGCTGTCATCACCTCCAAGCATCCCAAACCCTCCTACCCCGGCCAAGATTGTTCTGTTTGAAGCTCCTTCAGGGTCAGGAAAACCAGATTACAAATCACCTTGAGCTGAAGGAGCATCGGCGCGAGGGAGGAGAGGAAAGTATCGCGTGGGTCTTTGCACGGGAGGCATGAAACACAATCCGGAGAGCACTTCCCACCGAGTGTTGTTTTTGCAGCCTCTGTACGGCCGCGGTTTACTTACTCGTCTCCACAAACTCACAGGAGCTGAAGCATGTTTCGAGGTCTTGGTGGCCCGCTGTGCCCGGGATCCTGGATTTACACCTGGATACACGGCCCTGATCCCTTTGATAGACAGGGAGCACAGCAGATCTTGCGGTTTCTAATAAAACTGAGCTCTTGGTTTTTACAACGTGACGCCCCTGCTTGCCTCCTCATTTGCAGGAGAGTTATGAAGAGTTTAAACAGAAGGCATAAAAAGACTTGTTTTTAAACGGCTTAAGATATTCCCACTGATTGGAGAAGATACTCTTTTACCTTTCCTTACATCAGAATATTCAAATCAGATAAAAGGCGATCATTTTTTACTATAACTACTTAAATAAAAGGCGTGTTAAAAGTTGAAAGTTTTAAGGCAGTGGACATTGAAGTGGTAGTATAACAAAAATGTTCTTAAAATATTTAAATGTATTAGTATTCATTTGTTTCAGTCACACAATGTCTTCCATTCATCCACTATATTTGTGAACAATGAGCCAAAGTAATTGGTGATGAATTCAAAAATAATATAAACAGAAAACGTTGATCATTGGATTTGATTCACCACTGAAAGGTTTGGTTTGTAATACAAGTCAGTAAAGACATTAATAATCTTACAAAAGATTTATAATGAATGCTGTTATAGTCATCAAAGAATAAAAAACAAACATGTATTACGGTTTCCAATAAAATATGAAGCCGTTTTCGACAATGTTTCTTGAGCATTTTCATGTTTCTTGAGCATCAAATCATCATATTAGAGTGATTTCTGAAGGATCATGTGACACTGAAGACTGGAGTAATGATGCTGAAAATTCAGCTTTGATCACAGGGATAAATTATATTTTACAATATATTCACATAGAAACCAGTTCTTTTAAATTGTAATAATATTTCACAATAAATGTTTTTTTTACTGTATTTTTGATAAAATAAATGCCGCCTTGGTGAGCAGAAGAGACTTCTTTCAAAAACATTCCAACATTTTACTGACCCCAAACTTTTGAACACTAGTGTATAATAATTTGGTCAGTGCTAATTATGGTCTGATGAGCAGGAAACATCACGTATACTGAAACAGGTGAATATACTGCTGCACTTTGGTGAGACAGACTCGTGAAAACCAGACTGTAGAAAATTATGCCCACAGTGGGCAGAGCCGGCCGTCGCCATCTTGGCAACGCGTCACTCCCGGATAACCGAAAAAAGAGGCAAAGAGGCGGATTAGCTGAGGTGACGTGACGCTCACAGACAGCAGACCAACTGCTAGCAGTGACATCAGCGGCAATCCACCTGTCACTCAAGTGGCCACACCCTTGATTATGCAGAACTTTGAGGCTTAATATAATTTAAACGGATGAGTTATTAAAAAATGTACCTCCCTCACAGTTGTCATGAAGGGCAAAATTAGCTTTATAGACTAAAACCACTTTTTGCACCAGGCTGTAAACATTTTTTTTTCGGCTGTAAAGTTGGGCATTTTAACATGGCATGGATAGCCTGTCTCTAGCCACCAGTCGGTGAATTGCAGTTTAAGTCACTTCCGTGTTGAATTCAAGAGAGAGACAGGAAGGTTGGCGCTTGGTGAAAACCTGGCCTGATTTGTTCTGTCATGTTGAAATCTCGTCTGTTGTGAGACGGGACGGTTGAGGTGTAAAGGAATGGGGTTCGGATCGGTGTCCTGCACACCACCTGTCACCCCCACATTAGTTCTGACCCACTGGAGGTCGAAACAGGCTGTTGTGCACCTGATGGAGATAAAGTGTCTCGCCTCACTCCATCTGTTTAACAGACGACCAACAACAGCTGGCGGAGTAAATAAAGGACAGTGGATGCTGGAATCAGTTCTGCTCTGAGATCGATTTTCTATGCAGGACAGGAGGACAGCAAAGCAACACTGAGATGCATCCTAATGACCGATCATGTATAGGCCTAATACAGGTTCTGGTTGATTAAACTGAACCAATGAATACCAATATTCTTAATAAAACTCACACGGTGAAGCATCTGAAAATTCATAGTCATAAAAAAAGTAATTTTTCGGGGGGGTTTTAGCAGTTGCATGGGACAATCTTTTGTGCACTAATTAAAACATCTCTTAATGTTTGTTTTAAACTCTTTTCGGAGGCTTTTGTAAAGCCTTGGTAATCTTTAGATGGAAAAATATGGTGTTTACAACAATGCACAATATGTGCAGTAATAAGTCGCTAGAACAACAATATGTAACAGATTGCACGATTATCACAAAATAATGTTGATCAGAACCCTGTATGGCAACTATCTAATGAAGTAAATATTATACAGAAATGTTAAATAAATAAATAAATAAATACAAGGTGACCAGAACCCTGACTTGAATGGCTACTAACTAATGAAGCAAGCAAGTAAATAAATAAACAAAATCGTTAAATAAATAAATGGTGATCAGAACCCTGACTTGTATGGCTACTAACTAATGAAGTAAATAAATAAAACCGTTAAATAAATAAATACATTTTCCATAAAATGTTAAACAAACATAATTGTTAAATAAATAAATAAAGGGTGATCAGGACTTGCATGGCTACTAACTAGGCCTAACTAATAAATGTTATATAAATAAACAAAATAGTTAAATGAATAAATATTATATAAATGTGTTTAATACACAAATTAATTGTTAAATAAGAATGTGGAAATTATTTCCTAATGCAAGCACAAAGTGAGCACAGAGCTATACAAGAGACATAAAACCAGCAACTATAAAACTATGTAGCAAATCGTTTGCTTGGGACAACTTTCAATTATACCGTTCAGAGCTCATTATGCAAAACAACTGCACAATAAATCTGTGGCCAGTGCTGAAAAACAAAAGGCAACTTAAGCACACATGTGTGCGTCTAAAGCCTCATAATATCAATCTCATGTTCTCTTGTTTGGTTTAAGAACAGAGTCGCAGGGGGTCTTTTCCAGAGTCCCTCCTCTTCCATTCCATATTGTTCCATCCTCTCACTCTTTTCCTTCATTCTCCACAAGAATAAGTGGATTAGGGAACAGGCTTCCGGTGGGCACAAAGCGACAGGGGAGCTCAGTGTCACAGTCAGTGATAAAAGTGTGGAGCTCAACTCTACAGCCGGGGCGGAAACGCGGGGGTCATACTGCTAATCCCATTATAGGAAGAAGAGACCAGAAGAAAGACAGAGGGAATCTGGGTGGTGCGTTCGGGGATCGGGGGCCTGCAAGGGAAAAGGTATTGCTCAAACTGTCGCTCTTTCAGAACTCAGCAAACTGGAGCCCTCAGATACGTCAACTTTGTCATAGAGTTTCTCACAAAATTCCTTTAGAATAGTAAAAGATACAAAAGAGACATAAAAGGTAGAAAATGAACGTGGATAATGTGGATAATAGCAGCTCGGACTATTTGTTCTGGGGAGAATTTGATCAGAAATGTTTGATTCTATTTAAAAATAGTATTTAAAAGTTAGGTAATAATTAATAATTGACCTAATTATTATATAATAGTCCTCTAATTATTAAAAATGTGTGTGTGTGTGTATATATATATATATATATATATACATACATACATACATACATACATACATACACACATACATATATATATTCAGTATCTACACACGTGTATACATTTATTTATATATATTTTTTATATTTATGTTAATTTGTATACATTTTAATTGCATAAATATAGAAGGCAATCTGTAATTCAGAATCCAAAAAATGAGTAGGCCTACCTATAATTAGATTACATTTCATTTAAAAATGCTCATAATCAGATTACAGTAATTTTATTGATTACATGACTACATATTGGTAATAAATAATTCAGAATTTATTGGTGCTCAGTAATTATTATTTTTTACTTTCTTAATTATTTTAAAAGATATTCATTTTATTTTGATATTTTTATAATTTAATTAATTATTATCTTTTCATCAATCCCATGCAGTTCTTTCATTATCATCTATGTTTTATTATATAAAAAAGTAATATAAAAGTAGTCAAAATACATTACCTAAAATTAGTTATATATATATATATATATACATACACATATATATATATATATATATATATATATATATATATTAAAGAGATCTCATGGAAGTGGTAAAAATGTGTTGCAAAAGCTGTACGTCTCTGTGCACTGCGGCATCATGGGGAATGTGCCGGTGTGAGACGTGTCAGATTGAGATGGCGTGTGTTTCTGCATGTCTGTGGACTCTCACATGATCCTGAGAGTCTTTCTCTCTGCGCCCCGCTCCTCAGGCACGGGCAGAATGTGAGACGGGGGTGCGAGAGCAGGCCTGCAGGTACACAGCACCTGGGTGGAAGCACTTAACAGAGCCGTGCCAACCTCTCCTCACAGCTGGGTGACAGAAGAGCCGAGAGGTGATGTTTCAACAGGCATTCCCAACCAGAAAACCACAGACACAGAGAAACAACTCGAAAGAGAATCGTGCAAAAACTTCCAGAAGCATCCCAAGTACAGAACCATACAGCCACTGGTAATATCCACAAATCATTTACAAAAGAAAACAAGGGAAACAGAACCTCAAAACTCCTTTAGAAAAAGTCCTTTAGTTGATGAAATCTGGTTCTTAATGAACATTAGTCTACAACCAGCACTACTGACAGAACACAAACATCAGACAGATTATGGGGAAAACATGTAATTCACAATGTTATGGAGCAATATGAAAAATACAAATCTAACATCAATAATCAGAGACTCACATTCATCCTTAGGTCAAAATTATATGATATGCTATTATATATATATATATATATATATATATATTAAAGTGTTTTAGTTAGCCATGGGATATAGATCAAATATAAATAAGTTATACAAAAATAAAACAACTGTATAAATGAATTAATATTATATGAATTTGTATGTAAATGTAAAAATACTGCATCTTAAGTCAGCCCCAAGAAAGAAAGAAAGGGTGTGTGTGTGTGTGTGTGTGTCTGTGTCTGTGTCTGTGTCTGTGTGTGTGTGTGTGTGTGTGTGTGTGTGTGTGTGTGTGTGTGTGTGTGTGTGTGTGTGTGTGTGTGTGTGTGTGTGTCTGCATCTTATAAAATCACATAAGTGATATTTTTTGAAAATGTAAAAATACAGAATCTTTTTTGTGATGGTAGGTTTAGGGTTAGAGAATGGAATATACAGTCTATATACAATATAAAAATCATTATTGTCTATCATGGAAAGTCCTCATAAAACATGGAAACCCAACTCTCTGTGTGTGTGTGTGTGTGTGTGTGTGTGTGTGTGTGTGTGTGTGTGTGTGTGTGTGTGTGTGTGTGTGTGTGTGTGTGTGTGTGTGTGTGTGTGTGTGTGTGTGTCTCACACTCTCTCAAAGGAGGCCACAGTGTACAGAGTGAACGATCTCACACACACACGCGATGAGCCAGAGGAGAAAACACACCCTCAGCTCAGAGTCAGACACATCTATTATCCCATTTTTAGGACACTGCAGAATCATGCTTTGTTTGCAATTTTGCAGTTTATCTGCTCCAAAAAAAATAATCAGTTTTTTTTTTACTATTGTTCGTGCATTAGCCTCTGCTCTCACCACATGACCTGTTCCTCTATAAAGAGCTCAAAAGAATAAGGCATATGTGGTAATCAAGCACAATCCTTAAAACATGACATTATTCAATGTTTATTGATCTGTTAATTACCCTGCATCAAGTCATATCTGCATTTAATAAATCAATAAAACGCTTGTACAACCGTTTGGATAATCATAAAGATAATACGGATAATATTTAAATTTAAATTATTTATCTGGTGTATAATGTTTCTTTAACACATGATGAGGATTGTCTATATTATTTGTTACACCTTCTGAATTGAATGTTTTTATTGTGCAAAAGAGCATTGTGTTTTCTCCAATATTTAAACTGATTTTCATTGAACAGCCCGGATCATGTAAATATTTGTATGATAAGTATTTGTATAAGTATGCACAACAGGAATCTGCCTGCAAACAAAACAAATGACACAAATATAACAGAAATATGATTTTTGAACATATAAAATATGCTGAACCACATCAGATGATATCATTTTAATTGCATGCATAAATACATCTACGGATTATGTAATGTTTTAAACACTGAAATCCAGCCCTCTGGACACAATTAATGAATGTCGTTGCAATTAAATTAAATTAAAAACAAATTGTCAACAGGTTCCTGAACCTTACATCTATCCACTTAAAAAAAAAAAAAAATCACTGCCACGCCAGCTTATTAAAACTAATTGGGCAAAACTGAGGAAGAAAAGTGAAGTTAAATGATTGTGCAGAATGTGTTTGGTATTTTGTTAATACAATGACATTGAGTTTTTAAATTGTGACTTTTAGGGGCCACTGATGGAACAGGCTATAGAGAACCACACGTCTAATTCCCACATCATTTCTGAAGGGCTAATAAGCATGTTTGTTGTTTCTGTAATCGGAGATATTTCTCTGTGCATCAGAATCCAAACATAGACCGAGGAAAGAGCTGCGTTATGAAGATCAGGGTTCAGGATCTCAGGAATTCCTGCTCTCCGTGTCTCAGAACAAAACACTACAGCTAGACCTGACCCAAAACATTGACGCTCCAAAATTGTTTAATGAATTGAGCATGGAAGTCAAAGTCATTAAAGAGTTCTGAAAGAAACCTTGTGTTTGTGTGTATGTTTCTTACGGGTCCACCAGTGGTTTTAAGTGGCAGATATTTCTCTCTCATAAGCAGACGTCTATAGCACTGTTTATAGCCTCTTTGGGTTTGGGATTCAGCCATGTCAAACTTTATGGAAAACTTGCTCTTTTGAGCATTTCTAGTAAAAACCAAATTGTGCAAGCAGAATATCGCAATACCAATATCAATAAAACGTTTTACAGAAAACATGCAACAACCCCACAAAGAAATCAAATGTATAGAAACTATAATAAATTGAAATAAAGCATACTACTGTATCACCATATTGTCCGATCAAAATCATATATATATATATGATTATGTTATACATATTCTACATTATATTACATTTTTATCAATCAGGATATTGGATATATATATTATTAAATTATAATTATAAAATATATACACGCCAATATTTCAACATTTATATGTATGCAGTATAATAGGAACATGCCAAAAACCCACAAACGAATCAAAAGTACAGAAATTATAATAAATTTTTTTGGGGAAAAGAGCATATTGTCTTTAAATATACTGGATTTCCATGCTTTACTGAAAAGAAGCTTCTATAGAATCAGCAGCGCTGACTAGATCCAGAATTGCTATGATCTTGGATATTATAGAAACAAAATATGCCTTTAAACTAAAACTTTGAGCATGCCTTATGTCATGAGCCTGGTGTGAAATCAACATGAAACAGCACATTCCAGCTATCACATCTAAATGCTTGATGGCAGAAAAACCACTTTCTCTCCCAATAACATAACTAGAAAATGTTCCCTCCAACATTTACAACATACCTTGCACTTAAGGGGCCCCTGGGCTTGAGTTCATGCTTAAGCTACAAACATCATGATCCATGCATGAGTAGAGTGATATTCTGAGGATGTTTCCTCATTTGAAAATCATTACATCACAGTCTATACCCTCAAACTAGAGGAATATATGTGCATCCGCAGTGCTGTGGACAGTATAACACACACAAAACACTTCACAATACGAACATTCAACTAACATTTGACAACCACGGAGAGTCCAAATACTATTGTTTTATCACTTAAAAAACCTAACACCACAACATAAACAATGCAATGTAATATTTGCAGATTTATTATTATTCCCAGCCGACTGGATGAGTTAATCTAGACATCTCTACGTGAGCTTTACTGTTCGACTCATTACAAGCGTGTCTGTCAATTAGAGCGAGTTAAACATGGAGGTGTGTGTGTGTGTGTGTGTGTGTGTGTGTGTGTGTGTGTGTGTGTGTGTGTGTGTTAGTGTGTGTGTGTGTGTGTGTGTGTGTGTGTGTGTGTGTGTGTGTGTGTGTGTGTGTTAGTGTGTTAGTGTGTTCTGCGTTCTGTGGCTTTGCTTGTTAATCTCTTTTAAAAGAGAGCCGTAAAAAGCAGTGCCGGGTGTGAATTAAGAGCACTAAGTACCTCATCACTGCTTTATAGATACTACTTTGAAAGAGACACATAACATGCAATTAAAGCCACTTCACACAGTTGGGGGTCTGATAAGTGAAAGACACAAATAGCCTACATATAATGCTTCAAATGTGTTACAACTATCTCTGTGTAAACTTTGTCTAGAGTGAATTTATCTATCTATAAAATGTATTTAACACTCTTAGAAATAATTTAAAAGACACTAAATGTCTAGGCTAAAATTATCATAAGCTACATATCATTCAAAAGCAATGATATATAGGCCAATGGTAAAAACTTTAATTATTAAACCACATTAAATAAACCCATGAAGACACAGAAATAGTTTTATTTGCTTATAAGACCTTATTTAAAAAAAAACTGCTAGCTGTCAAACTGAACGCGTGACGTCAGACTGAACGAGACGCGTGACGTCAGACTGAAAGCGATAATGTCGCGATGACTGAAGAAAAGGTCTTGAAAAGGAATTGGACAAAAAAAGCTAGAACAACCTGTTGCCAAGCATAAAGAGCAAGCGAGTATAATGGCCATTCACTGAACAACTGTATGACAAGCTCTGTGATTTATGAGCGGACACATCAACGGCCATAAGAACAAGATTATTATGCATTTTACTCATTTATTCGCGTTCATTTTATTTTAATTATCGTGGCCAAATTCTCACGTTTAGTTCGACTTATTTCTTTACTGTGCTTTAACGTTCAAATTAGCCTTAGATATTTTATGATTTAAGTAGCCAATTGCTTTTACAATATACACACAGATATAATAGGCCCTAATAATAACTATGATGAATCATAATAACAACAACAATTTGATAATAACAACAAAAATAAGTAGGCTCTCTTGTTCCAATAGCCGTTGTCGTTATTTGCTAAAACAAATAAATTGATAATATCGAAATATAAATAATTTATGATATAGCCCATCCTTAAAAACCATGGGAAAAACCATGTTGTATTAAAACAAAAACAAAAAATAATCGCGTCGAAATATTCCCTTTTTGAACACACACACACACACACGAACTGATATTGCGACGCTCCTTTGGAGAAAACGTCGCGCGGCAGAAGACACAAACTCTACATGCCACGAGATGAATCATGAACGAGCTCTTACTGTTGGTAGTCGTGTTTGCAGTAGAGTTTCTGGTCTCTGGAGTAGCAGCTCATGGTGAGAGGCTGCTGACACACCGAGCACTGCACACACTCCTCGTGCCACGAGCAGTCGTTCACGCGCAGGAGGAAGCGGTCAGAGATGGGTCTGTGACATCCTTCACACACACTCGGATGCGCGCAATCTGAACCTGCAACGCACGAGCAATATGCATCACACACACACACTCAAACATGCCACATAGGCTACATTAAGAACTCGCTTACAATAAAAAAAATATTGTTTCCATAATAAAATCTAAATCCCGCAGTTCTTACGCAGTTCAAAATCTTTAAAAAGTAGGCCTGTTTAGTTGGGGTAAACTAATGTAATCAGGTTGATTCAGAAATGTAATGTAATAGCCTATACTGAATTGTAAGCTATTTAAAAAAAATTAAACGTATTAAAATATATTATGCCAAATTGGCTGATGTTTTACTGGAATATTAAATATGTAACCAGTTAATTTCGATGTTATCTGACAAAACAATTTGGTAATTCTGACTGACTGTCGTTGCAACATTAACCTAAACATTTGTTATATTTTCTGCGCTATTATTTAATACAATTTTTTTGTTTACAATAAAATGAAGACAACAAAAAAATCCTTTATCCATGGAAGCATGATCAATGTTTCCAATAGATATGAAAGCAGTTGTTTTTTAGGTGCAATATCAACAACAAGCTGATTAAAACGAATACATTTTACATTAGTAGCCATTTACTTCTACGACGAACATATTTAATTATTTTGAGAAGCTCTTTTTTTACAGCTCGTTATTGTTATACCTACTATAGTAGTTAACAAGTTAATTATGCAAACATATATAGTAGCTATGTCTATCGTTTTTAATTGCAGCCTATGGAAAAGCGCTGTAAAAACGTGAAAAGGTGCACAAAAATGTTGCCTAATTGGTGTCATATTTAATAATATTTTGGTAACACTTTAAAATTAGGTTTCATTTCTTGACATATTAATTAACAATGAACAAAACTTTTACAGCATTTATTAATCTTAGACTACACTCTAAAATATGTCAAATATGGACAAACCCGACCGTTAGGTTTAAAAATGTAATAAAAAATAAAAAAATAAAAAAACAACGGTTGGGTTTAAAAATGTAAACCAAAGGTTGGGTTAAAAAAATTAATTTAAGAATGTAAACCAACGGTTGGATTTTTCAATATTTGACAGTTGAAACAACCCAGCATTTTTATGAGTGAACTTAGCCTATCAATGTTAATTTCAACTTTTATTAAATGTTTAAAATCCAAAGTTGTGTTTGTTAACATTAGGCTAGTTAATGCAACTAGGATGAACTGACATGAACAATAGCCATATAGCTTAAAGTTAACAGATTAATGTGCTAAAATGCATTGCTCATATAGTTAGTTCATGTTAAATGAGACCCTAATGTAAAGTGTCACCAATATATTTACTTTAGTTTAGTTCAGGCGTCTCTCTGAAACGACCGAGTGACACTTCAGATGTAAAGTAGCGTTAACACAGACACATGTAAAGTAAAGTGTTAGTTTCTCACCGAGCATCAGTGCCAGAGACTCTGCTCCAGTCCTGAACTGATCTTCAATCTTGATTCCGTCCAGCATCTCGATGACTCGGCTGATCTCGGACCTGTCGCGAAGTCCAGAAGAAGTGAAGAAGCAGATCCAGACTTCTGCTGCACACGGACCGTGACGAGATAGAAACTAAAAGTAAACTGCCTTTTCTTTTTATACGTGTAGAGTAGGCTGCCTACAGCAGAGAAACGACGCCTGTTTCTTGAAACCGTCAGGTCCTCCGGTAATCCAGTGGCCGCGCGCGTGAGCTGTGACCGGCGCGAGCTCTTCTCTCACTGATCGCGTTCACGAGCCCTGCTCCTCTTGAGGAGTCCGCGCGCGTCATTCTCCTCAACTCCGTGTGATGCTATTGGTGCTGTTGGGTCACAGCGGAACCGCCTACAACACCCCACAACACCCCACACACACACACACAGACACCATGTGCTGCTGAGGGCAATTACAAATAGATTGAATACATAATTAGCATGAGCTTATAAATAAATTGGCTATATAGATTGAACATATCTAAAGTCAAAAATTGAATAGCCAACTCTGTAAAAACAAACATAAAATCTACATACAAAAAAATATACGAACAGGTTCACATGCCAATTAAAGTATTTTTAAAAGTCAATTTAAGGAAACAACGGCATATTTTCATGTTACAGATTGCGACCACAAAACATTCAGAGTTCAATGTGATGATTCAACAACGATGACAGCAAAAATTAAAAAGCTTTGTAATTATTTATGGTGATTTCTATTAAGAATAGGCTGTTTTAATTCATTATTGTACCGTTAATAAGCTATAAACACTGTTGGGTTGTTTCAATCTATTGGGTCAAATATGGACAAACCCAACCGTTGGTTTACATTTTTAAATAAAATTTTACGGTTAAAAAGGTTTTTCATTTAATTTAAAAAGTAAACCAACGGTTGGGTTTGGCCATATTTGACCCAAAAGTGGGTTGATTTTTTTTTTTAATGATAGCATACGTTTAGTATAAAAACTTAATATTTTAAATAGCCTAATAAACTGATATAAAACAATCAGCAAAAAAAAAAAAACATGTAATCGGGCATAGATTAAGTCTCACAACCATTCACTTTTTATTTTTATTCTATTTTATTTCACGTTTATAAGGACATAAATCAATTAAAAAAATTATAAAAAATTAAAAATAACTTTAATTGTTCATAGAATATAGGTAACCTACTTTAACTCGTTACATTTGATCTTCCAATTTTAACATAGCCTATTGTATTGAATTGCTTTTGTCATAAACAATTTCTCACTCAACTCATGTGAAATCGAGCCTATATATATTCAGAATCTCCGGTCAGAATCATTTGATTTCTCGCGCAGCTGCTTTTATCTTCATGACATTATCTGCATGATTAATAAAGACCCAGATAAAAGCGGATTTAATCTCTCTCCGCGTAATATCCATGCAAAATTCATAAGGAGAATCTTTTGTGTTTCAGATCTGCGCAAATTCATTTCACAGACAGACATCTCAGGGCAATAAACCTGCGAGGAGAGGAAAAGAAAGGGGGAGTTTGATTCTTTATTACTTTCCTCATTAGTATTCATCTCTCTTCTAATTATGACAGGCTGATTTACGCTCTCTCCATGAAATAAATACGACTTTCTCTTGAACATTTCCCATCTTTATCCAGTTTTTATCTTCTCAAGTAAAAATTATGTAGGCTATATGGATCAAAAGAGTGGTTTATTTTGTTAATGCCTCAAATATAGCCTAAACACACCTGATGTATGTGTGTACGGGTCATTTTATTTTATTATTTGTTTTATATAAAATAAATATTAGTAAAACATAAACTAACAAATAAAGATTAGTAGAATATTAAATTATTTTATAAAGGCCTATTTTGTCGCGATCGAGGCTTTGACAGGCAATTCTGTATTAATAATATGTATTTTCATTCACACGATATACAAATAGCATTAGCCTAATTAAAGGGCAAACAAACAAACTGCATTATTTTTAATTGATTTTAATTAACCTATCACTATTTTAACCTATTAATAATTAGCAGTAGCCTAGCTTATATTTAGCACTAATTTAGTATACTACAGTCTAAAGTTCAGTCTTGAGTTTTTAAAGCGGAATTTAATAGTGGGAAAAGATATTCTGAACAAATATCAGGATGAGTTTTTCTTCTTCTTATAAGAATTCGAATTATTCACCGACTTTCAAGCGGGATATTTTTCCCTCTAGAATTTCTTAACGTTCTAAATAGAATTAATCTCGCGCATCCGATAGTTTAGGCCTACTTGTGTATCTGTGTTCAACGAATATTGATCTTTATTTTTTTTTAAAAAAAGCACATGTATGTAAGCCTATATCTATTTTATATATTTTATACATTACCAACTTTAACCAACTGAAATCAAATCACCCACCCTTTTGTTTTAACTTCTATAATAGATTTCAAGCCATATAAATATACGGGGTTAAAAAGGGACACAACCCAACAAACTCTAATCATGTTCTTTCTAATCCTTTGCCATATTATCCTTAAAACATTTTGAAATAGTCTACGCTTAAAAGTATTATAACTCTAAAATCCAAGCAATTGTAAGCTACTGACATTTGCTTCTTCTACAGACAATCACACAAACGTATACATGCTTTTAAACAAATTCAATTTAAACATTAAGCCGCAAAAAATACAAAGGAAATAAAAAAAATGCATAGTGTTATTGCATTGTTAATAGCCTAGACTCCTAGTTTTCAAAAGTAGGCTATATGTGATAAACAGCGCTGAACGCTTATGTTCATATTGGGTTCTTGCGCTCTCTAGCGTCAATCTTCCTGATCACAACCTCTGCCTTCTGTCTCGATCATTCATTACTACACAATGAAAAGATCCAATTACATTGCATTTTACAAAGAATAAAAGAAAAACCCGCTTGGGATCTATTTTTGTGATTCAAGTCATTTAAACCAGGGCTGAGTAATTTGAGGAAAGAAAATAGTGCCATTTGATATCAGCGACACTGATAAGAATGAAGTTAGTAGTTGTGAGCAAATCCTCTTAACTCAGGCAATAGCACCATTTATCAATCTGGCAGCACACTTGCATTTTGGTATCACAAAAGTATACTGAATAATTGTTTTCATTTAAAAGGAAGGCAAGAAACCTGCTTTTTAATGCAGGGGGAAAAAAACAGTACCACATTCAAACTCTAAGGCCTTGTTTCACGAACATGGTTTAGAATAAGCCAGACTTAGCCCTTATTTCAATTAAGACATTTAAGCTTTTATAAATGTTCCGCTACTGGAGTTCATCTTGAGACAAAACAATGGCACTGACATATTTTAAGATATTAAAGTTAATAATAATAAAAAATAAAGAAGTTGATTTCAGTTAAAACAGCTCAAACATGCATTTTAGTCTGGGACAAGGATTAAGACTCTCATTGAAACTGGGGGTAAATCAATCAGAGCAATACATGCATTGCAATGCATTAGATTTCTGAAGACAATGTTAGTGCTTGCCTTGCAAAAGTAACAACTAAAACCTGGAGGTGCAAACAAATGGAAACAAACATAAAATGAAACAAGTTTAAAAGAATCAAGACCTTCTTGACAGGCAGATTACAGCACAAGCGTAACATTTGTGGCTTTAAAGCTTCTATCTGATCTGCCGACAGAGGAAACTGGTGGACACTGAATATTAAGTTGTGGATGTTTTGTATGAATGTTAATTCAGGAAAACCTCCCATGAGCTTCATTAAAATCCCTCCTGAAAGAGAAGCATGTCTCATCAAAGCCCTGATCAAATGACTATATGAAAGCTAATTCATGTAATCTCCATTTATGTGACACAGGTTTTCTTCCAAATGGAAAATATTGCATTTAAATACATTTAACAAGCAGGGAAAACAAACCGAGCCCTTAAACTGTTTATTGTGGTTGTGTTTCCGTAAGGCAGCAGGATCTGCGGCTAATTCAGATGAAACCTTCAGCAACAACAAATTTGTGTTGAACATGTGTCAAAATGATGCAAAACAGAATGATAATTAAAAAAAAGAAAAAGAAAAATCTTCACAGCAGCGGACAAAAGTGATTCCCAGCCTAGGAAAATTGATCTTTATCTTTTATTCAAATATTAAATATGTTTGTATGTTATCAACATGCAGATGCACTTGGACAGGACTACTAAAAGTTACCAGATTTGATCAGAAATTAGATTAAAACGATGATACTGTAACTGGACGGCACTTGCTGAATTAAACATGCAACATGATGTGGTTGACAACAGTGTAGAATATTACTGTTTGAAACATTTATTGCTCTTGAATGTTTACTGTTTCACATACTTTAGGAAATGTGTACTGTGCAGTAAGCGGTATATGCATAGCCATTGTTTTACCTTTATTTTTTTTTACAATCAGAGTTAAGTTATAATATAATTGATTGTATTTTAAAATTGACATTGCATCACAGTAGTCTAACTGTCATCATTATTTTTAGGCAAGTAGAGCATATTGAATTACATATTAAGGCCTGGTTTCAAAGACAGGGCTCAGATTAAGCCAGGAATAAGCCTTAGTTTAATTAGGACATTTAAGTAGCTTTTATAAACGTGCCTTAGGAAAAAAAAAAACATTATTGGTGTGAATCTTCAGACAAAACAATGGCACTGACATATTTTAAGATGTATCAGTGTAAGTTGCGTTCAGTTAAAACAGCTCAAACATGCATTATAGTCTGGGACTAGCTTAAACCTTGCCTGTGAAACCGGGCATAAACGTATCTTTCAAATCAATGTAACCTTTTAAAAAACTTATTTGTCATTTCTGTCGCCATGAAAGTTATGTCTAATAAAATGTAGATAACATTTGATCAGATCTCTTTGCTGGGAGGTTTTGCTTTAATGATTTTTTTCATGGTTTGGCTTCATTATGTACTTGTTTTATTGTCCTGTGGCAAAGATTCCTCTGAAGCTAATGGAAAAACAACCTTCAAAAGACTCTATCAAAGTAGAAATGACACAAGCTTCAGAGGCTGATTTCGACTGGGAGGTCTTTGAGGTGCGCAGTAAACGTCTGGTAGGAAGCCAAACTTTCTTTCCATGACGGCAGAACTAGACATCAGAAGTGTTCAGAGGCAATATATTAGTTAACTCAGTCAAGAATGCTGAGATTATGACAAATGTCACAAGACAACAGTCTATTCTTTTCGCTCCTGAACGGATAGTTCACCCAAAATAACAAAAACTTATTAATAACTCACCCTTAAGTCGTTCCAAACCCGTCAGACTTTTGTTCATCTTCGGAACACAAATGAAGATATTTTTGATGAAATCTGAGAGCTTTCTGTCCCTCCAGTGACAGTTACGCAACTGTGGTAGTTGCGTAACTGTCACTGGAGGGACAGAAAGCTCTCAGATTTCATAGAAAATATCTTCATGCTGCGTGATACGAGAATGAACCTCATTGGTTCTTACAGAAGCTCAAACGTGCTGCGTAACACGAGAATGAACCTCATTGGTTCTTACAGAAGCTCAAACGTGCTGCGTAACACGAGAATGAACCTCATTGGTTCTTACAGAAGCTCAAACGTGCTGCGTAACACGAGAATGAACCTCATTGGTTCTTACAGAAGCTCAAACGTGCTGCGTAACACAAGAATGAACCTCATTGGTTCTTACAGAAGCTCAAACGTGCTGCGTAACACGAGAATGAACCTCATTGGTTCTTACAGAAGCTCAAACGTGCTGCGTAACACGAGAATGAACCTCATTGGGTCTTGCTGAAGCTCAAACGTGCTGCGTAACACGAGAATGACCTCATTGGTTCTTACAGAAGCTCAAACGTGCTGCGTAACACGAGAATGAACCTCATTGGTTCTTACAGAAGCTCAAACGTGCTGCGTGATACGAGAATGAACCTCATTGGTTCTTACAGAAGCTCAAACGTGCTGCGTAACACGAGAATGAACCTGATTGGTTCTTACAGAAGCTCAAACGTGCTGCGTAACACGAGAATGAACCTCATTGGTTCTTACAGAAGCTCAAACGTGCTGCGTAACACGAGAATGAACCTCATTGGTTCTTGCTGAAGCTCAAACGTGCTGCGTAACACGAGAATGAACCTCATTGGTTCTTGCTGAAGCTCAAACGTGCTGCGTAACACGAGAATGAACCTCATTGGTTCTTGCTGAAGCTCAAACGTGCTGCGTAACACGAGAATGAACCTGATTGGTTCTTACAGAAGCTCAAATGTGCTGCGTAACACGAGAATGAACCTCATTGGTTCTTGCTGAAGCTCAAACGTGCTGCGTAACATGAGAATGAACCTCATTGGTTCTTGCTGAAGCTCAAACGTGCTGCGTAACACGAGAATGAACCTGATTGGTTCTTACAGAAGCTCAAACGTGCTGCGTAACACGAGAATGAACCTCATTGGTTCTTGCTGAAGCTCAAACGTGCTGCGTAACATGAGAATGAACCTCATTGGTTCTTGCTGAAGCTCAAACGTGCTGCGTAACACGAGAATGAACCTGATTGGTTCTTACAGAAGCTCAAATGTGCTGCGTAACACAAGAATGAACCTCATTGGTTCTTGCTGAAGCTCAAACGTGCTGCGTAACACGAGAATGAACCTCATTGGTTCTTACAGAAGCTCAAACGTGCTGCGTAACATTAGAATGAACCTCATTGGTTCTTACAGAAGCTCAAACGTGCTGCGTAACACGAGAATGAACCTCATTGGTTCTTGCTGAAGCTCAAACGTGCTGCGTAACACGAGAATGAACCTCATTGGTTCTTGCTGAAGCTCAAACGTGCTGCGTAACACGAGAATGAACCTCATTGGTTCTTACAGAAGCTCAAACGTGCTGCGTAACACTAGAATGAACCTCATTGGTTCTTGCTGAAGCTCAAACAGGCTGCGTAACACGTGAATGAACCTCATTGGATCTTACAGAAGCTCAAACGTGCTGCGTAACACGAGAATGAACCTCATTGGTTCTCACACGTCAAGTGAACATTTTTGAGCTTCTGTATACAACAACTGATGTGTGAGTTGATGAATGTTTATATGGGAATAAAAGCGTAAATTAAATCTGTTCATCATATAAAGTGATTGTGTCTCTTCAAAGTGGTAGTTGCGTAGCTGTCAATGAAGGGACAGAAAGCTCTCTGATTTCATCAAAAATATCTTCATTGGTCTTTCGAAGATGAACAAAAGTCTTTAAGCCTTGTGCATTATATTTCATAAAATATTTAAACAGACCCAAGTTTAAGTAATTTTTCACTGATAATCTTACCCCCCACTAAAGCTCTAACATTTTATTCACATGTATGTTCAGATTTTAAAATAGTGCATCAAAAAGCAATTGACTCTCATGTGTTGCAATTAAACAAGACATTTGAATATGTTCAATGGAGAATTTGAGATTTGAGAACTGCAGCAAATGTGATGTAAACACCACATACACACGGCCTTGTTGTGGCTCTCAAAATAAAGGTAATTTACCTGTCTCGCCTAAAAGTGTCTTAAAAGATGGTGTTCAATATCTGTACAAGTGATAAATTACCTGAACCCCTGGTTGTTGAAGAATCTTCCAGAATCCCATGGCTCTGAATGAAGTTTCTAAAATGAATGCTGCAACAAATTTGGCAAAAACTCTATTTCATTTGCTTTTCAGACTGACAGATCTTGATCTGAATCTGAATCCAGCTCTCAAAGATCTAGTCCTGGGGCCGGTTTCACAAAGCTATTTAAGACTGGTCTATAGTGTTAGACAAGTCTAAAATGTGTTCATAGACTAGTCTAACTTGCATTAGACTGTTTCACAAAAATAATAAAGACTGACTTAATTTAGACCAAAAAAATTAGACACCTTAATCCAGGCTAACTCAGGTCTAAGACTCTGTTACCTTGGCAACCAGCAGTAACAATCAGTTACATTACAAACAGCCAAAAGAAAAGGGAAAATGGCTCATAATTTGTGGTTTGCTGACGACGTTATGGAGAGAGCTATGAGAAAAAAAAGGGTTTTTAGGGACCGCAGTAACCTACTGGAAATATATAATAATGAGGACTTTTCTTTTCAGCACGTCTTTAACGCTCCGCTCAACGGTCGGATTAACGCTGTTAACTAGCAATCTTTTCCAAATTAAACATTTCTTCTTGTTAACATTCTCCGCAAAATTTCCCAAGTAAAATGTCCTTGTAACTGTTATACTCCTCCAACAAACACATATTTTCCGCTGGGGTAAACTGCACTGAGCGGTTGAATGCGCTTACTCGATCCGCCATGTTTTTTATTTTGAAAAGTGTCTTATTTTACCCAGAATGCATTGCAGTGTAGTCCTCCTTAAGATAGTCAGAGTCTTAAATGCTTTGTGGAACAGTCTGATTTAGATGTATATCTGAAGTCTGACTATCTACTATATCTAAGCCATAGTCAAAGTTTACCTTTGTGAAACCGGGCCCTGGCCTTAGGATGTCTTGTAATTGTGCACTATGGTTTATAGTAGAATGTTAATCAGATCTTTGTAGGACACAGTACATGATATTTTCAAGTGGTAGAAACCCAAAAACAAACAAGCAGAGCTGTTTATGAATACAAAACCACAACCTCATTAAACATGAAGAAATTAAGCTTATACTTTCGGTAAATACTTATGCAAAAGAGATGCATGCACACTGAACTTACAGTAAAAGTATTTACCAGAACCAAGATGTCACGATTAAGAGAGAAAATTAAATAACCTTTGTGTGGTTTCTTAAATGCTCAATTACTGTCTATAAACATTTCTTGTTTAGCTCTTCATTCTCTTAAAAACTCATTAAAAAGCCGCACAAACAGCAGCACATTGCCCGAAACCTTCAGCAGGGTTTTTATGCTTGAAGTCTTGAAAGTTTCCCTGTGGTTTTGTGTGCATGTTGGATCTAAATAAAGTGACTTGTCAAACAGCCACAGGAAGCTCGGAGCGTTTGTGAACCCAAAACAGAGGCAAAGTTCCAGTAAACAAGTATTACTCTGTGGCGAAACCATCTCATCTTCACACATAGGGGTAAGATGTGCCACTATGCACAAATATCTAAAAGTAACCATCACATACAAGTCAAATCAAAATCAAACTCATCGCAGTACTCACTAACCTAAAAGAGCTTTCAAACGGTCTTTGTTTCTGTGTTGCTAAGAAATGCATGAAGAGTTTACGGTATTTTTATAGAGTAATAAAGCACAAAATTCAACCAGCAGTCAACACTGGCATTCACATTTATACAATAAAGACAATGCAAATGACAAACACACACAGCAGGTTCATCTAGGGACATAACAATGATTTGATGATAAACATTGAATGGTTTATAAAATCGTGAACAGGAGGATATTTCCGCAGTGCAGTAACTCAACATCTTTTATTGTATTTGTTTGCATGACCAAACTTGCAAAACACACTCAACTATTCCCAAAAAACATTAAAAAAATAATGGGGCAACATACTAGCTACATTCCTAAACATTTAAATTAGTCTTCATATAAAATCATTAAATAATTAAATCAAAGAGTACTATGAAATAAGAAATTAAATCCTCATTTTAATGTTGAAAAAATAGATAACGCTGCATGCATTCATATAGGGCCTTATTTTTCTGTTAAATAAATGCCTGAATTGAATGAAGAAATTTCAATCAACATCAGAATGCAATTCAGATATTATGTTGTTAAACTATTATTTTGGTTCCGATTTTATTTAGATATAAACATGGGAGTTTTCCAGACAGATTAGAGGCCTTCGATGTGAAAACAGGCCTGACAGACGCCTGGAAAATCAGGTCTGAAGGTATCCACTTCCACACACATGAAACAATAAAAACAGAAGGTCAGATTTGTGATTAATTTCAGATTTGAAATCATACGTAATAAAAGTCACAATAGTGGTTAGAACATGTAACAATATAGCTGCTTAAACATTATTACCCACAGCGTGAGAAATAGAAACCCATCTGAGTGTTAGATTAAAGTCTCACAGTGAAGGTGTCAAACCATCTGAATGGACTCAGACACGTGGTGTTTCCAAGCTCAACACTTTCACCTGAGATTGCCGTTTCAGAAATAATAACACTGTACTTTCACCCAATAATCGTCAGCATATCACACACACAGCAGTGGCCGACTCAGAGCGTCACTGTGCGAGCTGCTGAACGCTTTACAACTGAATTTGCTCTGAATAATCAGGTGAATCTCGCGAAAACTGTCAAGGATTCTTCAGCTCACCCTGAAAATCAAAAGAAAGAAATGAGAAATTGTATTTTGCATAAAGAAGCATGAGATTTGCATTGTGACATTATTTTCATCATTCCTCCAAAGCCTCATTACCAAAATTCAATTAAAAAAAATCATTAGTGATATGAAAAAAACTAAATATAATTTAAATTACCAAGTAAAATTGTCAGCCTACCTCATGTACACTTTGTTTCACAGAATTTAAACGATTTTTCAATAATGAAATGTTTCTTAAATTCTCTTGAAAATGTCACAATTCAAAAAATCTTTATGGTGCTAAAAATAGGTTTTATTTTCTTTATGCAAAATTTAAATTTCTATTTTTTTTCTTTAGATCTTGGGGTGAAATATAACTGCAGAAATATTCACTGGTTTATTAAATTAAAAAAATGTCACAAAAATATCACCATAAACTTCAAAAGCCACAAATGGACTGGTAAAAACAATATCGAAGTGCTTGAGCACCATCAAACACTATTACAGACTGAAAAAGAGTCACATCTCAGTGGAGACTGGACTAGATCAGTTCAGGAAGGATGTTACACAGACGAAAAGGGAAAACGAGTAACACGCAATTCTAAAACGGCACATTCCTGATTCATCGGCTGTCTATGTACAAGGGCTCGCTCAGAGCTGGAGTGTTCCTATTCTCTAATCTCTTTTTCCACACAAACACAAACATTGAAATGCTTCAGAAATCCTGTAACAGTGCAGTGATCTGAGCTCCATTTCCAAATGGATCAAAAACACGAGTCATGCAGTTGCTGCGGTCTAAATAAAACCAAATGGTGAAATGCCAAAAAAATAAAATACTCTTCCAAATCCATGCCGCATGAGCGCAGACTTTGGGGCTCAAATGTGAATTCTCAAGGGTACGTCCAAGTCCGACCCTTCATAAAGTCACAACAGTAACAGCTTCTCAGTCCAGCAGCCACAATAAGTCAATACGCAACGCATAATAAAAGCACAGGAGTTTCCACAGGCCTTTCCCACCCGCTCCATCCGGCCCCTTTACGACACTCTAGTGGTTTTGATCGATCGCTGTAGAGGAGGAGCATCCAAAGCTCTTTATGAAAAAGCAGCATCAACTTAAGAGAGATTAAACTTGACCACATGAAATGACATTTGTTTTGTTTTTTTATGGAGAAAAGGGATTTTCCCTCCGGTGTGTTTCTGTTTTAATCTCAGAGAGGTGTGTGAGTCTCAGCTCAGATCAGGTCTTCAGAAGTCCTCTCCTTCTCTCCTCCCGCGAGTGCGCTTTAGGCCTCGGAGCCCAGGGAAGTTCTGGTGGGACTGGGCGGCAGACGGGCCGCGGCGCTGTGCTCCGTCCGGAAACTATATTCATACTGACACACATATATACAAGCAGAAAGAGTTAAACACACCATCTGAGAGTGTTTCATAGCAAACACTGACCTCTAGTGGCTCAAATATCGGTACTGCAGCACACAACTCTAATGATCTCAAATTCAACATTTCAAAACTAATTATATGAAATGATATATCAGTGTGGTTGTACTTCAAAAATTATTCTAATATGCTGATTTGCTACTCAAAAAACATTATCAATGTTGGAATCCGCTTAATATTTTTGTGGAAACCGTGATACACTTTTTTCAGGATTCTCTAATGAATAGAAAGAACAGCATTTATTTGAACTAGAAATTTTCTGCAACTTTATAAATGTGACACTTTTGATCAATTTATTGCAACCTTAATGAATGAGGAACTCAACTAGACTTATATAAAACAAACCAATATTCTATAATAATAGAACTACTTATTGATAATAACAACTATAAAATCTATAGTGCATTGAGGCCTTTTCACACACACACACATATATATATATATAATTTTTTTGCATTTAAATGGGGGGAAAAAGGACCGTAGATTGTCATGGTTGAAACTCAACGGATCCTCACCTCTTTCTCAATCTCTGCAAGTGATTTGATTCTGATGCCCATTAGATCAACCTGGTGCAACTGAAATACAGACACACAATTCTCCTCAATGTCCAGATAAGCTCTTGTACTAGTTACCTATAACACATTATTCTCTACTGACAAATGGCTTTTTATCCTTTGAAAGCTTTTGAAGTATTTTGTTTAGTCACATCTATATCTTTACAGCCTACAGACACATGAAAACAGAGTAACAGACTCACATCACTGGAGGCACACGCAAACTTCTCCGAGATCATGAAAGGCACTCCATCCATAGCTGAGAAGTCAAGAAAGCAGAATTAACTAGAGTACAATAGAAAGAGTTACCTATAATTTGTCCAGCACAAAAATCAGCAAAATGTTAATAAATCATTCTATCAAATAAAAATTCGAATGGCTATGAAAAGTAGGCCTGTCACAATCATGAATTTTGTGCTGACGATTCATTATTAAACAAATATATTTGTGATTTGTGATTAATGATTAAATTCTGTGTCACTTACAGTGTAAGCCTAATATGTTATTCTGATACTTGGAATCGTATATATTACAAAAAATGATAACTAAAATAAAACCACATAATTTACTCTAACTGCTGTGAAAATGTATATATTAATATAATATAGAGCTGCACAATTAGTCGTTTAAAGAACGCGATCGCAACAATAACAGGAAACATTGAGATCCGTGTTGGCACTGTCGTTGATCCAGAGAGAGCAGTTATCATGTATAAATATAAAACAGTCTGTTCAACCACACAGTATCATCATTTCTGTTAATAATTCAAATGATCACAGAAGTACTGGGTTAAAAGATTTTACTTCGGATATAAACACTGATGTCTACGGTAGCGATCAAAATAGAGGATATCACCTTATGAAAGCAACTATATGCTTCAAATAAAAATTGCATCAACTACATCGTCACACCAGTAGGTGGCGACAAGTGATAAAAATGTTTTTGTCATAAATGCTAATTCATCCAGTAATGTAAAAAGTGAAATCTTTATGGGAGACATTCAAAAAAATTAATAATTCAAATTAATTAAATATTTTTTAAATAGAGTGCAGCCATTAAGATTCTGTCAGAACCTCTAATTACATGTTATTTTGTGTAGTGGACTATTCAGAATGGTGGGAGAATATTAATATAATATAATATAATATAATATAATATAATATAATATAATATATGAAGTCTGATTAAACCAACAAAGCTTAATTTTGTATGAAGTAAGACCTTTTGCTATCTTTATATACTTTACATGTTTTTTTTTGTTTTTTTTGGAAAATGTGATTTATGAATGTGATAAATGAAATGTAAACTGCACAATTATCTCAATTACGATTAAATTGATTAACCACAATTAGATGATTAATCAATAACCGCAAAAGGCCTAATGACAAATCAACAAAATTACTACAAATTGTCTAATTATTTGTAAGTTGTTTTGGATAAAAACATCTGCTAAATGATAAATAAAACTAAATCATTATGGAGACATCATTCTTCTTCACGAATGTGTGCGGTAATAAATGAGCTCAGAACAGAGAGAGATATTCGGACTCCTCACTGAACACCATCTGGAAGAGTTAAACAGATTCCACCTCGAGAAGGGTTTATTATTACATCCCTAAAGACAGCAGTTATGAATCCACACGGACACTGAGAGTGCTGATGGGATTTCAGACAGAGGATTATTACATGCAAATTTAACCGAGCCCTCTTTCACTGATCTTCATCTCAAACGTGAGGTGCTAATGACTCAACTCAAGCAGTCATCTGATCTATAATTCTGAACGATAGGTGTTTACATTGACAATATATATCATATAGCCTATACTGTTTTTTAGTTAGAAAAAGTAAACTTACAGAGTAAATCCATTAGTACTTCTTTATAATGAATGAATGAATGATTAATTTAGTTTGTAAAAGCGTGTGAATTTCTAGACTGGAGCTCTAGGAACATGTCTCTCTTTGGGGGTCTTAGTTGCCCTGATGGGATATTGAAGATGTTGTGAAGGTGTTCAGTTTGGGTCAGCTGTGTTTTGTGCGGTTCTGGTACCAGAGATGGCATAGAGGTTGGAATTCTGGTGTTCAAAGTCTGGTCTGGTTGTGCTTTTTCTGAAACATGCCGGCAGGGTCATGGATATGTGCCTGTGGAGAAACAGAAATAGAAGACTTAATCAAACAAGTATTCAACATATCTTATTTCAACCTCAAAATGATCAGTTCTGTCAGGTCCATTTAAGTCAAGAACACACATGACAATAGAAATGAATAGGAAATTGTATTGAATAAATTTGCAATTCAAGTTGATAATTAAAATTTGGCGGTATGGCTCTGTTCAGGGAGTCCTCTGACCTTTCATGAGGACCATGAAATAGCAGAGAGTCAGGGGACATCAGCAGCATTAGGGAACGCTCACAGTTTAGCACTGGGAGAGCAGAACTATTCCCCCATATGAACAGAGCAGCAACGATGACAGAATAGCAAAAGCCACGTTATACACGACAAGGAGCTGGGGAGGTGGTGGGTTAAAGAGAGCGAGCAGCAAGCAGTTATGAGCGAACTGAATCTGTTTAAATAGGGCGCCCTGATTTGAGCGTTGCCATTAGCAGCGAGGGGAGATGAACAGCTGATGCGCTGATGCAGCTCAGCTGAGCAGATCGCTGATGAGACCGTGTTGTTGGCCAATAGCGTTGGCCTGCCAGAACTGATGCTGACGCTCAATTTGTTTGTCTCATCCGCTGTAAAAAAAACAAAACAAAAAACAAACAAAAAAACACAGCTGCTTTTTAAATCATACTAAATGTCCCTGGCAATCTTTCATCTGACTGACAACCTTGATGAAGTGATAATTCTGTCTCAGATCACATGAGGAGATCTACATCCTAGTAAAACTAACTGTTTGCTGGATGATGCTTGACCATTTCAGTACATTTTGTCCAAAACTAATTTTTTAAGGATATTTTCAGCAGTTGTGCTTTAAGAATTTATGTTTTTAGCGACAAATCTTCAAATTAGCTGTTAGAAAACCCTCTCAGAGAAATGTCTTGTGCACATCTCGTCATGAGAGTGTTTTTAAGGGCGTTTTCAGACCTGTAGATCATTCGATTGGTTCTGAAACAGGGGCTTTATTTGTTACAATGTTGCATTTTCTTCATGGATTGTTTCGCTTTCACAAGGCAACACTTTAAAGCGTACTAACATGCGTTTATGCAAGTCACATGTGAGTAAATCTGTCCTCTTATTGGTCAGACTTCTGCGTCATTCATCAAGATTAATCTATAGCTGTTGTGACACGCAAACACCTACTTGATTCCCGCTCTGACTGATAAATTATATATATTTAATTACATTTAAAATTTTAAATGTAAACTTTTACATTTTTGTGAAAACGCCCCAATGACGTGACAAGTTAAAAATACTGCTGCTTTTTAATAAAACATTGTTGCGCTACATATAGCTGTTTTTGAACGCAAGAATCAGTGGTATTTTAGCAATATATACCATTATAGTTAGTGGTTCAACAAATCACAAAACTCACGGTTCATCATATTACGGATTTTGAGTCATGGATTGCATAATTATTCAGATCAGCAACAAAAAAAAATGTCTAGGCTGATTTCACTTTAAGACCGAATGCACGGCCGATTTCTTCCTCAACCGTTTTCGTTCACTTAGACATGTATAGACACTCAGACATGTGTATGTGTCCGTTTAAGCACATAGAGATGTGAAAGAGGAATCAATTCAGTGTTCACACACATTATGCATTAGAAACCGCTATTTTCAGGATGAAACATAAGAAATTGCTCCAGTAACATGATCCCTGCTGCTAGCACACGTTCAGATAAAGCTGTGCATTTACTACAGATCCATTTAATAACAGGAGAATGCTGTAGGTCTCATGTGCGACACACACCATTAAACACTCATAACATGACTAAAGCACCACATACACACATGACTTCTGCTCTGTCGATGTGTTCAGTGTGTAGGTGTTCTGCTGGCAGCTGTAAGGGAAACTCCACACTTAATACCAAATCATGACAAAACAAACAAATCTATCCACTTTTTTCCTAGCAAGCCTTCTGTGATTTAGATTATGGGAGGCACTTCCGATTTGGGGAAGTTCCACTCAAAATGACTTCAACACACCATAAGGTTAGACTACAAATAATCCTCATCCGGCAAACGTTTGGTATAACAAGAATGTGGCAAGAGTCGCCGTGTTTCAGTCGCTGGATTATTTTCCTCCTGATTATATTCTTTCCTTCTTTTTCCTTTGTCTTTTTCATACCGTTACAGCAGAATACAAACATATTCTCTGCATTTGTGATTTGCTCTCTTGATTTAATTTACAATATATCCCATGAATAAATCACTGGAACGCACTAAGGATCTCTCGTTTATTCCCCAAATCCTCACGTCTCTTTCCAGGTTTGCTTTCACATGTATGCAGTGTTTATTGCAATGTTTCTAAAGCAAGTAAACACAATATTTATTATCTGTCAAATGAGGGAAATTTCTTTGAAATAATATCACTCAGTGTTCCAGTTAATTAACATTTTTGATTAAGGCATCTAATGTTACAAAATACAGATATATATTACTGTAGTGATATTTAACACATCCTTAATATTGCTGCAGAAATAATCGAGCTTTTGGGGTTATTCATGGTCTGGTGTAGTTATTTTTTAATGCTTTTACACTTTTAAATGTCCTTTTAATATTCAATGGTTGAAGGTTGAGTAGAATTGTTTCTACTTTCTAGAAGTGCTTATTACTCCGTTCATAGAGCGAACCTTTCACCGATTGCTTACATTTTAATGAAAGTTACTCCTATAATTCGGTCAAAACCTCAATGGGCATAGGGAAAAGGTGGATATAAACAGAATTTAGTCGTGTTAAACCACTGATACTCTCCCTTTGTAATGTGGTAAAGATAACTGACTTGAATTAAAGTGACTGAATTTATAGCATTATAATATTTCCTTTATAACGTCCAAAACAGGAACGAGAGTGTTGTTATCTAACCCTATCCCATAAGTGTTCACTTATGTTAGTCAAGGGTTCATGCATCAAATTTGGTTTTACATTACCATTTCCACCTCTAAGATTTCGATATGTTAATAATGACATAGGTTCCCAGACATGCAGTCGGAGACGGCCATTCCCTTTTTTGCGATTCATTTTTGGTTATGTGACTTCACTGCAGTTGTATCCGGTTATATATAATAGGATCACAGGCAGACCGTATCAAGAGAGCAGACAGACAGAGAGGAAACCATGAGAGGGAAACAGCTGGAACAGACACTTCCCATTTGGGTCAGAAAAAGCTCCGGGGCGTACAAAACCCTGAGACACAAACAAGCCCGTAAACATACACATTTTACACAAGAATAGCATGTGAAAGCACTCTTAAACATTTCATTAGTCCAGTTATATCATGGAAAACAGCATGTTATGTCTTAATTTGATTAATACTGTTGGATCAAAAGTGACAGTAAATACATTTATAATGTTTAAAAGATTTCTAATTCAAATAAATGCTGATCTTTGAACTTTCTATTCATCAAAGATTCTTGAAAAAACATATATTGGAACTATGTGGGATATACTATAACTACTGTATCTGGAATGTCCTGAAAAAGCACAACCTCTAAAGAATGCTATGCTGCATCTGCTAATTCAAGTGTTTTTCCATTCCAGGTTTCTCTTCCTCCTCTCAGTTTGTCTCATTCTCTCTCTTTCTATTCTGCAGCAGTTGCTACGAACGCAGTTCACACTTCACAAACACGTACTTGGGCATGACTGGCGCTGGAGTGGAGTTGTTGGTGACAGTCTGGATGTTATTGGTGGTGTTGGTGGAGGAGTTGTTCTGTACAGGTGAAGAGTCCTGGGTTCGTGGCACCTTTCCCATACGGTACCAGATCCCCATATTGTTCAGCTCTCTAAGAGAAAATACAGAATTCACCAAACTGTAAATGATTTACTCAGGATAAATTAAATACACAAAAAGCAAATGTATACTTGATTAAGAATATATCAACAAAGACAGAAAGCGCTTTGGAGATCTCAAAGTACAGACAGAGATCTCCAGATACCTCAGGCAGAAAAATTCTTAAAAACAATAGTGTCTTAATAGGTTTCAGCCTTATGACAATATTAAAGATGTTGAATATTGCTCTAATAATTATATATATTTTTCAGATAGTGGAATGATAATGGGAAACTTGCATTATTTTTTCCACAGGGGAACCATAAATTACCATAAAAAGTTAACCATAAAAAGTTAGATTAGATTATAGATTTTTACCAGAAGTAAAAAACGATTTAAAAAAGATTGTTAGAATATTATTAATATATCACAATGTTAATATAATAAATACATAATTGTATTATATTAATTATATATTATATACATGTATTATTAAAAATTAAAATATATATATTGAGTTCATTCATGGAAGAAAAATATTTACTCATGAAACTCCAGTCATAAAAATATAGTTAATAAATTATTATTCTAATATATTATCATTATTATTAAATAAAGTAGGCCTACATATAATAAATGTAACAGCAATATTTATCTACACACACTAAAACATTTAAATTCATTAAAAAATGCCATGGGGTTTTCTGAAATCTTAACTCACCAAATATAAAGCTGTTAGGTCACGCTTATGTTCCCTAATGCCGTTTAATTTCACATTGCACACCAGCAGAATACTATTCATTTTCTCACTGAATACTTCAACTTGTATTTATTTATATAGCACATTTAATAGCAACGTTGTTGCGCAATAAGTACTTAAACTGTACTTGTACTTAAACAATAAGATATAGATGTATAAAAACATTTATCAAGCTCAGCAGATGAAGGCATGACTACACACTCTTAGACATTCCCCTCACACACCTGTATAATGAGATCAGTGTAGAGAGAAATAAAACTAGATAAAAGTAAGTTATAACTACAATGTACAATACCCTTAACTAAAAGCGAAGTTAAAAAGATAAGTTTTAAATATATCAGGAAGACATTTAGGTCACAAGTTCTTGTGTAGAGTAACTGACCCTATGAACGTATACTGTGGCGGCGCCTGTTTAGAGCGTCCTAAGATACGGATGTCACAGATGGCAGCTTCGGTGGAGTCTCTCGGGATGAACTTAATACATAACCTCCTCTTCCTGAACGCCGGCTCCTCTGGAGTGAGAGAGAGAGAGAGAGAGGAACAGGACATGTTAAAGAAGGTGAAAGGGAGATGGAGTTTACAACAGAAAGAGAAAATAGACGGAACGAGGTCAGCGCTGGAAATGAAAGAGGATCATTTCACACAATCGATTAATTATTTAACACGAGATACTAAATCCACAATGGAGGTCCAGCTCTGCTGCACGTCTAAAAGCAACTACAAACAAACATGTCTTTAACTCTGGTCTCTGGTTTATTTAAGCTACAATAACAGTTAATATCTTGAGTGTCTGTGCAAACAAATAGAGTGGTTTCAGGGAGAGTATGAAATTATTACATTTAGGACTTGAGCCTGAAATTCAAACACAAAACGCAAGTATGTGAACACAAACGCAGCTAGTTATTCAAGCGCGGTTTCACATTTTGCATTCTGAAAAAGACTTCAAAGTATTCATATTTCAACCTAAAATCCACCCTAGGATGCTATGCATATCAATTAGAAAATATGGTTTTGAAGATGCATCAGTTGTGATCTGGCTGAAATAGCTGTTGTAAATGTTCAAGAGGAGATGTGGGCTCTTACGTGTGTCCACGGTTTCCTGAATGGGAATGAATCCCACAGGCAGCGTGTCCTTGATGTCGATGAGCTTCATGTCTACGAGCACATTTCCTAAATGACTCTGTGGAGAGAGACAGGAGAATGTCAATAGACCACATCTCTAGTCATGTACTTGGTTGCAATTATTATTTCTAAATTCTAAACACATAAGAACACAATATTTGAAGCATCATCATCACAATAATAGTCGTGTAATCAAGGTAACCAAAAACAGAAGTAATTTAAAGACAGGAAAAAAAGTAAAACCACAAACATTATTTTCAAGCTCTTTCCGCTTTGGTTTGCCTGAAAAGAATGAATTAGACTAAATGCAGCAAGGAAAGGAAGAAGAAGCATCTCTGTTTTCATGAGTAAAAATAAATAGTCTAAAAAACAAATAGAAGAGATCCTGTGACATATTACAGAGATCATTTTAACTCTAACAAGATATAACATTATATAAACACTTCATCATGAACATGCTCTGGATATTTAAAAAGTTCATCCCCCTTTTTGGCCTTTAAACTGAAGTGGCTCAGAAAAAAATGTTTAAGCAAATGGATTGCACTATATTGTAAATAAGGTGTTGACATATTTCTCTTCTCTAATGACGTGTTTACTGGCGCGAGGGTGGGACAATCTGTAAGTTCAAACCAATAACGGTTGAACCACAACAATCCAATTATCCAATCAATTTCCCGGGACAAAATAAAGTCCCACCCAACAGTTTCTCTTGTTTGAGAAGCCGTTTCACAATACTTCACAATAGGGAAGAACAGTCCGACTTTAACAAATCAGCATCTTGGACTAGAAATATTTGTAAAATGTTATCATAATTAAAAGAAATGATCTAATAAAGAACTGAATTCATGACTCACGTTCTCTTTGGAGAATGCTCTGGTGAAGCACAGATAGCGGGTCACCTTGGATTTGAACAGGCCATCTTTCCACAAATCTGCATCAATCCCATCTGTGGTTTGTGCAACCTAAAAGGAATGAAAAGAAAAACTGATTTGATTATGAATTATAATAAAAATAGTTTTTTCCATTTGCAGAAGGTTACTTGTTTGATTCTGTTCTTAAAGGATAAACAAATAATTGATTCAGTACGACAGCCATGAGCCAATATATGACAAAACACTTTTTATACAATTACCGTAATAATCCATCAGAAAAAAGGCCTGATTTAGTTCAAACGAGTTGGTAATTTAGCATTCTAAACTATAACAGACTTTAATTAGCTTCTCAAGGGCTTCTGGGAAATTCCTACCCTCAATATAAGCACAACAGATTAGGAAGAGTCAAAAAATTGTATTCCTAGATGTGCCTTTAGTGGTGATTATTTTAGGAGGATAAATATAAAAAGATGCAACATCTCAGAACGGCTTTTAAAGAAGTTCTTTTGAGAATAAAAAAGCCTTCAGCTTGTATGGCCCACATGGAGATGGTTAGTGCTAACTGTACAGTGTAGTCCATCTCAACAGCAGTCAACATGCATGCTTGCTCAATAAACAGCATGAGCTGCCCACACAAACAGCCACACATCAGTCATGCCATAGCAGCTGGCTTCCCACAAGCCACTTGACAAACACGACCGAACAATGAGTGGGTAAATGTCACACAAGTGTTAGGGAAAGACCACTATCTGAAGCGATGCAGCATTCAGTCTTAGGGCCGGACATGATGATATGCTTATTTATACACCAAATATATTTATACTATTAGTGTCAGTTATATTTTAATAAGAGAATGCACAGAAAATAAGTCGGAGGGATATATGTTGGGATTAAAATATCTGAGACTTGAAATTTGTGATTGTAAAGGGTTTTAGGAATTTGAAAATGTAGGCTAATCTTCAATTTCCTGCACTATTTCTAGGTGACTGAAATGTAAGTAAATTTGTGACATTGACCATGTGAACTTAAGTTCTGGCTTCCATTGCGACTCAAGATGCTCTATGAAACATCTCAGATCAACCTGGAAAACATGATCACCACATGTGTTCATGTAGCTCAAATACTGCTGTCATTAAAGCAAGAGACACAATCCAAATACTGAGACGCAAATTCATGTTAATTTTTCAAACAATCATTTCACTCACATTGATGATATAATTTGGCATGAAAAATGGGGGGGAAAAAGATTTCACATTTTATAAACCCCATTTAAGACTGAAGATCGTTTTATCTTCCAATTCTCTGCCCACGGCCTACTTTGCTTTGAGGAAGCAAATGCAAGGCCAGTAGGTAAGAAGTCAAGGCTAGCTAAAAATGGTACTTCCTCTTTTTCTGTATTTCCTAATTCCTGCTGTAATAAAATTGTACAATTGCACCAAACTTTGTCGTTGTCCTGCTCAGTATCAGCTAACTTCTCAGTAGATATAAAAAGTCATCACTAACCCTTCAATTTGCTTAAATGCCAAAGACCGATCAATAATAATAATGCTTTACTTTGAAAGCACCATTAATTAGCTAAATTAATCGTTAGTGATGCAAAAGACAGGCATAACACCCTCATAATACTCATAACATCTGTACCAATGAATACTAAATTGGATGAATACTGAAACCCTTTTTTGCCCATCTTTAAAGGAAATGTAAAATTGATGAAGGCAGTTTGATATTAATAATTAAAAAAAGAAAGAATTGTCTGTAAACAACAGGCAAATAACAATGCCTACATTCATTTGAACCAATTTAAAGACACCTTGGATATCTGACAAAGTAATGACTCAATGAAGTCATTGAAGAGCCCAGATTTTAGGGGTTGTCCAAGAGTCAAACCGCAGACTTCTGTAGTTTGATATTGAACAGACACAAGTAGCTCACTGTTAGTGTTGGAAACAACAGATTTCTCTCTATCTCTCTCTCTCTAGTTCTGATGCTTTGCGTGTAGACTACAGCGATTCTGCCATTTGAGAAGACGTTTTGGGGGTGGAATGGCTGCTATCAACAGACCCTGCTTTCACACACTGTCGCGATCCACACAGGAAGCTTTGTTAAGCTCTGCGCAGGAGTGACGACAACGATCGGGACAGCTAAAGGAAACACAACAACCCCACTGCGTCTTCTGCTGCCAAAGTAGATCCAGATCATGTGCGAGTTCCTGCTAAAAAAACACAAATGCAATGGTGCAAAAAAAAAAAATGTACGGCACAAAACGTCAGAAACTGGGCCTGTGATCATAAATGTACTTTCTAGGGTATTACGTGACATTCATGTCAGGCTATTCATGAGGTGCATCATGTAAATATTACTCCTGGGGCCTGTACCATGATGGTATTTTAACAAACTCAGGGTTACAGGATTAGTGTCGAGTTGACAAAACCAAACCAATCCAACCAGGCTTTGTTGGTACCATGATGCTGATCATCAACTTTCTCTGTCAACTCAGGCTTTGATCCTGAGTTTAGGAGTTTAGGTGTGACATCAGTAGCGAACAGCCAATCACATGCTGAGAAAAAGTTAAACTCATTTAAAACTCAATGAAATTCATTTCTCGCGAGAGAAGCAGCGCAATTCACTTATTAAATAAATAAAATAAAGAATTAAAATATTAAGAATTTAAACAAATTTACACAGCAAGAAGAAAATAGCATAGCTGTCTATGAAAGAGGACAACTAAAAGAAAAGTCTCGCTACTGTATATCAGTGCAAGTAAAAGTTGTGAAGTTAGTTTATACAGTTAATAAAGGCATAGAGAGAACTGAACATTTAAGCTCACATGTAGTCATTTTATAGCTTCATCTATTGATTCTAAAGCGTATTACCTTTATATATTTATTCATTTAAACTCTGCATAATAATAATTGATAAACTAAAATTGTACATGTGTGATCGATTAAGGGTATAATAATTACATAAATAATATCTAAATCATACAAAATTATTATTCTAAATAAGCATTACTAAAAGCCAGACGATTTTGTCTTTAAAAATCATTTGCTATGTAGTGACCTTTAATTTGGAGTAGGAACAGGTGGAGTCACTTTATCGCATCAGACATGTGTCCCTTTGCTCACATCTGATTGGACCAAGTTCGATTTTCCAAACTCTTACCTGGAACATACCAGGTAAGCCGTGGAGCGTAAGTTACTATGGCGATGAACACTGCTAAAAGCCAAACCACTTTCATGGTCCCCAAAACTCAGGCTTGGCGCAAAATAAACTGAAACATATCCGGCTAGCCACCAAAACCGGCTTCATGGTACAGGCCCCTGATGATCCTATGCTATGCTGTGGCATTTTTTCCAAAAGGTTTTAGGAAAACAGTCTTGGGGAGATCTTAAAAAATGAAATAGATGTTACAGTGAGAGCAGAACGTTGACACTGTACGCAAACACATTCTTAAAGACGTCTCCTTGATCCCCTTGATAGTACTGATTGTATGATTACATTGATATCGCCTGTATAGCTGTGAGCCTTTGAAACGTCATACCTTTAAACCACATACAGATCGTATTTCTCCCAGCCAAAGGGATTTTCTGCAACTGAGATCAACATGGTTTGTGTGCATGTCTACAGGGCTCTTTGTTGATATTAACTCTAAACAGAAATACATCCAACATCGTTCTAGTATTACATATCAACAATTACACAAGGCATGTCATATTACAGTAGTCCGTTTCACACACATTTACGTGCAATGTCCCGAGTTCACACCTGAAACACGTGGTGTACTGAACTGAGTTCTTGTTGGCGACTTATTAAGCTTGAACGGGGAAATACACACACTTATGTTTCCAAATGTCCCTCTTTGCAAGTATCCTTGTAAACAGTCATTTATGTCTTAAGTGAATGTAAACAGTTGAGAAAGAAAGAGCATGTGTATCAGTATATTACAGTCGTCAACATTAGTAGTGGATCAAAACCTTTCATCAGTTATACATGAATTTTGAACAATACCCGTTCTTGCCTTAGGACAACTTTTTTTGAAAGTTTTTAATCCACTTCAAATGTTGACTACTGTAGATCAGTGCATTCGGTTTTAAAGCGACAGCAGCCTAATATTCCTCCTGCGATCTGTGTCATTCATGTTAATCAAACAAAAGAAAGACCAATAAAATCACTCACTGCTCTTGACTCAATAACATTGAAGACTATGCACTGGTTTTTGTACATTTAATTACTTTATTCAATTTTTGTATATGTAGTATTTAGGCCTATGCAGTTCTTATTTCTAAAGCTTGAAGTTTTTTTGTTCTATTGTAGTTTCTCCTGTTGCTTGTAATTTGACTGTGTACTTGTCTTCAGTAAGCTTAAGAGTTTTTTTTTTTTTTTACTTAAGCTAGTACGGAGTCCCCAGTCGGAGCACTTTCCAGCACTCCTCCCAGTGACCCCAAGAAGGCCGGGTACTCTGCACTGCCGTTTGGCCCGTAGGCACACACGACAGTGAGAGACCTATCCACGACCCGTAGGCGCAGGGTAGCGACCCTCTCGTTCACCGGGGTAAACTCCAACACATGGCGGCTGAGCTGGGGGGCTATAAGCAAAATATACCGTCGTTCTACTGGGGGACTTCAACGCTCACGTGGGCAACGACAGTGACACCTGGAGGGGCGTGATTGGGAGGAACGCCCCCCCCAACCTGAACCCGAGCGGTGTTCAGTTATTGGACTTCTGTGCTAGTTACAGTTTGTCCATAACGAACACCATGTTCAAGCATAAGGGTGTCCACCAGTGCACGTGGCACCAGGACACCCTAGGTCGCAGGTCGATGATTGACTTTGTGGTCGTTTCATCTTACCTGCGGCCGTATGTCTTGGACACTCGGGTGAAGAGAGGGGCGGAGCTGTCAACTGATCACCACCTGGTGGTGAGTTGGATCCGATGGCGGGGGAGGAGGCTGGACAGACTTGACAGAGAGATCTTCAACTCCCACCTCCGGCGGAGCCACAACAGGATTCCGAGGGAGGCTGGAGATATTGAGTCTGAGTGGACCATGTTCTCCACCTCCATTGTCGAAGCGGCTTCTAGAAGCTGTGGCCATAAGGTCTCCGGTGCCTCCGGTTGACCTCAACTGGGGATGTCGTCGGACGGTGGAAGGAATACTTCGAGGATCTCCTCAATCCCGCCGTCACGTCTTCTATTGAGGAAGCAGAGGCTGAGGGCTCAGAGGTGGACTCGTCCATCACCCTAGCTGAGGTCACCGAGGTAGTCAAGAAACTCCGCGGTGGCAAGGCACAGGGGGTGGATGAGATCCGCCCTGAGTACCTCAAGTCTCTGGATGTTGTGGGGCTGTCTTGGCTGAGACGCCTCTGCAGCATCGCGTGGCGGTCGGGGAAAGTGCCTCTGGGATGGCAGACCGGGGTGGTGGTACCTCTTTTTAATAAGGGGGACCAGAGGGTGTGTTCTAACTACAGGGGGATCACACCTCTCAGCCTCCCTGGGAAAGTCTATGCCAGGGTACTGGAGAGGAGAATACGGCCGATAGTGGAACCTCGGATTCAGGAGGAACAGTGCGGTTTTCGTCCGGGCCGTGGAACACTGGACCAGCTCTATACTCTCTTCAGGGTGCTGGAGGGTTCATGGGAGTTTGCCCAACAAGTCCACATGTGCTTTGTGGATTTGGAGAAGGCATTCGACTGTGTCCCTCGCGGCGGCCTGTGGAGGGTGATCCGGGAGTATGGGGTCCGGGGTCCTTTGCTAAGGGCTGTCCGGTCCCTGTATGACCGAAGCAGGAGCTTGGTTCGCATTGCCGGTAGTAAGTCAGACTTGTTCCCGGTGCATGTTGGACTCCGGTAGGGCTGCCCTTTGTCGCCGGTTCTGTTCATAGTTTTTATGGACAGAATTTCTAGGCGCAGCCAGGGGCCGGAGGGTGTCAGGTTTGGGGACCACGCGATTTCGTCTCTGCTTTTTGCGAATGATGTTGTCGTGTTGGCCCCTTCACACCAGGACCTTCAGCATGCACTGGGACGGTTTGCAGCCGAGTGTGAAGCGGCTGGGATGAAAATCAGCACCTCCAAATCCGAGGCCATGGTCCTCAGTCGGAAAAGGGTGGCTTGCTCACTTCAGGTTGGTGGAGAGATCCTTCCTCAAGTGGAGGAGTTTAAGTATCTTGGGGTTTTGTTCACGAGTGAGGGAAGGATGGAACGGGAGATTGACAGACGGATCAGTGCAGCTTCTGCAGTAATGCGGTTGATGTACCGGTCTGTTGTGGTGAAGAAGGAGCTGAGCCGTAAGGCAAAGCTCTCGATTTACCGGTCAATCTACGTTCCTACTCTCACCTATTGTCATGAGCTTTGGGTCATGACCGAAAGGACAAGATCCCGGATACAGGCGGCCGAAATGAGCTTTCTCCGCAGGTTGGCTGGGCGATCCCTTAGAGATAGGGTGAGAAGCTCGGTCACTTGGGAGGAGCTCAGAGTAGAGCCGCTGCTCCTCCACATCGAGAGGTGTCAGCTGAGGTGGCTCGGGCATCTGTTCCGGATGCCTCCTGGACGCCTTCCCGGGGAGGTGTTCCGGGCACGTCCCACTGAGAGGAGACCCCGGACACGATGGAGAGACTATGTCTCCCGGCTGGCCTGGGAACGCCTCGGTATCCCCCCGGAAGAGCTGGAGGAAGTGTCTAGGGAGAGGGAAGTCTGGGCATCTCTGCTTAGACTGCTGCCCCCGCGACCTGGCCCCAGATAAGCGAGAGAAGATGGATGGATGGACTTAAGCTAGTATTAGTTTTTTTGTGACACTGAAATTAATTAAATTTCAATGTACTCAAAAATTTTGAAACTTTATTTAAAGAAAATGTAACTATAGTTTAATATATACCATTATCATAATAAAAACGACTAATTTCGTGATATAAGACTTTGGTCATATCACCCACACCTATCGGTGAAGATGGTTATTTAGCTGGTATTTGACCATTATCAGATTATCTTACAATAACAATCTGCTTGCCCAAATTAACCTTAGTGCTAGTTGCCCTTGTGTCAGTTCCAAAATCAACCAACAGACTAGTAAAATATCAACATTGTGTTTCAAAATTTTGGGGTGAATTTTGAGAAAATATTGTGTACAAATACTATATATATCCTTTATATAGTTTAAAAGTTTGGAGTAAGATTTTTTTCATGTTTTTGAAAGAAGTCTCTCATGCTCAGTCAGTACAGCTGCAATTATTTGATTAAAAATACAGTAAACTGTTTTCTGTTTGAATATATTGTAAAATATCATTTATTCCTGTGATCAAAGCTGAATTTTCAGCACCATTACTCCAGTGTCACATGATCCTTCAGAAATCACTCTAATATGCGGATTTGCTTCTCAAGAAAGACATATTTTTATTATCATCAATGCTGATTTATATAAAATAAAACCAGCTCTTATAAAAATCAGCGTCTGCTAAATGAATTAATGTAAATGTGAAATGTAAATATCGCATTCTTAGTGGCCATTGAGAAACCCGTATTAATCTATGACTCAATATGTTTTTGAATACAGATATAGTGTCTCGCACAGAAACAGCATGCTAGGCACTAAACCAAACCCCCCAAAAAACTAGAAGAACAGATGTCATTTATTGACAAATGCTTTTGGAGGAACAAAGAGTTTTACTTCCTTATGCACTTTCTACACGATCTTCACCATCTGCATAACTGTATAGGACACTTACCACATCATACCCGGTGGGAGCTCGGTTTCTCGAGGCCACAACTCCTACGCCAGTGATCGGGTCCATGGGCATCTCTGGCAGGGCGTCTGAAAGGTCCCGTACCTCAGGCATCATGGAGGAATTCTGAGGAGACAAGAGTGTTGTTAAAACATTTATACCCTAAACAACGAAACACCTGACAGAACATGTCGGATGAGTCTAAATAGAGTTTGTTTTGTCTACAAAAGCAAATTAACTTTTGTTAGACTACCCTTGGTTACGGTTGCTACATCCCATAGGAATGAACTGGGGATTTCCATGAACAGCATGATTTTCAGTAGGATGTGCTAATAAAATGGCATTTTTCTGCTGTTTTTTTTTTTTTTATTAAAGAAGTTAAATTATGCAGCAATGTGAATTAAAAACTACAGAGACTGCATTGGAGGCAAACGCGTACTAAAAGGAGAAAGTTCTCGTTTAAAAGTGAAAACATAGGTATAATGTTTCTAACGTACAATCCATTAACTATGGTGAACATTTCAGTTGCTGCTAGTAATGACACTACAATGACCTGAATCAATACATAAATGTAATTACATAACGTTAATTTACCCTGCAAACACATGCTCGTGATTTAAATAATATATTTGTAGATGAGGGTGACAATCCACAACGTGAACTTCACAACATTTTTTTAAGGACTTGGAAAAGGAAGAAGGAACTCTGGATCACTATTATATGTGACCCAGCAACAACATTGTAGCATATTTCTTTTCCACTGAATTGTGTTTAATACTATCCAAACACACAAATTATCTACAGACTTAAAGTGAAAAAGCTTGTATGACACTCATTTTTCATGATTCAGTTAATTTCCCTAATGCTTCATTTAAAACGCCCTCTTAATTAGAGTATAAAATGATGCCAAATATGGCCTATATTGTTTGTTAGCAAATAGCAATAAAAGGTTTTTAAAAGTCAAAACACTTACTAAAATGTTCACATTTACACAAGCTGATACTCAAACATATCTCTGAGACAACACAGGACAGAATAAAAACATGATGGCACTGCCAAAACATCAAGACAAGCTGACAAATGAAACCAAGTCACTGTGTAAAAGACATGTTTGAACAGAGAACAATATTCTGCAGAATAGAACAAGAGTCTAGATGGAAAGCACAAGAGGGTGGAGACGAAACATTGAGCCAGGCGACAATCTTACACAGCAACTACTTCAAGGGGAAAATATCTTAATGCCAAGACTATTACAATTAGCAGGATTCTGATAATGAAGATGAGTCAACACACTTCCAGAGCATTTCAGAGCTTAAAATGAACAAGAACTTACACGTTACTCTAAAATGTAAACAGTTTTGGCGGGTAAAAGGAGAAAACTTGCATGTCTACCAGAGATCAACAGATTAAACAAAACTGATGAGTTTGTGCAGTGTAAAAATACACTTAATATTCAGTAAAACTATTAATTTGTAGGGTACCAATACCATGACTTCGATACCGGTTCCTGAACGATACTTTCTTCGATACCAATTTTATGAACAGATAATGTTCTAGCAGATGCTGTAACATTAATGTGAAGAGGGGAAAAAACAAGAAAGCTAAACTGTTAATGCAGCAAACCTTAAGGATGAGCACACTTTACAAGATGCCTAGTTTAATGTACTCAACATTAATGTAATTAACTCAATTCTGTTTTCCCCATTAAAATTCTTCTGGATAATCAAATGTAAAATAACACTGCATAGTCTTCACTGTACAAATTAAATATATAGATTAATCCTTATTACAGTTACTTAAGTTACAGTTCTTAATTTACAAAAGTTATTCAGTCAAGAGCATTAAGTGATTTTTTTGTTTTGTTTTGCAGTGAGTGAGTATTTTGTTGTGTGATTAACATTTAAAAACACAGACAGCAGGAATAATAGGCAGCTGTCACTTTAAGACATAATGCACAGATCCAGTTTACTGATACACATGCATTTTCTTTCTCCACTGTTTCCGTTCACTTAACACATATGTTTACTATGTTTACTATGTTTACTAGGATACTCGCCAAGATGGGCATGTGTCTGTTCGTGAAAGAGAGCTCAATTCACTATTCACTTGAATGTTTAAATTTGCATGGCTTAAAAACGTGCAAAAGATCAACTTTCATGACGATGCAGCACTGGCCTGATCTGGACAGTGATGGTTCTGTCAACTCTTGGCCATCAGGCAGTGCTTATTGTCGAGCCCTGCATGTAAATCTAGCATATCAATTCTTTTTATGAAGCATGTGTGAAAGTCTCTATCTTTCTCTCACGTTGAGTGTGCGTGTGTGCAAGAAAGCAACAGAGGGCGCTCTCAGCCAAGCGACGGTGCGCAAAGCTCAGCAGGCAATCAATTTATATTGCACCAGACTTATTTTTTGCCCTTAACTCAATCATAGGTGACTGAAATCCTGAAATTGAATAGCATTAGTTAATTAAAGAAGTTTTTAGTTGCTTAACGTTCAATTTGGTCACATATTCGAGAGATTTACTCGCATTGTAGAGGGTTTTAAAGGCATTCTGGTCTCGTCTCCATCATGCACTTCATCAAATCAACTGGTTTTGGAGTCAGGGTTTGTTATTCCTGAGCATCTAAAGAGTTATGTAGCTGAATACAAATGATTCACAGTCTTTGGATGAAGCTAAGCGCTTTGGAGGCAACCTTGGCAACCAGGCCTGCCCTCCGCGCTCTGCAAACAAGCCACAAAGAAGCTGTGTCAAATCACTGGTGCACATGGAAGCAGCTTGCAGCCAAGCAAACAGCAGAGAGAGGAGAAGAAAGAGAGTGAGATCAAACTGAGAGCATGTGAGAACTCTATAGAGCCGAGAGACAGAGTGTTAAAAAAAAAGGTGTGACGCGATGATCTCTGAAGTCAACAGTGAGAAAACCCAACAGGATTAGACTGCATTCGTTCACAGGGAAGGAATGCAGTTCTTACAGAAAAGGAAATCATATAGCCAATTGTATTTTAGTTTAATGTGAATTAAAAACTCCAATATATTAAATCAGAGATAAAACCGAGATTTCATAAACCCCTTTTCAACTCATAATATGCCCAACTTGGTCCAATTCAATTATACCCAGGAAAAGGCTGTTCTGGGCAAGAAAACACTTAGGCCTAAATCTGCTGGTTTCGAACCAGAAAGCGGTAGCGTCAGTGCTTGAGCAAGGGATACAATTCTCACAAAAGTTTACTTTTCAAAAATATAACAATGCAAAACACAAAACAAAACTTGATAGTATTAAACTTGAGCACTCACTATGTAATCAACGATCAAAACGCAAACTGCAAAGCTACTGCGGTTTCAAACTAGTTAATTTACAAATAGTTATGAGAAATGGATTATTATGAATATGAACTGTATTAGCCCTATATTTAAATAATTGACTTATATTAAAACCAGCTTGTATTGCAATGGCCTAAACAATTCTGAATTAAATTACTAAAAATATGCTCTACAAACTAGTCTGATCTTTTTTAGTTATAGTTAGAAGTTAGAAGAAATGTGGTAAAGATCTGAAAGAGGATTGCAGAACCCAGCTGAGAAAAGGGGTAAATAGTGGAACGCTCCCAATATCCTTTCATTATTATTGAGCCATTCATTCATTATTCATTGATATCCTGATACAGAGCCTCCCTTTGTGATGCATATGATGTATATAGCCAGCGTTGCCGGTCAGCATCAGTGTTCTGGGTGCTGGGCTGTGCACATCCAACCTCCAAAGTAGTTTAACCAGCAAGACCCGCACTATCACTAACTAAGATTAAACCAAGCTGAACCAGCATTAAAATACACAGTGGCTGCATATGGAATAAATTATGTGAATGTGATTGCAACATTTAGCGATCATAAAAACAGAACTTTCAGAATCTGAAATTGGACTGGATTCATTTCAATAGACGAAAATTGGAATGAATGCAAACTCAAAAACAAGTCCATGTCTTTAATATGAAATATGAGCTTCTTATCTATCCTCGGTGGGGGAGAAAACTCCTGTACACTGGAGAAAACATATATCAGATACATTTCTTTAAAAAGAGAGAGAGAGGGAAGTATTATTTTTCATATTTATATTTTTTGCAGTGATCATTAGTGTCACTAAACACACGGTTCATTCCTACTGGAAGCCGGAGGACACCCTCGAGCAGAAACTACACATTTGACCCAGAGAACTAATAAAATAATGTTTTCAGGAAATCCCTAATGTGAAGCTAGCACTATAGAAACGATTAGACTGATTAAACATGAAGACAATAAACACACGACTGTGACAATATATGGTGTATTTGAGTTCTTCAGGCCTTCTCTGGTATTTTCATAATAATAATAAAGTTTATTTATATATGCAATGCTAATCGACACAGCTAATCTCTGTCCAAGAAAAGACATTTAAGAACTTGTTTTTACTCACTTCACATCAAGTTCCTTTTGTGATCTATACTTTTGCGAGAAGCACTGTATAGAATACTATAAAATAATATATTGTCTGCCTCATAAATCAAAGTCAGCATATTTATGCGGGTGCCGCATTTTTTCAAATACGCCGCACTTTCGCCGCATAAATTGCAGATTTCCGCGCAAAATATGCGGAGCTTGCACGATTTCATAATCCCCGCATTTTCGTTGCAAAAAAGTCACATATCTTAGCAGAAAGTTGAAAAATGTTGCGTTTCCTAGACACAAGAGCAGCCATTTCCCCCTGTTGCCATGGGAACGTTATGAAGTGATGTAGTTACATGATGTGAACATCATCGAAAAGCTGTAAAACAGGAAGCACACATTCTATTTTTTTATATTTTATTCATTCGTTTTTACAGAAGTTGTAGCATATTCCTTTTGTAAAGCTATAGAACTTGTTTGACTCAATGTTTTGTAAGTTTGATGTTTTAACGTCTGAAATAAAACGAGATGAGAACTGAAATATTCCAGCACTTTCTGTGATGTAGTATGCTTGCTTATCATAGGAAGTAATAAGAAATGAGTCTTTACATTAAGGTAGTATCCTAGTGAGAACAGGGTGTTGGGGAAAAAAGAACACTTTTTCTTTCTCTTTTTCATCAAACCGCAGTTTTTGCAAGTTCCTGCAAATTTTGCAAGTTCCAGCAATTTCATCGCATAAAATTGCATAAATATCCCGCATATTCCATCGCATTTTTTAAGAAAACGGGCTGCATAATCAAGGATTTTTGCCCGCAACAATCACAAAACAACTCCACATTTTTTCTGGAAGGACTGTTCAAATGCAGGTTATAAGCGACTCAAACTCGCAGTGCTTTACAGAGACGGAGCAGCATTTACTACAGATCACAGAGCCACTCTTCACTAACACAGTACACTGTACAAATATTTATTCAATTGAAATATTGGGGGGAAAGCGTAGCCTTTTCTATTTAAAAAAAAAAAAAAAATAAACATTCGCTCAACATCAAATCACAATTTCGGTTTGATTTTGATTAATCGTGCAGCTCATATGTAAATGGATGGAATTACAACGGTTAGGGTTCATATTAACAGAACTTTCAGAATCTGAGGTTGGACTGGATTCATTTCAATTGTGACAAAATTAGTGCATTTAAACATAGCTAATGAGTATTTGAATTGGATTGGGAAAGTTTAGGGTACATATAAAGAACTTTTGGAATCTGCAGTCAGATGAAAATGCATGTAAACGTGTATGTAGCTAAGAAGAACATATTCTTGAATAAACATGGTCTTAGAATAGTCTTATTAAACAATCAAATGTTGGCAGAACTACAATGGTATTAGCAAAAGGCTTTCCTATCCCTACCCCCAAAAAGGGGACGTAATCATCAATGATTTCCTATTGGATAAATAACAATGAAGCGAAATTCATGCTTGTCTTTCGGACCGGCTATGTCTAACCAGTAGCCTATAATATATGATGAATCTTCATAAACAAATGCACACTAAAGCAATTATCCTAAAGAACAGATGCATGATGCATCCTTCCTGTAACATGAGACTTAAAGGCTCTGCGATGCCTCTCGAACATTAGGGGCAGATCTGCTTTCATATCACTCATCTGCCAGGAGGACAGAGAAGCCTCAGATGGCACAGATGCTGGCACTGTCAGCACACTGCCAACCGAGGAGTCTGGGAGATATTTCAGGGCTCAACAATAAGGACGGCCCAGAGCCAGATTGAGAGAAGCTTGGGCCAGCTGACAGAAGCCACTGCTGCATTTATGCTGTCAATTCAGTATGCACATGGTTTTTTTTTGTAATATAGGCTAGTTGTCAAATAAACCTAGCATTGTATATTACAGATATTGTTAGCTCTTTGATGAATTGCTTTAGTTCCTCTTTGGTAAAAGTGTCTGCTAAATGCATAAATGTAATTTGAATAAATGCTAAAATTATGTTGATAAAGATACTTACTTCTGGGCCAGTGAAAAAATGTACAGGGCAAATAAAAATCAGATCTACTATCCCAACTATGCCAGTAAAACAAATCCTTTTTGTTGAGCTCTGCATGTGTTTGTTTCATTGCTTGTTCAAGTTTACATCACCTCTCTAAGAAAGCATGGCTGTTTGAACAGGTGGATAAAGCAAACATCATCACGGGAAACTAATCAAATCCATGAGGACGGGTTCTAGTCGCCACATCCACTCCAGTTAATATGTATGGATTGATGGGTGTATGTACAGTATGCATGCATGGATGGATGGATGGATGGATGCATGCATGAATGCATGAATGGGTGGTCAGGGATATGATAATCCAAAAGAAAGTGAAAAGTACATGGAAGAACCCATAAATTATGATAACGGCTATCCAAAACAATTTTTAACCATTCTGAGAATTAACATCAACAGAGATCTGGTGCTAATCAAAATGAAATGTCATAGCAGAGGCACAGATTTGGAATGAATCCAGGCCAGAGCATTATAGAAAATACATACAAGATCAATACTTATAGTACAAATACGAAGCAGCTCTTGGTCTATAAATGAATCATACATTACGGCTCCAAATCTCACAAACAAAAGCAGCATTCAGTAGAGAGAGACTGGTCGTAACAACATGCTGATCATTCTAACCCATGCTGGAGTATTTGACAACAAAATTGGTATGTTATACTTGCCTTATCAAATTCATTAGGCATCTTGGTGATAATCTGATCTGAAAATTCAATTTCAACATTTTCAAAGAGCCAATCATAAGAGCATTTATTTCTTACAGCATTACCTCTGTTTACACAGTCACTTGCTTTCTGTAAATTTAATAACAACAGACACTATATAACAGATCAGACATCTGCAGGGTTTCTGTAGGTTTTATGAAGGTAAATGTAAGACCTTTTAAAGAACATTTAGGGAATAAATTGAAGAGAATACATTACATCAATATGCTATCTAAATTTAAATGTCTAAGGAGTATTAGCAACACTTAAATGTTTGGAAAAACAACTTAATGTACAACAAATATCTATTACTTTTTAATTCATTTTACAAAAAAAGTTTAACCATAAACACTCACTTAATTTTGTTATGTTTTCTAGGCTTTATTTTACATTTGAATTTCAAGTAAATGTAGGCCTATCCTAATTTAAAGATGTTTATCCATGAATTGGAAAACAGGACAATTAGTTTAGGTCTCTTTAAGCCTTAATTTATGTAAGGGCGAATTAAGACCTTTTTAAGCCCCTCGGAAACCCTGATCTGAATCATAAACACAGAATTAAAAGACACTCTTAAATGACAATATGACACTCTTGAATTTTATTACAAAGCAGATTAAATATGATCCAATAGACAAGCAATGCTCTGCATTAAATTAATGTATAGCACCTTATCCATATTTCTATTCCCTCATAACCATGAAACATCTCCGTTTTTGTTTAAATGACCAGATATGTAAGATACAAAAGCATACATGTAAGTTAACGTTAATAAATCATTATTATTTACAGTAACATTACTACTCAATATGATTTACTACCCTGCTAAACAATTCACAACTCTTTAAAACATTTCAAACACTTATCTAAGTGTTATTATCATATACTGAGTCCACAATATGAATAAATAATGGACAGTTTTATCATTTGGCTGTAGCCCAATTTTAGCCATTAGCATTAGCAGGCAGGTTGCTAGGAGACTCCTAAGAGAGATTCTATACTTAGCCTAGCCGAGCTAACAAGCTATCCCAATTTAATTTCCACAATATTCCTTTTTTTCAATATTTGTGCAAATAGCAATATGACCATTAAACTCCACATTGACTTAACTGTAAAATGCACTGCGTCCTTCCTTTTCGGACAAAAGCAGCTTTTCATGACCCGCAGCCCACAGCGGTAGCAGCAGACGTAGCAGCGGCCGCAGGAGCCTCGGCAGCGCGTAAGAGCAGAGCGGGGCGGAATGGAAGAGAATGCGGCGGGAAGAGCACGAAAGGTCGGGTGGGAGAAAGCAGAAGCGGAGCTAACAGTGCTAATGCTAATCGACGTCTCTCTTACCCCAATATACTTCACACAGATTGACAGACAGACGCTGCTGTTTGAAAATATATGCGCCAGTGGTTCCTCTTCTGTCTGTCGTTACAGCTCACGACTGAACTGTTGACATTCCCGTTAATCAGTTAATCCATTTCAAAGGATGCATTTCTCCTTAATTTGCCAGAGTCGTTTAGGGATCCTCAGAAGCTGCCATTTCTATTCTAACCAGTCACTGAAACTGAGAGAGGAGAGGGTGGGAGTGGGAACTACGAGAGTGTGTGTGTGTGTGTGTGTGTGTGTGTGTGTGTGTGTGTGTTCTGTGTGTTCTGTGTATTGTTGCTGATGTTGTTATTAAGTCTTTGCCTTTTCTGTTTTATATTCTGAATACCCAACAGTTTCACACAAAAACATAAAAACAAATGCTATTGCTGTAATGCAAAACTAGATTTAATCTGGAGATTTAAAGATATAGCTAGAGGGTAGGCTATGCATGTTGATTAATTAATACGTGGTTTCTTTCAATAATTTAATGTTATCAGCCCTTAGTTAAAGTAAGGTGATATTATAGTACAATGATGGTATCCGATTATTAATATTATGGTAGTTTATAGTCTCATATATGGTAGGGCAGGTATTTTTTTTTAATTGGGGTCCTGGGGCCACAAGGGAGTATTTGCCTATACCACAACTGGGAAGCTTGTCTTCTGTAGACGGAAGGATGCCAACGACGATAAATAGGCTACATTTACATAAATAAATTATACATCTAATATTTTCCAAATAATTTTTTACACAAAAGTAATTTTTTCACAGTATAAATAGCTACCTATTCAATTTTAGAATGGAGGTCCCTCACAGGATGATCATACTTGGGAGACTGAGACCCCTGTTCTTAATGATTACCATATTCATAGGCCTATATGTTCATCAAAAGGAACTTCAAAAAATACCATGGTACAGGTCCATAAAGCTGTGGAATTATTCTGGAACCATGTTTAAAACCATGTTTTAAATATAATGGTTGTAAATGGAAGTTTCACTGTGATTGTGCTATTGAATATGTTGATGGTTTTATATGAGAAAAGGCCCAAAGTTACATATTTTGATTAATACTGCAGTTGCTGTAACCAAAACAGCTTTCATATCAGATTTTGAGTGTTAAAGTTTTCAGCTTATATTTCAATGATGCTGTATATGCACAATGGTAAAACTGGTTAACCTTGGTAAATATTGCTTATGTTCAATAAGCTTATGTGAAATATGCAGGTGTGTTTGAGTGTGAAAGATAGATATGGTGATATTTAGCAGCAACACCACGATCATGGTTGTCAGATAAAATCTCATTGACTGAGTGTTATTTTCACAGTATTGGACAAACACTGAAAGCTCTTCATGCCCCAGATCAGAACTAATGAGATCGGTGTAATGAAGCCCACAGTTCATTCTTAAGAAGGATTAAGTTAGAGACCAACGCTTTACTAGCATGTGTAGATTGCGAATCTCTGCACCATTTCATTTTTAATCACAAACTGGGGTTTTAATCAATGACATAATATTTGAGGATTGTAGATGTATAATTTGCATGTATGCATGGCCAAATGTTTGATCCTGAATTGTATGTGAAGGATGTGAGTATATGCTATGCAATGCACCCAGCTCATGTTGTTGCATATTTGTTATCTGAATGTATAAATGTGCTGTCAGCAATGCCCACTGATCTGCAACCTTTTAAAGAGTGCCATCTGGAGTGCCATGCAGACATGATAATCTCACTTTAATTACATTAGCAATGCCATCAGTTAGTGAGAGTGGAGGGCTCCCCCAAATTATAAATGATTGTATTAAGTCACATGTCAGATGTGTGTCATGATGGCTGGTGTTAGATTAATGGAATTATGATTTCCAGATTTATAAATTCAAAATGATCAAGATCTTTCCTGTAAGTTAGGCTATGCTTTCTTTAGACTGGATGTTTGAATTAAACCTGTGTGTGTGTGTGTGTGTGTGTGTGTGTGTGTGTGTGTGTGTGTGTGTGTGTGTGTGTGTGTGTGTGTGTGTGTGTGTGTGTGTGTGTGCGTGCGTGCGTGCGTGCGTGCGTGCGTGTGTGATTGAAGTAAACCCTAAAGGCTGATTTATACTTCTGCGTCGGACCTACGCCTACGGCGTAGCTACGGCGTAAGTTCGACGCAGAAGTATAAATTTTATAAATAGATTTATACTTCTGCGTCGGACCTACGCCGGAGCCTCTACGCCGTAGACTACGCTTTGGTTTTAATTTATACTTCTGCGTCGTTGTCCGCATTGACGCACGCAGAGGGAGCATGTGAAACCCGAGGGAGCGGTTTGAGCAGACCAATCACAGCTCTTGCGTCCGCGTAGAATTGACGCGTTGTTTTTGTCCTTTTTGTAGAGGTGCACGTCAGGGTACGCCGAAGGATACGCGCGCTACGCACAGCCTTAGCTACGGCGTATGTTCGACGCAGAAGTATAAATTGGGCTTAAAAAAGTGTGTGTGTGTGTGTGTGTGTGTGTGTGTGTGTGTGTGTGTGTGTGTGTGTGTGTGTTGCATTTTGCAACTTTCAGAACTTTGGAGTCTTCTCTTAATGACTAATGTCCGGTGTTATTTGAATATTGTATTCTGTGTGTATTATTGTACAATTTATTCATATTTTGAATTAGCTTTTATTTTTGTTTTCAGTTTTTAATTTTAGTTTTAATACTTTTAAGTTTTAGTAGTTTAGTTATGTTTTTGTCAATTTTCTATTTACCCATTTTCTTTATTTCTAAATAGTTTTTATTATCTATCTACCTATTTTCAAATTAATTGTCAATGCAACGTTTCTCATTTTCATTTAAGATTTTTAATGGGACATTTTTCATCTAATATTTATTTTATTTTATTTATTTTATTTTAATAACCAAAAACAATTTGAAATATTTTTAGTTTAGTTAACACTTCAGCCGTCATTGGTTGAATGATGAGAAATGGTCACATCGCTGTGAACTGTTATTGTATAAAACAATTATTTTTAAAAAAAAAAGATAAAAATCAAAATTACATCTTTTGTGTTCCACAGAACAATATAACTTCATACGGTTTGGAAGAGCCTGAGGGCGAGTAAAAAACTTGAATTTAACCTCTGCTCTACTTAGTGCTTTTGTTTCATGTCATTTCTAGGTTTCAGTCTGAGTTATTAGCTACTTATGAAGATATGAAAGGATTGAAGTAAAGACGGTTTAAACTAACCTTGACCTTAAATCTCATCTTTAGCTAAGACTCTAGAAGTGTGCTCTGATTTCCTCTGTCTTCTCCTCTTGTGCTCGTGTTGTATGACCACAGGAGGGTGGCATTGCTACAGCTGTGTGAGATGTGTGTTCATGTGTCTGTGAGATCAGCTGTGTGTGTCAGAAAAGAGAAACATCCGAAATGTGTAATGACAGCCATATTGACAGTGGCTTTCACTGCTTATCTACTGCATTTTCTTCCCTTGTTTGAAGAAAAGGGTGATTAGTAAATAAAGTAGAGAATAAATATAATGTGTACGTACCTTATGTGCGTTTTCATAAGGTGTTCTTGTGTTGTTGTGTTTTTTGCAGGGTTCTATGGCATTCTGGTTTCTACAGATGAATTGGTTCCTTTCTTTAATTTACAGTAAATGGGTTACAAGCCAAAATTGAAAACTTAGGCTTATGAGTTTGTTCAAATCATTAGCTTTAAGTATGAGGAGTAGTGATGCTTGCATTTTGCAAACACCACTAATGATTTATTATGCACATATTTCTTCATTTGTTTAGCCTGAAATGTTATTGTTTTATATACTACTGTTTAAAAGTATGGGGTTGGTAAGAGTCTCTTCTGCTCACCAAGGCTGCATTTATTTGATCAAAAATACATTAAAAAGTAATATTGTGAAGTATTATTACAATTTAAAATAACTGTTCTCTATTTTTAATATAGTTTAAAATGTAATTTATGCCCGTGATGCAAAGCTGAATTTCACCTGATCCTTCAGAAATCATTTTAATTTGCTGATTTGCTGCTCAAGAAAATATTCTTATTATTATCAATGTTAAAAATAGTTATGCTGCTTAATATTTTTATGGAAAACATGATACATTATTTTCGAGATTATTTGTTCAAGAGAACAGCATTTATTTGAAATAAATGTTTTAAAAGTCTTTAATGCATCCTTGCTGAATTTGAACAGTATATGGTGTATATCTCCCACTATAATGTTTGTCTTTTTTCAGTTGAGTATTGAAAAACAGCATTTGTAAAGACGAGTCATATCAGCTTGGCACAGAAGCTGTGGTGTATATATAGTGTTCTCACTGTCCAGTTGGTGTGTAGGTTGTGTAGGTGCACTTCTTGTTTTCTTATTTGTTCATCTGACACTGTACTGGGCTTCAGTTCCAACAGCATATCTTTGTTAATGCTTGTTTTAAATGCTTCACTCTTTCCTAAGTTGCATTCTTAATTTTATATTTTATTTATGTCTCTGTTATGTACTATATTTTCCATACATTGGATGAATCACTATATCACTTTCCTTGGATTTATTGGATAAAATTAACTCTTTTGTCTTTTTCAAAATGCTAATTCCACTGCTACCTCACTCTCAACATGCATTCAATTTCCATAAAAGCACAATTTTTTTGTAATCTATGAGAGTGTTAGTCAGCGGCCAGTGGTGTAGCGGTTCAAGCTCAGGTCTGGTAACCAGATGGTTCAAGTTCTGCAAGGACTGAGTTATTAGCTTGTTTGGACTCTACTAGAACAGGTTTTCATACTGGAATGTTAAAAAAAAAAATTATTTTCCCCATATGTGTCATTGTTGCAGCTCCTCTCTTCTAAGTCTGTCAGTAATGCTTGGTTTAGTTCCTGTCTCTATTAAGCCCCTCCTTCTATAAAGCTCAATGTGTTCTGATTGGTCGGCTGGACCAGTGTGTTGTGATTGGTCAACTGCTCGCTGTTTGAGAAATGCCCCGCCTCTTACCATAACCACTTGTTTCAATAAAGCACAAAGTCCCTCCAAAGGGATCATTCTCCTCATTATCAATTGTTAAAAGTGTATTTCTTTGGCTAGTTTTTTTTTGCAAGCCTTTAACTGCCCCCCCCCCCCTAGACCTATGGTTGGTCTTGTTTTTTTTCCAGACATTTTCCAGATTATTGTAGAAGTGTAGAAATTATTGAAAATTAAACAGAAAAAAACTTAGATAAGTTTAAGCTTATTAAATTATTTAATGTAAAAATATAATTATTAATATTATATATAAAATATATATATTACACAATATATTTTACTCTAAAACTGCAAGAAAATTAAAGCCAAAAATCTGAACAAGTTGTGTTCCAAATTTTAGGTTGATATCTCAAAAAATGAGTTTTCAGTAATATTTTATTCAGGCGCAGTACCAAACTGTTTCACTAGGTGAACACCAGACTCCATTACTGCCCATATAAGGGCGCCTCCATTTTCATATATGTTTTGAGTGATCTGAACCATGTATTTCCATAATTTTCATACAATTTATGAAGTAGACATCCTATTCAGAAGTAGTATGGGTGGTTTGGCAGTATTTGATTTGAATTCAACCACTAATAAATGCATAAAAAGACCTGCGTGTGCATATGTGCGTTATAGCTCGCAGCCGCATCACAAATCGTGAATCCATAATATTTTTCTTTATATTTAAAACATTTTCAGACCTTTTTTTCTCATAAAATGGAATTGGTGTTATCTTTTGAACTCTTGGCATGAAAATAAACTTAGGTTTCTACCAATCTTTCATAATTTTTCATCATTTATTGCTATTTCAAAATAAAGGCCTAAATACTCCTAATTAATATGAAATATTCTTGTTGCAAATTGATAAATTACTGCTCCTCTGTAATTTATTTTAAAAAACAGCCACCAAATATGAAAACTAGAGTATTTAAGCTTTCAAATGATATATAGTTTGTCAATATTACTTTAGGTTTTTACTAAGTTATTATTGTTTTGAATATATAGTGGCAAACGTCCCACCTGTGGGATGGTGACACTTAATAGGGATCCACCTAAAAAAATTAAAATTCTGTCATTATTTACTCTTTCTTTGTAGAAGCCATTGGTTACTGCATGCTTCTAATTATCACACGTACATTAGCTGAATGGAGAATGATTTTGGCGGAAGGGGAATAATTTCAGAGAATAATGACTTGGCTATGCATATATAACATTGAAGTTATTTGGACTGTATTTGGACTGTTTTGTTTGCTTGCATGCATCATGGTGAAGCACACTTTGTGTGAGATTATTCTCTCTCTCTATAATGGGGTTATCAATGACACCTCCAGTGCCGGGCTCAGAGAGGTCAGAGGTCACTGCATCCCATTGCCAATGTCGACTGAACTCTGATTTGGCTTCTTTTTTTGGATGACAGTAAAGGTTTGTCTTATTGTCCACTCCCTAAAGAAGCAGAGATATCAATGGCCAAGCAGGCATACAATGCGACAATATTATACAATTTTAATGCTACTTAAAAATACATAATGTGAAAATATTTTAGGACAATGTATATTTGCTAATGTATATGTGGTTTTCAAATGTGTTTAGTGACTTTTGTTTGCAATTTTTTTCATTAAATGATATTATTTACACACTCTCTCTCTCTCTCTCTCTCTCTCTCTCTCTCTCTCTCTCTCTCTCTCTCTCTCTCATACAAACACGCACACACACACACACACATATAAAAATATTGTTTTTCCGTATATATTTATATATATATATATAGCCTATATATGTGCTACAAATATTTTTTAATGTATATAATTAAAAAAATTATATATGTAGATGTATATATATGTATATATATGTTTTGAATATATTTTAATAACTATATATTTAGTATATATATATATATATTTAGTGTATAACTATATATTTAGTATATATATATATTTAGTGTATAACTATATATTTAGTATATTTCAGCAAGAACAGACAATACATTTCGATTTTTCTTGCTGATGTAGTAGATTTTAAAGTCTTCACAAATTTACTATTTAGAAATGCACGAAACATCCCGGTGTACTGTATATTCACTGTAGATACACACACTTATTATACACAAGTGAGCACGGCTCTGTCTCTGAGGCCGATCTGTTGTTTTGCCGGAGGCTGAGAAGGTATTGTACAGCTTCACCCACATTTGACGTTTTCATGCAAGCATTTATGAAAAGGTCAACAAATGACTTATGACAAGTAATGCTAGTGCACTGTTGTGTAAGTACTACAGTTATCTATCCTTATACAGTCTTTACAATCAAGAAAGAGAGACAGATCAGGAGAGTAGTCTAGCTAGTTGTGATGCACCGCAGCTCATCTTTCAATATGAATATATTCTGAATGCACAGACATACACTTTTATGTTGCTTAATGCAATATACTGCATATAAAAAAGACAAAATATAATGGAAACATATTGGGATATGTAAACATTTGCATGCAATGGATGTTTTATACAGAAATATTAACATTTGTCATTCCATTATGCACCACCTCTGAATGTACCACCACCATTTAAATGTGACTATTAGTCACGGAGTGATAAAATCTGACATCACACATTCAATTGCGAGTGCTATTTCAACAACCTGCACCTGAGACTGAGCACGATGAGCCATCAACCAGACAAAATGACAGTCCAAACTGAAAATAAATGATAATCTGTGAGGAACGGGAGGGTTGGGCTATGGCTGTCGAACCACTGCCTCCCTTCACTGGCACTATAGCAGAGCACACTAGGTAAAAACCCTCTCATTCTTCCATAAAGATATTGATCTTCAGCAATCTGTCTGAATATACCTGTAGGCTGATTCTCATGAGGATTTTGTGACCTCCAGGCCGCAGGCTGAATCCCTATTTTCCCCGAGTGCCAAGTCATTTTCTCCAGCTGATCTGGTGTATGAGTTCGGATGGTCTGTCTGTCTGTCAACATGCATATAAATGGTTTGAAGTGCTTGACCTTTCATCATGACCATTCTCTGTCTGTTCCAACCCTGCTCACCCCCGAGCGCAAATTCATATGCATTAGATATTGTGTGGGCCAGTGCATTTCAAAACGTCCAGGGCCTGTCAGGTTGCAGGGGAAAATATGATCTGCACCATTTTTGTGCAAATGAACCTTAATAACTCTATGGAAGCAATTTCTAGGTGGAGTTTATGAGGACGCTTGTTCAAGGGAACTTTCTAGCTATCAAAGCTCATTGATTAAGCTATATTTTAAATTATAATCATACAGCATCACTGTTGTTATTTTTTCTGAGCAATCGATTTTATGCCTTGTGTCAGTAAACGTGATTTCTGCATGAACAACAACCACTCCATTTCTTCAAAAGATGTAGAAATGTGGTTCTAATTACTATTGAATTATGTTGAGAATTATTAAGTATTTAATTATTGAGTATTAAGTGCGTTAGAGTAGTATTATGTTAGGATCATTGGGATACTATGTTTTAATGTTTTAAATGACTTTTTATTTCCTGTTTTCAGTTTATGTCAGTTTGTTGTGTTTTTGTCATTATTAGTAGTATATATTTTTTTTTTTATAAATGCGTGTATATATTTTTATTTTAGTTTAGTTTTAGTTGTTTTTGGGCTCTACTAGAACAGGTTTTCATGCTTGAATGTTCATTATTTTCCTCATATTCTCCATTGTTGCAGCTCCTCTCTTCCCAGTCTGTCAGTAACACACTGTCAGTTTAGTTCCTGACTCTATGAAGCCCCTCCTTCCATGTGCTCTGATTGGTCGGCTGGACCAGTGTGTTGTGATTGGTCAACCGGTTTGAACGTGTTTGGGAAATGTCCCTCCCATAACATAACCACAACGGCACCTAAAATCACATTTTAAATAAGTAATAAAAAAAAAGTAGGTCTAGTATGAATATAATCTGGATGTACCACATTGTCATTATCATGTGACCCACAAGTGTCAGTTGCGTTGCTTCACTGTCATTCATAAATCTTCTCCTATGGCCTCATGTGATAATAAAATGTCCATCATACTCACACTTCAGCATCTCACTGGAAGTAGTAGGTCATCCGGGTACTTTTTGTCTACACTTTTATGAGTACTGTGAATTCAGACATATTTCTTTTGACACATACTGATTCTTGCCTTCTATATAGTAGGGAAGAATGTGATTTCGGATGCAGCCCACAAGTTTCAATACACTACTAACTAACTCAGCCAGGCCCGTCCCTTTATTCTGCGTATGAATGATTTAAATGAGGAATATTGTGACGTGTTCGTTCCCTGAAGAAACTCAAGACTACATTAGAGGCGTTTCATGGAGTTCAGAAACAGTGACACTGATATAGAGAATAACTCCCGCTGGAGTGATTTGTGCTTTGTTACTTTGAAGACCTTTTTCATGCTCAAACAGCAACATTACACACTAAAGAAATGGAAAAAAAAAGTATGGTTTTATTTTTAGTTAGGCCTATCTATTAGCCCTGCTTCAGTGTGGATCACATTTTCTCTCTCTCACACTATGACAAAATCCAGACTTAGTGTCAAAATGTATGTAAGTTATTCCACTGTAACCCATCTGACCTACATTACTGGTGTCTCCTGCATCCTGACAGCGTGCTAATGCAGTGTGGAGGACATGTGCGCTCAAAACCAGAGGATTATTACGCTTCACAAAAGTCTTTTCGTTATGCTGATTACCACATCTTCATTTCCATTCGTTTGCAGATGTTTTATATGGAAACTTCCTTGAAAATGAGAATTGATCTGCCCTTTTTCCTTCATTCCATCAAAGTAAATTGTTCAAGCGGATTTATATGTGAGAAATCAAGTGCTGGTTAAATCCATGAACTGATTTAGTTACTAGATCTACATGCATGTGGGTGTATTGAGCAATGCAATAAAATTCCAGCCTTAATTATTCATATGACTGAACATGGGTTAATCAGTTGTTAGTGCATTTATGGATTAATCATGTAAAAAGAGTTGTGCTATTACTTTAGTGTTTGGATATTATTTTTCCTGATGGACAGTATATTACATTTTTTTTTTTTTTAAATCCCATTGACTTGTGGTAGGCCAATTTACAGTTTACAGTTTTTAATCACATGAGTGTTTCTGGTGATTTTAGCAGGTTAATCTTCAGTTTTTAGTGTGTTCCTGGTCCAAGTCTAAGAAAAACTCTTTTTATGGTCCATATGGGATTTTTCAGTTATTTAAAATTTTATTATTTATAAAAGCAATAGCACTCCTCAACACATCATCATAATATCTGTCCCGGGACAAAATGTGTGCCAATGTTTAATTCTTATAAGGATAAGTGGTTCGTTTTGATCTCTAAGCCCAAATATGAGTGACGTTGATGCTTGCTTTTATGCCTTAGATTAAAATCTATTGATTTAAATTTACAGTACCAACTGTTTTCATTGTGAGGGGTTATGAAAAGTATTTTTTTTTTAGATTTATACCGGATATTTAAGTTCACAGATGAATTTACACATACACTTTATGCTAATGGGATATATAACAAGCTCTTATATAAAAAGTAGCTTCATTTTTTATTTTATCTCGAGGCTCAAAAATTTCACACAACCATACACAGCAGCTCGTAATGATCCTTTTTCAGGAGAATCATGGGTAATGATTACTGGTATAAGACCTCGTTGAGAACATCCTCATATAAAGCAGAAAGACAGGCGTATATGAACATGCTCCTCGTGGACTCCAGCACTCTTTGTTAACGTTCGGATCCTTGGTTAATGTTTGACACATAATGAGGTACAGAGCACAAGCCTATTAATGAGAATATTAGAATTTTTTTTTTTTTTTTGCGCTGGAAGGAGAGAGAGCAAAGATTAATTTGGCCCATGGTTGGTCTGCCTCACTCGTAAATTGCAAAGTTTCCAGTGAGCTCGGATAATGAGCTCTACACGCCTGTCAAGTTGCTTGTCATATGCAGTAATTAATGCTGAGGAGGACTTTCCAGCAAATGGAGGCAAATGCACATATATACAAAACAAACTCACTAAAAATCATATTTTGTGCTTTTAGCTCATTTAAAGAGGCACAGGCCTACATTTCCTAAAGAAAAAAAAGGAGAGCGATTTAAAGGAATAACTAAAAATGTTATAAATACAATTTAGGAGAATTTGTAAAAAATACTTTTTTAAATAAAAAAGGTGATTGACCTTTTTGGACCTTCAAAACAACTGTTAAAAAAATAAAATTCTTATTTTCTTAAATTCTTAATGTTTCAAGCTCATATGACTTTCCTTCTGTCTTTAAATTTCAACTTTTCAATCACTACTTTTATAAATGTTTTGGTTACACTTTATTTTAAGGTGTACTTGTTACAGTGTAGCTAATTATGCATTTAAGTACTGGGGTTTGGTGTAGGGTTAGTTGCATGTAATTATGCATAATTTATAGTAATTACTACAGTAACAACATGTAACGTGTAACAAAGACACTGTAAAATAAAGTGTTACCCTTTTTTTAATTAAAAAAATATGATGTATTTTACCTTTTTAAACCTTCACCACATTTCACAGTATGCATGGATAAAAACGGTAAACTACTGTATTTAGAGCTAAATATAAAGGACGTATCATGTAAACACAGTGGTTGTGAAGTGTATTTATCTGGAAATATCGACCCATTTATGAAGTAAAAATAAGTTAGTATTCCTGAAAAAAAGCTAGCATAAATCAAAATATTATTCTGGGTTAAATAAACAACCCAACATGCTAGGTCAAAATAATACATCTTGGGTTTGTCTGTATTTGACCCAGCAGTGGGTTACAAAACAACTCAAATTGTATTGTAATAATAAATAAAAAGTTCTTTCTTCAACCCAACAGTTTTTAGAGTGTAGAAATATGCTTTACTGTGATACAAATCTTGTTGTGCTCTGTAAAAGAACATGCAGAAGTCGAGACAAAAGAAGTCATGCAGGTTTGGATTGACATGCGGATGAACAAGCAAATGATGACAGAATTCTCATTTTTGTCTGAACTATTCCTTTAACCGTTGTTCTGCAGACTCTTGTATTCCAGAAATATTGCATTTGTTTCAGCATGTACCCTGTAGGCCTAGTGTAGAATAATGATTGTGTTGTGTGGCAGGCTTTAGGATTTTCTATGATCATTTCCTCATATAAGCACATGATGAATCCCTCTCCTGATTTTATTCCTCATAATGCTGTTTTCCTGAGATTTTTTGCCATTATAATATACATGTCTAATAGGCATGCTCACCCTTCTCTACAGCCCATTATCACGGGCGCCATTTATCTCTCTAATGTTTCTTTTGTTTCACCCACAAGTGTTGCCAGGTCAGTCATTTGTTTAACAAAATAAATGAAGTTTGCTTCTGTGCACCTTTTATTTATAGCTGGAGGAGATGAAAAGTAGTCTTTCTTGTTCCCCGCAACCGTAGCTTCATGCAAGCCATGAATATTAAAATCATTTGCTTTCTGCAGGTTTGCTGAGTGGGGAGAAATTTATTTTTCACCCCGCTACGATGTATTATTCATCGGCGAACGTAAATAATGCATGACTGGTTCTCTGAGAAAATGAACCCTTCCCCTCTGAACCCGCACAGCAGCCTGGCTCTTGAAACGCAATTAATGAGGTTATTAATACTGCAATTGGCTTAAATACTCTGTGTCTTGGGGAGCCATCGATTAGTGTCTTAATTAAGGAGATTAAATATGAGTGTGTTTAGCATGTTTGCTGACAATATGTAAATATTATTGTTTTGTTAGTCACTCGTTATATGTAATACATCACCAAGACAAGCACAAAAATGTGCTTAATTCCATAGAAAAATCTTGTGAAATTTACTGTAAAAAAAAAAACTTTAACAGTACTGTAAAATATATTGAATACGATTTTAAGCTCTATTAGAAGTTTTTTTGGTTATGAAGCATTGCATGCAACTCACAGCAAATAATAGCAAATCACATGACTAATAATAGTAATAAATAAAAATATAAACATTGAAAATGCTACCAAATCATGCAAGGACTTCTGGGAATGAAGGTGATTCATGCTATTTAGTTATAAACCAATGGTTTTATCATTTATTTTGCTATTAAATCACATGGTTTGTCTTTTTTCTCTTCAGGAAACTCAGAAGAGAGTAGTGATACTCAAAATATTGTGAAGATTGTAACCGGAGAACACGCAAGACGTGGATCATGCATTATCACGCAAGCTGTGGTGTTATGCTAATGAAACACCTGTTTGTTCAGAGACGGTAAGGCTTGTCTACTTGTACTGTGCATGGAAAGTTCTGTATCAGTTCTTTTCTCGAGCCTGATGTGGAAGCTCTACACGAATCTCCTCATCTCATGCATCATACAAAAGACTTGATGTGATTTTAATAGATTTTGCAATGCAATACTCTAAAAAAAACATAAAAATGCATTATTAATGATTATTGCTGATTCATTATTACTCAGTACTTAAATGTATAATTACACTGTAACAAGGAAACCTTAACATAATGCTTTAGAATTTGGCCAAAGGTATAGGTCACTTTGAAGTAAATGCATTTGTAAGTGTATTTTGTAAGTGTACATACATAAATACAGTATGTATACTGTACAAAGTTAGCAATATTTCTGTATGCACAGAAATACAGGCATGACATTTACAACATTTGCGGAAACAAATCTTTTTCTTGACTCAGTGATTTATTAGAATTTTGCAGATTTAAACATTCAACATAATGAGGCCATGTCTACAATATTTTTTAAATATTGCATACTGTTTTGGATACTTCTTTAAATATAAAATAGCAGCCAGTGTATACTGAAGTGTAGACTAGAGATTGCTAGACAAAGCTTTGTGAATTATGTCATAAATAATTAAATTAAAGTTTATTGTATTTATTTTATTTAAGAAATAGAAGTTATTGTTGAATTGATTAATTCATGTCAGTGTACTGGCACTAAAATAAATAAATTCATAAATATAATCTCTGATCTGTCTATTTTGACCATTCCTCAATACTACAGTACTTATTTCATATAGGCAAAATTCATTTGTGCATAAATTGCGACATTGAAAAAAACACAATGCATTAGAGTGATGAAAACTGCATTGGAATTCGCTATATTTAACCTCGATACTGAAGCAGTCACGTGCTTCTCCAGCTAACAAAGTTGTGGACGTCATGATCACGTGCTTTTGGAAAACCGGATCAAGCTCCAATACAGTGCTTTATGTGAAATGTGTTGTTGTTGTTTTTCTCGAATAAATCCTCAGAGCTCGAACAATAGCTTTTATTTTTTATTTCTCTCCCGTGATTCCATAGTCCTAGCGTGGCCGTAGGTTATATGGAACCGTGGGTGCTGAACGGAAATTGCCTCCGCATATCAACTCCACGATCTTTCTCCACTGTTTCTTGTTGGCATAATCGGGTGAAATACCGTACGCTGCTAGATCCATCTCCACTTGTTTGATCCACGTCTTTTAAGGTGCATTTCTTAATACTTTCCAACTGTCTAGCCTGGTTCGCCATAGGGTGCGGTATGGGAGAGAGTGCTCATCCATCCTGCAAACATGTCCAAACCATCGGAGGCGGTACGTTTAATCAAGACGTTGATTTCCAGTTGTTGAGAACAGCGACGGCGAACTTCCTCATTCGGGATCTTGTCAAGGAGTGTAACTCCAAGAATCCGGTGGAGGCAGCGCATTTGAAACACCTCCAATCTTCTCACGTCTGCCTCTGAGAGTACCCAAGTTTCTGCTCCATATAGGAGGATTGGTAGAATCAGAGTGCGGTATAAACGAACCTTCGTTGCTGTTGTTAGAGACTTTTTCCTCCAGATGCACCAGGAAGTCGAACCAAAGGCCGAAGTTGCAGATCCGATTCGGTGCATAATGTCAACTGATGCTGCGATCTTGCTACCTTGAATGGTCGACCCCAGATATATGAATGTTTTGACTTGTTCTAGCTGGATCCCATTAAGGTATACAACTGCCGGAGAGTTGTCTGAAGTCATAACAACTGTTTTCTTAGTCATAACAACTGCTTCTTCGACGATATCCTGAATAATTGTGGAGGCTTCGGCATCATCATCTGTGAGAAAAACACTGTCGTCAGCGTACATCAGATCTGTGGCATGTTCGGCAACCCAAGCTCCAAATCTCACTCCGCGCCGTCCAAAGAAGACCTGCCTCATGATGCAGTCCACGACACTGTTAAACAGGCTGGGAGAAAGAATGCAGCCCTGTCTAACTCCCGAATTCACTTGAAAGTCGGTTGCCACTCCTCTTTGAACTCGTACATGGCTGGTAGACCCCTCATAGGTGTTCTGGAGGAGGCGTATGATCTTTGGAGGGTACCCTTCCGCTCGTTGTGTGTTCCATAAGGCTGGGCGGTGCACGCTGTCGAAGGCTGCAGAGAAATCAATGAAAACCATCACTGTTCTTTTGCCACATCGGATCCTTTCTTCGAGGAGTTGGCGCAGGGAGAAGATCTGTTCTGATCTTTCGAAGATCTGAAGATCTGAGAAGAACAATAGCTTTGCTAAGATAAACAGCGCTTGTAACATGACAATCAAAGGGTTAATGCACCGAGGTCCCAAAACCCATTCAACATAATGTATTCTGTGTAAATCAGTGCAGATACAGTCCCAGGGTTCAGCAACAGAAGGGGGACCATCATCTCTAACTCAGTTTTTACTCTCTACATTCCCCATTCATCATAATAATCATAATCATTAGTTTTACTCGCGCTGCCTGAGTATTACAAGCACATCTATCTCATCTTACTACAGGGGTTTAAGACCTGGGGCTGTTAGATGAAACACTGAGAAAGAGCGTTAAAGAAAACAAGACAAAGAATAATTAAAAGAAAGGCGTGTTGGGTTAAGCCACTATTATTGTATTATTGTAAACTGTAAGTGCCAACAGATGAAAGCATCACTTTTACTGTTTATCTGCATCTAGCATTTGAACACATTTTGTCTGTGTCTGTGTTAAACATACTGTACACCAAAAAAGAAAACCATTTATTCATTTAGCAGAAACTTTTATCCAAAGCGACTTACAAATGCAGAATAAGTATCTGCCACTGAGTAATATATTCATACTAATATATGGCAGGTTTTTTAGAAATATATAGGAAACAAGTTAGAGCAGAGGTGAAATGCAGAAAAGAAGACTAAAAACTTCGAAGACTTCGACTGTTGTTTCATAGGCAAAATTAATTTGTGCTTGAAAAAAAAAAATATATATATATATTTGAGCAAGGAAATTTGCTCTTTTTAATGCAGATACTAAAGTAGTCTCATTCAAATGTCCCTCAGTTGTGCCATCCTTTTCACCACAGTTAGGCTCCTTACATTTTTTTTTCAGGGTTAGTAAACTTGAAGAGTGAGAGGAAGTGATGTGTGAAGAAAAGGTAAATATCACTTTTATGTGGTGGAAATGACTTTCTATGATGATTTGTAAAGAAAAAATGGCAGAATTCTTCCATGAAGCATGTACTGTCACGACACACACGGGCAGAAGATCCAATTTGCAGCAGTTTATTAATATAAGGGTAATCCAAATCATAGTCTTCAAGGCAGGGGTCAAAATCCAAATAATCCAACTAAACATGAAAACAAAACACAAACCAACAAGAAAACGACCAAGGAAGAGGTGACATCTAACAACGAATCCGTACACATACTAACACAGACAGGGAATATATACACAGATCTAACAAGACTAACAATGAACAGCTGGGAACAATGATGACGGGGAACAGCTGAGTGCAATGAACTGATGAGTGACAGTGACAGACAGAATGCTGGGAAATGAAGTCAATAGTGAAGGACACCGTGATAACGAGGACCTCTAGTGACAAACAAGGGAACACAACCAGACACTGTGACATGTACAGGCCTTTAGAAAATATTATTAAACAAATTAACTAAATGAGTAAAGTTTGATGACAAACTTTGATGTTGGCTTGACAAAGCCAAGTCTGAAACTTTAAAGTAACTTTGAAAAGATGGAAGTTTGAAGGTTTTATTCAGAGAAAGTAAAAAATGATACTATGCTTTGTTTTAGCATGTTGCTACCATGATTAACATGTTGCTAGCATTTTGTTAGCATGATTGAAATGTTGTTAGCGTGATTAGCATGTTGCTACCATGTGGTTAGCATGATTTAATACATTTTTAGCATGATGTCAACATGATTTAAAATGTTTTTTACATATGACATGTTGTCATAACTGGCACATTGCTAGCATGTTTTAACATTTTGCTAGCATGAATCAACATGTTGCTTGCATAACTAGCATGTAGCTAACATTAATTAACATGTTGTTAGCATGTTTTATCACATTGCTTGCATGATTTAACATTTTGCCAGCATGAATTATCACGTTCCTTGCATATTTTAGCACATTGTCATCGTGAACTAACACGTTTTAGCATTTTGCTAACATGTTTTACCACATTGATAGCATTATTTAACACCTTACTAGCATGAATTAGCAAGTTTTAACACATTGCTAACATGAATTATCATGATGGTAGCATGTCTTAGCACATTGTTAGCATGAATTAGCATGGTGTTGACTTGAGTTAGCCTGATATGGCATGTTTTAGCACATTGTTAGCATGTTTTAACACATTGCTAGCATGTTTTGTCAAGCCAACGTAATAAACTAAACTCTTAGAAGAAAAGGTTGGAACTTTAAAGGGTTCTGTCAGGCAGTTTATATGAACCTTTCAGGGGTTCCCATCATGGGATTATTTTATGGATTTAGTTTTAATTTTGTTATAATTAATTTGTAATTTTAATGAAATTGTAAGCATTAAGCAGCTCGTAAACATAATTTATCACTAGAAAAAAATTAAATAACCTATTCAAATGAAAGAATAATGCAATAGTTTAAGACATTTCTGCCGCAGGGATCCCTGGTGATCCCGAATTTTACATTCAAAAAAATTGTGCATTGTTTTTGAGCTGCTTTATCTCTCTATTAGTAATTGCTAGAGCAATTCTGAGTTTTTCACAGTAAACTGTCAAGTGTTAGCTTTTAAATGATACCTTGGTTTTGTGTATAGTCAGAAGGACTCCTTAGCAACAACCATTTTATTATGGGTATGTCATTTTGCACTCGATTGCCAAAAAGGGGGGCGACTGGTAAGGGGTTAAATAGATCCTTTTTGGCATAATTAGTTTTTTTTAATTGAGTCAAGAATTCTATATCTAGAACCTCATTGAACCTTTTTGTTCTAAGAGTGTAGATAGAGTTTGAAATAAATTAAAGGCCCACTGAAGTGCCTTGGAAAAATTGCTGCTTTGTATGCTGCGTTGAAACAGGAAGCCTAGGCGGGACATACTGAATGGCTCCTCCCCCTTTTCAAATAGCCAATAGTTTACCTCATAGATTGCAAGTCGTACTTGACAGCACCATGGAAGCTAGCGCTGATGATAGGTTGGATTCAATAGTAGAGGTGTGAATAAATTCAAGCCATTTTATTCGTTTCGAGCGTTTGAGCAAATGAACACACATCTTCAGCCCATTTTGCTCCGTGATGTGTCAACGTTCGCTTTGGCCAGGTGGTATTTATAGCATAGGGGGCGGAGCTTTAGATTCTAGAGAGCTTTTGATTGGACCGAGGATCTGATGAGAAGCTGAAGTCCGCGGTGATGTCATAAAAATACGTGATCCATTTTAGCGGAAGCGAGAGACTGTTTTGAATGTTTTTTTCTCCTAAATGCAAATTTTGGAACACACAAGCCTATTCAAAAAAACTTCAATTTTGATTTAAGGGGGCCTTAAAGGAAGATGTTTTTTGTTTTTTTTATCTTCCAGAAAGTCCAAAAGTGCCCTAATGAAGAGACGCTGGAATTTAACGGATAGGAAGCACCTGTCCAGCTCCCGGTTGAGATCATCCGTGTTAATGCTCGTCTCCGCGGCTGATGAGCCCGTGAGCCTCCGTCTGTCTGGGAAGAGCAGATGGCGAGCCGTGAAATTTTATGAAACGGTTACGCTGGCAACAGTGATTGGTGAAGTAGCATCTGAAGGGAAGATGGCACATTAGCAGCACTCGCAGGTGCTACAGTCTGCCAGTAATAACATCATAGAAAAAAAATCAATTACAAGCAAACGATGAACAACATCCCAGCTGAAATGAATCAGTGTTTATGACCGACTTGTCCCTAGAAGGCCTTTAAATTTCTCCGAACACACATGAATGCTTATACTGCACTAATTAGCTGGCACTTACAGCAGACAAAACCACTACAGTACCGTTCAAAAGTACCATTTTTTACATGTTTATTAGTGTCACATGATCCTTCACAAATCACATGCTGATTTGCTCCTCAAGAAACTTTTCTTATTAGGCAGCGGCTATTTACACTCTGTAAAAATAGCAGTAGGCCTATTTTCTTAGCACTAAGTGTAAATACTAGCTAGTTAGATGCTGTTTATACTTATAAATAGTGGCAGATACTATTTGCACCTCAATGTTGTTGTACATTAAACAGTATTCAATAATAACATAGTGTAAATTATTATATTTAATAAAATGATATGGATGCTGCCTTATTGGGACAATAAAGCCCTCCCTATCCCTAACCCTAAACACTTTATTATCAAACACACATTAGACACTTTATTTACACCGTTTGAATATTTTTTTTGTAATTTTTATTGAAAATAAATGCCTTTCCGATCTGATGTGTGATGGGAAAAGGGAACAGAGAGAGTTCGGCAAAAGGTGACTCTCCTTTCTCCTACACTATTGACAATCCAGCATCTTACATTATTTTGTCTGGCCCAACCAGACGCCAGTGTGTGGAGTTAGTGTAAATTTGCACTTACTGTAAATAGACACTCCGTTCTTCTTCTTCTTATCATTATTATGATTTTGAAACCAGTCGTGCTGCTTAATATTTCTGTGGAAGGAAACCATGATATTTTTTTATTTAGGATTCTTTGATGAATTTAAAGTTAAAAAGAACAACATTTATTTGAAATGGAATTAACATTATAAATGTCAGGCGATAAAATAAAAAGCCTTAATTCTAATTTGGTTTTAGTTGAGTTGAGTTTGTGCTGCCTAACAGTGTACATTTTGGACATTCTGCAAAATCCTTTTGTGTATTTTAAAGGGATAAATCACCCAAAAATTCTGTCCCTCCATTGACAGCTACACAACTACCACTTTTAAGGCCCAGTAAAGTGGTAAAGACATGATTAAAGTAAATAATCCATGTGACTCCAGTGGTTTAACCTCAGTTTTATGAAGCGACGTGATTCTTTATTTGCGCATAAACGTGATTCTTTATTTATTTACAAAATGTTAATCTATAAAGCGTGTTTACGAAGATGAACGAAAGTCAAACAGGTTTGGAACAACGTAAGGGTCAGTAAAATTATGACAGAATTTTTATTTTTGGGTGAACTATCCCTTTAATAACTGAGTGAGCTATTCCTTTAACTAAGTATGGCTTCCTTGGTCAAGCCTCTGCACCAGAAACACATGCTTTTTGTTTCATGATTATTAACTAATCAGCACCACACCTGCTGAAAGCCCCGCCCATTTCCAGCACTTGTTGTGTGTGAGGTAAGATGTATGAAGATCTTACGGATTTATAAATGAGGCGCGCGTTTGCAAATCTTCCCGGACATTTATTCTGGATCCGCTTCAAACAGTAGTTACAATGCTCATGGCAACTTTGGTTAACTTTACAATAAGTAAATCCACTTCAACAGTGAATTAGGCTACTCTTCGACAGCGATGCCATAAAATTTTCAAAATAAATTACCACAAAAACGGAAGTTCAAGCACAAAATACTAAAAGATGCACTTGTTTCTCTGGCAAATAAGGCATATAAGCAACAGTTTTTGCCGGGATGGTAAAAATTGCTAAAAATAAATTCCATCACTCACTAAATCTCATCTTTTGTCCGTACATATATCATATAAATCTTTTTTCCAGCCCCACAAAGTCATTATTTTGGCAATGATCTTCATCTTCTCCTTCAGGATATTGAAGCTAAAAAATGGCCTTGAGCGCAGCCTTACCGACAGATGCTGATCGTATCATTTCTGGGGCCGTTTTTCTCTGAAGACGAGACCCCGTGGCCATCTTTATCCCTGATGAGTTTCACAGGGCGGTTCTGTTCAGCGGTGACTGATTGGATCTTCTTCCACGGGTTCTGTTGGCCATTCATTGCTGGTCTTCATCCCTAGAGAAAAGCAGCAGGAATAGAAGATCCCGTAGAAATGCGGGGTCAAGAGGAGGTCAGTCTAAATGCCCTTAGTGTGAAGATCTGCAGTGTAAAAAATGACCTACACACCGCTAAACATTTCAGGTGCTCGCTGAGGTCAGTTTTTAGCACAGTTCCACTTATTTACCGTAACCGATTATGGGTACATTTTGGAATAATTAAGCTTTTTTAAATGTTTGTTAAGAACTCTGTTACACTCTAATAAATGCTGGGTTGTTTCAACCCAAATTTGGGTCAAAAATGTACAAACCCAGCCATTGGGTTACATGTTTTTAATTAAAATTTTAACCCATTGTTTGGGTTTGTTCATGTTTGACCCAACATTTGGTTAAAACAACCCAGCATTTTTAGAGTATGCTTACCAAGACTGCATTTGATCAAAAGTACAGTCATATTATTACAATTTAAAATAACTTTTTTCTATTTAAATATATTTTAAAACATCATTTATTCCAGTGATTAAAGTCTTCAGTGTCACATGATCCTTCAGAAATCAGTCTAATATGATGATTTGATGCTCAAGAAACATTTCTGATTATTATCAATGTTGAAAACAGTTTTTGTGTAAACTGTGATAAACTACCATTCAATTGTATAAGATTTAAAAATGAAAAAGTAAAATAATTGTATTCAGCAAGGATGCATTAAATTGATCAAAAGTGACAGTAAAGACATTATAATGTTACAAAAGATTTCTATTTGAAAAACATGCTGTTCATAAGAACATTATTCATCAGAGAATCCTGAAAAGACTGTATTCACGGTTTTCAAAAAAAAATATTATGCAGCAAAAACATTGATGATAATAATAAGGAACCATTATTAATAATTGAGCAGCAGAACAGCAAATCATCATATTAGAGTGATTTCTGAAGGATCATGTGACACAGAAGACTGGAGTAATGATGCTGAAAATTCAGCTTTGATCACAGAAAAAAACAATAGAAAAACAGTTACTTTATTGTAACTAAGCCTCTAAATTGTACAGCCTCTTGAGCAGAAGAGACTTCTTTTAAAACGTTTAAAAAGCGTAATAATTCCTAACTTTTGCCTGTTAGTGTATATTGCTGTAGAAAATAGCAAAGTAGAACAAGAACTCTGCTGCTAATGGCAATACAAATTAGTATATTGAATAAGTAGGACCTTTTCTCTAGGATTGAATAAAAAAAATGAAGCGTGTAGTGGCGTAACGCAGATTGAGTTGACAGGAGATAAAAAGCAAAGCCCATGGCACGGGTCGTCCCACACCTCGAGCAAATCCCCACACACTCCTCTCCTGCAACGCTCCTGATTAACATAATCAGACGCATTAATTATTCATGAGGTGTGTGAGCCGCTCCAGGGGTCAGGCTTTTGCTCTGTCTAATAAGCCATGTTTAATATTAACGAGGCAGACAGGCGGTGTGATTTGCATACTCTTTATGATGCCTGCTGGCTGCAGAGATGCTTGCGTTGGGTTTCACCTCGTGCTTTCCCTTACTTTATATCAGCTCTCCCTTTTTATCGTCCACCTGACAAAGCCCAATCCTGAACACCATTATACCAAAGTTGCATGCTTTTTAAAGCTATAAAGCCTTTGGTGTCTTTAACCTCAGACACCTTTTACCTTCATTTCCGTAATGTACAATGCTGATTCTTATAGCTCACGGCTAGAGTGAAAAATGCCTGGTTTTTGTTTACTTTTAATGGTGTCACAAGCAGCATGGTGAACACTAATGAGCAGATACTCTCTGAGTCTGTCCTCAGGCTGTGTGTGTGTGTGTGTGTGTGTGTGTGTGTGTGTGTGTGTGTGTGTGTGTGTGTGTGTGTGTGTGTGTGTGTGTGTGTGTGCGTGCGTGCGTGTGGGGCATCTCTATTCCACAGAGACTTTCTAGCCACAGGGGTGGTCAGATAATATGCTAATAATATAGTTATTTTGACTCTACAGAAGATGATCAGACCATTAGTGACATCAAGTGACTGAGTAACTAAAAGTAGCGATGCTACACTGCAAACAAAGTATTATACATTTTATTATTTTTGTCTCGTTGTCCAATAAATCAATAAAATCTTACAACAAGACACATTAACCTGAGAATGCGTTAACTTTAACCTGAAAATGCATTAATGCATGGAAAATGCATGGGGAAAATACATTTTTGTTTTGTTTTGTTAAAAAATGCTGGGTTGTTTTAACCCAATTTCGGGTAAAATATGGACAAACTCAAACATTGGGTTAAAAATGTAATAAAAAATTTAACCTAATGGCTGGGTTTGTCCATATTTGACCCAAATTTGGGTTAAAACAACCAAGCATTTTTACCAACCCAACATTAAACTATAAGCTATTCTTAACTACCCTAGGCTAGTTAAGAATAGCTTATAGTTTAATGTTAAATATAGCATTTGCAACCAATTTAAATTTCTTAATGTGGCATTTTTCTGAGTCAACTGCGATACTCAACAAGAAAAACGACTTGGTTTTTATATGCAGGGAATTGATTGGAAGTGTCTCAATACGACAGGAGGTTGAAAAACAAGAGGGCTTGACTGCGGCCCAAAGGAAAGTTATGCCAGAGACAGAGTAAGTTATGACTTTTGATTAAATGTTACAAAGACAGCTTTTTCCCCCCTCTTCAGAATAATGTGCAGTGCTGAGAAGGACTCAATTTTGCCATGACTTTATGTTGACTTGCAAGCTGTGGTTTTCAATGCTCCTGTAGTAAATGTAGATCAAATGTAGTCCTCCACCAGCAAAAGGTTATTTAACTGCTTGTCAAAACTGACACATTATATTGAGAGGACAACAACTTGTGCTGAATTCACATCACAGAGAAACAAATCTTTCACCCTAAATAGGCTACTGAATTGCAATTAGGCTGCACAAAGAATCATATGCTGTAGACGTTTCGTCAATGGCCAGTTCCTGCCTCCTCTGCTGTTTTGATCTTCATAAGGAATTTTTCATAGAAACTTCTCATTAATGCATTGGACGCATGCTCGCGTTTCTGCCTGACCTCTCAGTCCTGTAACTGACAGTGGGGGGTAAATAAATAATTAAAGGGCATTTTGCCACTGTCAGGGAGATTGCATATTGCACCGTTGACATTTTGAAAACAAATCTCGGATTCATGAGCTATCACTGTGAGGGATCGGCAGAGGCTATTAGTTCGACTGACAGAAATAGACGTGAGATCCTGAAATATCGTCCTGTAATCTCTCTGATTTATGAGGGTGTGTTGCCGTTTCATCGAGAACCACACCAGATTTATTGCCACTCAGGTGGAATTATTAATGAATCTCAGTTTGCCAAAGCTGACGATGCCGTCTCTCTCTCTCTGTGTGGTTTATATAAAGATGTTAACCAATCAAACAGATCAACTCAACACAAGCTTTTCAAATCTTTCTTTGACCCCTTTGCGCTTCATTTGTAGAGGTTTTGCAAGCATTATTGTTACTATTAGGACAGTTTTATTGATTTTGTCACATTTGTTGAATTCCTATTGCTCATACTTTTTGCACACACCCAATACAAACCTTGCAGCATAAATTCTATTTCTGAATTAAATCCCATGGCTAGTTGGGGAGATGTGTAGGTGGTTATTTTTACTTTTCCTAGGCACTTCTGTCTGGCAGATTGAGCTAAAATTGGCAAAAAAGAAGAGAAAAAATTGTGTCCCAAATGACGGACTACGCACGTATAGATATTTTGTCTGATAAAGACATGTAGAAAAGCGGAAGTGTTTTTGACTGTAGTCTCATTGAGTCGGAAGGTAATTGCTCACAGACTACAGCATGCAAAGTGAAATACATATGAACATTGAACACATAGACAATGTCACTTGTAATGCTTCAACAAGACAGAAAACTTACCCATTAAACTTGAATTCATGGGAAAAACACTAAAAATGGGCGTCCAGTTAGTTGTCGTATATGAGTTTATATAATATCAGACTAAGAATCTCATTTCAAAATGTTTATTGAAACACTTTTTTGGCCAGAAATACAAGTATTTCCTTTATCAAAAACTAATAATATTACATGAATTTTTCCTCATAGAGAGTTGCTCAGTGTAAATTCTGTTAATACATTAGAGAACATATATTTTTTTAAATATTACAACCTTTTTAAAAGACATCGCAAATTAAAAACTACCCAAAGAGTAGTAAAAAGTAAAGCAAACTTAAAAAGAATCAGTATAATCTGTCATACGGAGCATGTATGTATGTATGGAGTAAGGGGAAATAAAATCAAAAATGCTTTTTTTATCATTTGATTATGTCTTGTCGCTTAAATGTCATTATCAAATACAAATCTGGTTTGCATGATCTGTCAACAGTAGCTCTACACTCTTATAAATTAAAGTTCTTCGATGGTTCCATCACTTTCGACATCCATTGGACCTTCTTTATAATGGAAAAGGTTCTTCACACTAAGAAAAACTTGACTGAAAGGATCTTTGTGGAACCAAAAATGGTTCTTCTATCTGTCATCACTGTAAAAAAAAAAAACATTTTGGAAGCTTTATTTTTAAGAGTGCAAGAATTTATAATTTGAGAAATGTTTCAGATGCAAACTGTTTCTGATAGCAGAGCTGAACACAAGATTTCAGAAGTAAATTTTCCATGCATTTTCTCCTTAGACATTTCAAAACATTGTTCAACGAGGAGTTGTGAGCCAACCTGGACCTGAAAGAAACCAATCAGCTCCGCAGATACAGTCACTTCATACAGTATACATCATCTTTATGGACATTATCAAAGGTATTTTACTTCTGGAAGGCTACAGCTTTGCTCTTTTGATGTGGTGATCTTGGTACATTGTACCTGAATATAAATAGCTGAATCTGAATATGCAGGACCGCAGTCTTGATGTCAATTATTGTCATAATTTGTTAAAACTAAGATGTCATTGACCTTTATTATTATGAATAACATTAATGCTCAAGTTAAATCATTAAAAATACAGTTTAAAAAAATCAGTTTCTCCATGTTGGTGATCTGCAAGAGAAAAATCACACTTAAGAACGAACACACTGTACTGTGCAAGAAGACAGTGATACAAGTCAATTTAAATCATGATCTATTTTTAAACCTATTCAAAGATGTTCACAGAGATTATGACAAAAGCATCCCTTGTTCCCACAATCGTACATGTTGGCCAAGTTTATTGAGGCATCACCAGTTTTGGAAAGAAAGCTGGTACCATCAATCCTATGGTGTTCTTTAAGTCAAAGTAAGGTACTGAAGAACCAGAGCGGTTTCACGTCTGTTTCATTTCCGTGCTCTCACTGGAGATGTTGTTGAGTTGTGTAGGTTGTCCTGCGGGTTCTCATACTGGTCAGTTAGAGGTGTCCGAGTGAATGCTGTTTGCTCCCTCTATAGGAGACGTCACAGAAGACGGAGTGACTGCATCATGCCAGCCACCGTTACCCTGGAAAGAGACACACAAGAGACTATTTGAGACGTGTAATTAAAGTCAGAATGGAAACATTAGCCGGTATTGATTTTTGAGAGAAAGATCAGATAAAACGCTCTGTTTGTATCCATTTTGTCTAAATGCTGAAACAAAATCGAGTTTAAACCAGTCTAACCATGTTCAGGCTGGTCTATTTATATGGTTTTAGAAGCTTTTTGGGCACTTAGGACACAAGTAAGTCGAGTAATGTAATCAGATTACTTATCTTAAGTAACTATTAAAGTAATGCATTACTCTAAAAATGTAAGCAAAACATCTTAGTAACTTTTTCAAATAAGTATCGTAAGTTGCTTTGTTTTCCCATGTATTGACTGACAGCTCTCCGGTTCCCATGTCGAGAGAAATCGTAAGTGTGTGCTTTGTGTGAACATGATGCTTATTGTAGTTCTAGACTAAATGTGAGCATTTCCTTGCCTAGCTTGCACAGATTCAGAATTCCTCAAAATGAGTAAAAACAGTGAAATTCAAGCTCCGAATATTACACAAACATGCAAATAATTAAATGCATTTGTTTTGAAAGGGCCTTTGTTTTGTTGTTGTTAAAAACAAACAAGCAAAGCCCGCCCAGATGAAAAAAGTAGCACAAAAATACTGTAATGCATTACTTTCCATTAAAAGTAACTAGTTACTTTCTAGAAAGTAAGGCAATATTGTAACAGATTACTTTTAAAAGTAACTTTTTACAACAGTGCTTAGGAAACCATCTTAATCCAGGCGAGACCAGAAGACTTCTAGACTAACTTGTGGAAATAAGATACATATTGTTCGATTTAATTAATTGAGTGATTTAATTTAATTCTTAAGCTAAGTATAAACATTCAGGTCAATGTATGTTATTTTTTGTCATGTTTAGTCAATCTAACTCAACATTTGTCATAATTATCTAGGCTGGAAAGCGTCAACTACAACACTAGCTAGATTCTACATTGAAAAATTCCTAATCTTGTTTTTTGGTCTAATTTTAAGTTTTTTGGTCTAATTTTAATTTTTTTGGTCTAATGTTTTTATTTTTATTGTTATTTACACTGGCAGATTTTTTTTTCTTCTTTTTTTTACTTGTTTATACAAATAATCTGTAATTGGTGAAAAAATCTGTAATTGGTATTAACAAGCCTTGCATTTGAAAAATGGTCTTAATATAAATGTATATATATTAATATAAATAAGTCTTAATATCCTATGAAAATATTCTTTTCCTCTCGCATTAGTATTATGCTTTTTCCTCGACGTAGCTGCCTCAATAGATAAATGAACCTTTAACGCTATGACTCCATTATATGTAGGTCTTATCAAACCTCATCTGGGAAGATGCTATTCACATCTGTACAAAGCTGCAGGCAATTCCAGTTTCATATTTTATTATAGTGATAAGGAAATGGACCACAAATTTGCTCAGAGAGAGAGAGAGAGAGAGTGTGTGGTTCAATAAGAAGGCAGATATATACTGGCAAGAGCCGTGCATGTCGTTTGTGTTATTAGATGCATTTTGGAAAATGGAAACAGAACGCATTTGCTTTCTATCCCAGCAAACAGCCCTGTGTGCGAATATTAATATGAATCCATACGTTTATCTTTGCCTTTTCACAGAAGCAGCTTCACCTCTCCCAGTCTTAATCTCGGCTGTCGTCTTTGTCGTCTCATGGAGCGACGGTTTGATCATACAACGTCTTTCTGAATGACTCCAGGAGTCCTGCTGTGAAGAGATTATTCCTTCGCCAGCACATGAGACGGTGTGTGTGTGTTTGTGTGATATTCAGACCCTAAAGCACTTTTACACTAGAGCTTTTGGTGCAGATTTAAGTCTGTTTGACTTTGGTTTGTTTAGTTGAAAGTGTCCAAGCATTTTCTTCTGCATTTGCATACTTGCACTGAATATACTTCCAGCTTAAATGTTTTACTTTCAAATAACACACTTACGTTCAAGGCATGAGGGCTGTAAAGTGGGTTTCCCCGCAGACCATCGCTGTAACCCAACGACTGACCGATGGCGTGACGTATGGAGTCTCCCTGCGGAGAGAGAAAGACCGGACAGGAGATCGTAAACGCTGAGAAATAATGAAGGACTGGCTGTGATGTTATTGGTATTCTAGACACATATTTCATATATACACTACCATTCAAAAGTTTGGGGTTAGTAAGACATTAAATTGATCAAAAGTGGATGTAAATACATTTATAATATTAAAAAAAAAAATATATATATATATATTTTTTTTTTTTTTTGAACTTTCTATTCATTCTAAGAATCCTGAAAAAAATTATCACGGTCTCTACAAAAAATGAAGCAGCACAACTGTTTTCAACACTGATAACAATAAATGTTTGTTGAGCAGCAAATCATCATATTAGAATGATTTCTGAAGGATCATGTGACACTGAAGACTGGAGTAATGATGCTGAAAATTCAGCTTTGATCTCAGGAATAAATTCCATTTTTATCATATATTCAAATAGAAAACTAGAATATTTCTAGTAAAATAGAAACATTTTACAATATTACTGTATTTTTGTTCAAATAAATGTAGCCTTGGTGAACATTAAATACATTTAAGTTATATTATGTTGTACGTTTTTGTCTATATTATGCTCGTGCGTTGGTGTGTGTGATACCTGTGTCTGTCCTGGGACGGGGACCTGGGCCGGCTGGTATGAACCATTCAGGCTGGACATGCTCATAAACATGTCTCCTGAACCTGGCAAACTATACGAACCCGAAGACCCTGCAGAGAGACGGAGGAACAGTGAGTCTGTGAACATGCTCAGTGAAGTCTTTCTACATGTATCATATTACTGTATCAAATTTCTAACGCCTGCAAATTATCAACATGATCAAACCTGTTGCACACAATGTATATCCCTTCTGTCGTCTGATTTATACATTTTAGCAAGTAAAAGGCCTTTTAGTAGTAATTGTAAAAACGCCCCGGGTCCTGGGTCACGTGTCTTGAAATCTGCACTGATTTTTATACATAACAATAAACATACAAATCTTTTTTATTGTAAGTAATATTTCTAGATGGACACTTACTGGACTGAAGCAACTTCACTTGATTATCCATATATTGTTTGTTAGAAAAGATGTTCAAATGTGAGTATCAAATATGATCCATCAGGATTTAGAGGAACTTCTATCTTCTAATCATCATTGTACAGCATTGCATTATATGTTTTTAAAAAACTACACTTTGATAATAAAACTAAGCATTTAAATATCACCTTTTTAAGACATTTTATTGTGAAATATAGTGACGACTATATGCATTATTAAGTAGTCTGCTGTACTGTTGATTTACATTACAAGCGATCAGAATTTCATCTTACTTTTTGGCCATATAAATATCACCATCCGCGCCAAATTGCACATTTTTTAATGACATTGAGGTATTTTTTATCCTCGAGTATGAGTTTCATATTCTCACTATATCATAATACAGTAAATGAGCCCCAAAAGCCTGATGTCTCAAATATGAAACTAAAAATGTTTTTGTCTAAAGGTTTAATAAAGCGTTCCATAAAATAAAAAAATAAAAAGCTTATCAGGCTTTACAGGGTTAAAATAATTATCCAAATGGATATTTTTTGGGGTCACTGTATATGCACATACACAAATGAACACAGAGACAGAGAGAAAGTTTGCTGTAATTCTCATCACAGGAAGTGTCTTCAAGTCGCTGTACCAGTGAAAATGTTGTTTAACAGATTGTTTTTATCTTCTGTTGCATCCAATTGAAAGTCTTCATCTTTCATCTGAAAACCTGAACAGAAAATGACGGACATTTGACACAGAACAAAACCCATTTAAACTCTTAAATTACTCATTTCAAATAATTAGACTAGATCTGGATACTGTTATATGGAATATAGGGGAGAGCGGGGCAAGTTGTCACAATGTTTACACAAGTGAATGTTTCACAGGGGTTTATTTTCTGTGTATACACAAACCTTAAAAGTTCTGGCTACAAAAAAGCTATTAAATATGTCCACTCTTATTGCCTAGGACAAAAGAAACACTTGTTGTTGACCCCTATATCAGGACATGTTGTCACAGTGCCTGTTAGAATGCCTATTTAAGTCATTTACCTGTTAATAATTGGCAATTAATTTAAAGATACCACTGATTTGGTCAATAAATGTTTATATTTTAAACCAAAATGCAAAACTACTACTAAAGAAAGCAAGTATTTGTGCAAATGGACTCAAAACATTAGTGACAACTAGCCCCGGTGGTCTCGTCCATAGAGTGTGTGTGTGTGTGTGTGTGTGTGTGTACCAGAGCTGGGCGTTGCGGGCGAGTTGGTCTGGCTGTTGTGTACAGCGGCCGCTACGGCCTGAGTCGCCGTCACCGCTGTCTTCGCTGCGTACAGATTCGCCTCTTCTTGGAATTTACCGATGTTCTTCTTATAGCGGATACGTTTATTACCAAACCAGTTCGACACCTGAGATAGAGAGGCAAATGTGGATGAATCTCATGAGGAAATGCTATAAAAATATTATATTATACATTATAAAATATTATAAAAGTATTATTATACATAATATATTATCATTTTTTATCCCAAAATCAACAACAACAAACAAAAATGATACACTACCATTCAAAAGTTTGAGGTTGCTATGACTGTTTTATGGTCTCTTCTGCTCACCAAGGCTGCATTTATTTCGTTAAAAATACAGTAAAAAGGGTAAAATTGTAAAAAGCTGAATTTTCAGCATCATTACTCCAGTCTCCAGTGATCACATGATCATGATTCTAATATGATGATTTGCTGGTCAATTATTATTGGTGTTTATTAATAATAGTTGAAAGTTGAAGTTTTGCTTCGATAGTTTACATTTTAAAACAGTTATTTTAAATTGTAATAAGTCAAGTAAGTTAACGCTTGTCAATGGAGACAAGCGAGAGTCTGGTAGGACCAGGCTAATGAAATATATGCTGCAAACAAACCATTCACAGGTTCTCAGAAAACCGTGTTTATATGTGTTTTACAGAGACTGTTATTCTCATACGGTTGTAAATGGACCAACCTTGTGCAAAAGAATATTAACGTTGCTACAAACCCAGACATATTAAAATAACATCCACCCCGAGCAATGGCTCCTTCATAAAATATCTCCAAACAGCCTTTAAACTGCCAATGGGAGGCGGAACAGTTGAAGATGCACAATAAAAACGCCTCGCTGTTGTCATAATCTCGGGAGCCAATAAAAGACAGCCAGAGGACATGATCCAAGTGCAAAAAGGCATGTAACTGATCCCAGTGGCGAGTAAATGTATGCATTGTCTTATGGCCGCTCAAACACTAGCATTTCTAGCGCGGTCTGTAAAGGATGACCGTTGTTCAGTACACGGACACGGCTGCCACTGTAACCAACATCGACAGACAACACAGAGGACAGACGGACGCGTGTTTTAGTGACATACCTGTGACACAGTGATGGTGCTTCCCTTCCCCTGAGGGCACAAAAAGAAGGGGCTATTTTTTAAAGTAACGACTTCCTGTACACCCCACACACCCATCCATTACACAAACAACACCCGCTCCCATTAAACAGGCTGAATAAAGGATAGACGTTCATCATAAAGTTCATTTGAGAGCAACAAGTCGGCCTCTGGAAGTAAGAATGCCATTCAGAGAGATGATGTATAAGCTGAGGGTGTTATAGGATTCTACACTGAAAATAAATTTGGTGTTATTTACTTCGAAACAATTGCTAGTAAATTTCAGATATAATTACAAAGAGACTGCGAGTAACACATTGATTTAAACATGAAATTTAGACGTAGAAAGACTGAAAACATACTCCAAAAATCTTTATTTACAAAAAATCTGTGTCACTGTGATTCCTACTTAACAATATAGTTTCTAATTGCAGAATTTCAAAAGAACTACATTACCCACAATACTGAAGTAACAACTTAACCTAAAACTATTAAAAAGTAAAAAAAAAAAAAATAAGATAAAACTTAAGTTAAACTAAATGAAAATTAAATGCAGTTAAGTTTAAATACTAAAATTACAAACTGAAAAACATTAAAACAGAAAACTGATTTAAAACTATTAAGATTTGACTAAAGAATTTAACTAAAATTGAAAAGAAGCCAGAGAAAAAGAAAAAGTCAGAAAAGTGAGAAAAAAAGTCAGAATTGTGAGATTAAAAGTCACAATTATCAAATAAATTGTATTATTCTGTGGCGGAAACAAGCTTCCATAAATGGAAACTGTAATATTACATAAATAATAAAAAATAACGGTCTACACAGTCTCATGCAACTAAAGTTCAGGTCATTTATGTGTCATTTTAGGGGTGGATTCATCTGAAAAATTTGTGTAAATAGATTTTAAGATTTGGATTCTGTGTCCAAAAGTAATGATTATTGATCAGTAAAGAATGGAATATATAATTCTGCACATAGATATCTATATAGTTTACTTGCAGCTAAGGTTTACGTCCTGAGGCTGAGACTAACTAGCTACCTAACGTTAGTTAAAATGGGAAATTGGAGCATAAAAGTCAGTAGTTGTCTTTTCTGATTAGATTAGACACAACAACCAATTAAATTGTTGGTCCCACTTTATATGAAGTGTCTTTATCTACTAGTATGTACTAACATTTGAAGTAAAGATGCGTTCACGCCATGATGTCGTAATTACTGCAATTAAAACTCGTCCTCCCAGAGCTCGTAATTACAATTTGTAATCTGGGAATTTTCTGAGAGCTCCTACTTGTACCATGTGACCACTTTCGTCGTCAGTTAGGAACCTGGGGGTCTCTTTGATACCAATCTTTCATATGAAAGCCACATTTCTAGCATCTGTAAAACCAAATTTTTCCATCTTAGAAATATATATAAATTACAATAACAAATGCGTAACAGTTAGTTAATGTGTTCATGACCTCAAGGCTAGATTATTGTAATGCTCTTATGGGTGGTTGCCCTGCGCGCTTAATAAACAAACTTCAGCTGGTCCAAAAAGTTCTTACTAGAACCAGGAAGTACAACCATATTAGCCCGGTTCTGTCAACACTGCATTGGCTCGCTATTAAACATCGTATATTTTATCGTATCGTAATTTTAAAATATTGCTGATTACTTACAAAGCACTAAATGGTTTAGCTCCCCAGTACTTGAGCGAGCTCTTAACGCATTATAGTCCTTCACGTCTATTGCGATCTCAAAGTTCTGGCCAGTTGATAATACCTAGAATATCAAAATCAACTGCTGGCGGTAGATCCTTTTCCTATTTAGCACCAAAACTTTTAACAGTCTTCCTAACATTGTCCGGGAAGCAGACACACTCTGTCAGTTTAAATCTAGACTAAAAACACATCTCTTTAACCTGGCATGCACATAATACATTATCACATTTCTATAATTCACTTCCATTAAAGGATTGTTATGCTGCATAAATTAGGTCAGCCGGAACCGGGAACACTTCCCATAACACCTGATGTACTTGTTACATCATAAGAAGAATGGCATCTACGCTAATATTAGCCGGTCTGTCTCATCCTTATCCCGAGGTCACCGTAGTCAGCCGGATCCGGGCCGGATCCAGATCAGATAGAGGACCAGGACGTGCCATAACTCAGCACTGAATGTCAGCAGAGATCCTGTCAACTAGACTCTCCCCTGTGAAGGCCTCATTGACACGACAGCCATATGAATCATAATCACACTATGATCGTTCGTTGGCCAGAAGAGAACTGGCCTCCCGACTGATCCTGGTTTCTACTAAGTTTTTTTCGCCACTATCGTCTCTGGCTTGCTTGGTTGGAGACACTTAATATTCAACAATATTATTGATCTGACTGCACTGACACTATTGGACGAGAACCGAACTGAGCTGGACGACGACATCACTGTTTTTCTGCAGAACTGCTTTACAGATAAAATTAACTATTAATAATTGCTAATATTTACAACGGAACTGAATCAACACTGAACTGACTTCAGCTGAAGAACAACACTATTTTCTTTTAGAGCTGCTGTACAGCCAAAATGAACTGTTTGCATCATTGAATCATTCTCCTGTTATCACTGTAAAGCTGCTTTGAAACAATCTGTGTTGTATGAAGCGCTGTAGAAATAAAGCTGACTTGACTTGACTACTAGTTAAAGACACTTAATATAAACTTGGACCAAATTGTTTGCAATTTTTTATGTCTTTCATAACTTAGAACAGTACATTTACAAAAACAGACCTTCTCTTTAAACTCTCCTAAACTCTATTTAAACTTTATTTAGACGTTTTTTATAAGGAAAAGCAATGGGAAAAATACTTCCAGGGTCCATGTTGCAGAAAACTGTGCGCTCACTCTAAATCACGCCCATTTGTTTCGAGATGTTACAAGGCAGCTTTGATCTGCTTCTTCACTTGTATTTTGAGCCAAATTCTCTGCACCTTCACAGTGTCACAGACCACCGCTAACAAATTTGTTAGTGATTTTGCTCGGATTGTGAATAAAATCTCCTCTTGTTTGACAGCTGAAGGCTTGTGTGTGCAGTATCTGGACTCACCTGCGACACCGTGATGGCACACTTCTTCGCCAGCTCCTCTTTAGCCTCCTCGCTGGGATATGGGTTACTGAGATGAGAGTAGAAATACTCATTCAAAATCTCTGTCGCCTGCTTGCTAAAGTTGCGCCTTTTCCTCCTGGAGAAGTATAAAATGGAAAAAATAAATCATTGGTATTGTTAGATCCTGAACCATTTCAATATCTGTATATACTAAAGGTTATTAAAGTGTGATATTCACTAGCAACACCACAGAATTTCACAAATAATCATTGTTTTCAAAGGTTTAGCTGGTTATCATGCTTGAATGACCCCCTGCTGGTCGATGCTGTAACTACACCATAATGCATAAATTATGTATTATTGAATGTAGTATATATTAATTGGACTAAAGTTATAAGTCCCTGATGTGGCCCGAAACAATTGATTTGGTTAACCCCTGTAAAGCCTGACATCTGCAATTATAGTCTGAAAAAATCTAATTTTTTAAAATGGAAAATCGAAAGAACAAAGTTTGCATGTGTTTTTTGTTGAATATCATATTTGATACATCAGGCTTTTATGGCTCAGATGATATAGTGAGAACATGGATCTCATACTTGAGGAGCAAAAAACCCTAAATTTTATTCAGAGGTCCAAACTTAGCAAAATATGCAATTTGGTGCAGATGCTGATATTTAATATGGCCAAAAAGTAAGATGAAATTCTGATGTTTGTAATGTAAATCAATGTGATCTTTATAAATGTATAGCAGATATTTACACAAAATCCATATAAATATCAGTCGTCACTCTATATCTACCATTAATATGTCTTATAAGATCATATTTAAATGCTTAGTTGTACTTTTAAAACATTTAAATGCAATGCAATGTCGTCAATGAGACTAAATTAAATCTGACCTTAGCAACCAATCTCTCTTTATGATGTCATTAATGAGCCCACCAATCCCTGTCTGCTTCATTTGCCAGCATTTGAATAATTCCAAAGAATCATTTGAATAATTCTCTGATGAGCAGATTTATGCATAATTTACTCTTAGCTTTAAGTAACTGGACTAACCAACTGGAACTAATTGGCAAATGTGCTATGCCCACCCAACTCATCCCTCTGCCAGCTTAAGCAAAATACTTCACAAGACCTTAAAACATTACCACATCACCCACTCGTTCACACATGCCACGCTTTCAGCACATCCAATTCAATGAGAAACAAAGCCACACTAGCAAAAACACCTACATGTGTAAAAACAGACACACAACCAATAATCATTTATTTTTATTAAGCAAATGCTTATTATTTACAGTGCATTATAAGTAGGACAGTCTCTCAGGGGCAAAATGATGTTTGAATGTACTAACCAGTTTTGTGCTTTGTATTTTACAGCAAAAACCTGGGGCTTATTCAGTAACCACCAGCAATCCAAGCTTTATCTACACTGATGTCCCTGAAGCCGAATATTATGCTCGGAAAGGAAATTATGCATTCTACGGAGCCCCAAAAGGGACATGGTGATGGAAAAAAATATGAGACTGAAGAAAGAAATAGGTTTCATTTATCTTCATCTAACAAAAGTTTGTGTTTTTATAATATATAGGCCTATGTGTGTATATATAGTAGTATATTAATATATATATATTAATGTGTGTATGTGTAGACTGTATATACATAAACACACACATTGACGTCCTGTCAATCATCTCTCCTTCCTATCTTCACTTGATAAGTGAAATCTGATGGACTGTAATGTAACGGAGTACCACAGCAAGCCTAACCATGTCCCTTCTGTGGCTCCGTAGAATGTGTTATTCATTTTCCGTGCCTTTCTACACAACCTTTTCTATGTAAATGAGGCGTATTATGGATTGCACCTCATTCAAATAAGCAAACAGATAAAGTATGCTGGACAAATGCATACATTAAAAGTTAGTTTAGGATCAAACTAAAAGTTTCAGACCTGGCGTCGAGGAAGCGTGACCTGAGGATCATGACGGCCTCACAGGTGCTCTGCTTCAGCTGCATCTGGATGGAGCTGAACTTGCGGTGGATGATGTTCACCATGCGCTCGATCTCTTTGGGTGAGATGGGTCGCGTGCGAGACTGTTCCCTCAACAGGTTCATCACATGGGTAGTGAACTCGTTGCACGCCTGTGAACCAATCAAATTACTCATAACGGATAGAGACTGCAAATTAATTTCTGTTTATTGAAATAAAGCTGAAATAAAAATAAATTATAAATATTAGATGAAAAGCACTGAGTTGAAGCACTAAAATTAGTATCTGGAAATAAATAAAACAAAAAAAATAAAAAATAATAATACATATCGAATAAATAAAGAATTTGAAATTAAATTAAATAATATATTTAAAGCTGATTTTTTTTATAAATAGATGAAACATTTTTAAATTACACCTTGGCAACTAACTATTCTAAGCACTAAAATTAGTATTAAAATTAGTAATCGGGGGGGGGGGGGGGGGATTACACTAACAATACAAATAAATTATATAAATTAAAATAATAAAAAAACTTAACAATAAAATAATATAAATAAATATATTTAAAAAATATTTACATATTTGAAGAAAATGACTAAAAATTAAAGTAAATATAAAATGAAAACATGTAATGTAAATGTAAATGTAACCAATCAAATGACTCATAACCAAAAAATAAACCAAACTGGTAGCACTTTACAATAAGGTTTCATTTGTTAACATTAGTTAACTATATTACATAACATGAACTATAATGAGAAATACTTCTACAGCATTTATTAATATTCATTAATGAAATCAAAAGTTGTAACTGTTAACATTAATTAGTGGAACTAACATGAATTATTTTTTCTATAAACAAACATTAACAAAGGTAAATAAATAAATAATGTAAAATATATATCTCATAGTCAGTTCATGTTATCGAATGCATTAACTAATGAGAACTTATTGTAAAGAGTTACCATACAACTAATAATATAAATTAAAATACATCAAAAGCTTAACTAAAACTAAATCTAACATAAAAATTTAATTAATTTATAAATTAATATATTTAGAAAATAACTATAAATTGAACTAAAATTAAATAAAAACTGAAAATATAAGAAAAAAAAGCTAACAAAAAAATTAATACAAACTGTAACTACATAAAATAAGACTCGTTATGTGTATGATCGTGTGAATGTGTTCATTGCATGAGATAAGTAACTATGTTGTTGCCTAGAACTGTAGTAGTTTATCTATGCAGTGACATTTTTCCAGTAACAAGCTATTTTTCCAACAAGCAGCGCTAGGATGTGTGATTACTCATGTTTCAGTATATTCCTGTATAAGCATTCTACCGTGATGTTGCAGACCTGCTCGTATTTCTCCAGCTCGGTGTGGTAGATCTGTCTGATCTGAGTGAGTTTTGCTCTGTAGTCCGAGTGCTCGATGGAGTTGTCGGCTCCGACTCCCACCGCTGCTGTTGCCGCAGCAACCGCTGATGCCCCGCCCCCTTTCTCTGGCCCAGACACGCCCTCTGCCAGAAGCATGTTATCCAGACGCATGAGCTGAGGGTCAGGAGGGTCTTCATCAGGACTGCCACGGATACTGAGACCTGGCACAAAACACACACTTTAAACATTAATATGCAGGAAGCAGATCTTCATATGTTTCAGACATTGCTTAGAGTAGCACAAGCTAGGGTAGGGAGGGATTAAAGGAAAGTGAAAGCATGGAATTTTTTAAATGATGATGATGAAGTGCTCACGGAAGAGATGAGTAGATAGCCAGACAGACAGACAGATAGATGATAGATAGATATAATGTCTGTCTGTCTATATATATATTACTATCTATCTATACACTATCTATTATCTATCATCTAGCTGTCTGTCTATCTGTCTATCTATCATCTATATATCTATCTATAATCTATCTATCTATCATCTATATATCTATCTATAATCTATCTATCTATCTATCTATCTATCTATCTATCTATCTATCTATCTATCTATCTATCTATCTATCTATCTATACAGACAGACAGACTAGATAGATAGATATAAAATCTTTAGAATCTTTATATAGATGAAGATTCTAATTTTCTTCTTTTGTGTTCCACAGCATATTGTTTGCAACAACAACATGAGGGTTTGTATATGATGCTGAAATCTTATTTAAAAAAAAAAAAAAGTTTAACCACAAAAATACAGAGATGAGAAATGTAACTTAAGCCCTATTCGCACGGGATTAGTATTATCTGGGAACCTTGTGTGAATTGGAAATTACCACCCACCACATCTGAATTTGGTGTGGCGCATTCGCACGGGATAAGCGAAGCCTGTGATTTTACTCGAATTACTGATTACAATAGGCTATTGCTTGGAAATGTCCTGTCGTTATTATAGGTCTAGCTGTATGATATATCATAAACAGAAGAATGTGCCTTTCCTCATTCTGCTATACATGTCATTCATTTCCATCTTACCATTCTTTTTGTTTTTGCTCTTCTGATGGTTTTCAGCTTTCTCTTTATGCAAATTGTATAGTTGTATGGTGTATAGTATGGAAGCTTGTTTCCGCCACTAAATAAATAATAATAATTGCGACTTTTTATCTCACAATTCTGACTTTTCTTCTCACAATTGCGAGTTTACATCTCGCAATTCTGACTTTATTTCTCACAATTGCGAGATATAAAGTCAGAATTGCGTGAAATAAAGTCAGAATTGCGTGTTATAAAGTCAGAATTGCGTGTTATAAAGTCAGAATTGTGAGATATAAAGTCAGAATTGCGTGTTATAAAGTCAGAATTGCGTGTTATAAAGTCAGAATTGTGAGATATAAAGTCAGAATTGCGTGTTATAAAGTCAGAATTGCGTGTTATAAAGTCAGAATTGCGTGTTATAAAGTCAGAATTGCGTGATATAAAGTCAGAATTGCGTGTTATAAAGTCAGAATTGCGTGATATAAAGTCAGAATTGCGTGTTATAAAGTCAGGATTGCGTGTTATAAAGTCAGAATTGCGTGATATAAAGTCAGAATTGCGTGTTATAAAGTCAGAATTGCGTGATATAAAGTCAGAATTGCGTGATATAAAGTCGCAATTGCGTGATATAAAGTCCAATTCTATGGGGGGGGGGGGGGGGGGACGACTGACTTTTACCCTCAGAATAGTTTATATCTCACAATTCTGACTTTATAACACGCAATTGCGACTTTATATCAAGCAATTCTGACTTTATATCTCGCAATTCTAACTTTATATCTCGCAATTCTGACGTTATATCACGCAATTGCGACTTTAGATCTCACAATTCTCTCTTTATAACACTCAATTGCGACTTTATATCACACAATTCTGACTTTATATCAAGCAATTCTGACTTTATATCTCGCAATTCTAACTTTATATCTCGCAATTCTGACGTTATAACACGCAATTGCAACTTTAGATCTCACAATTCTCTCTTTATAACACTCAATTGCGACTTTATATCACGCAATTCTGACTTTATATCACGCAATTCTAACTTTATATCTCGCAATTCTGACGTTATAACACGCAATTGCAACTTTAGATCTCACAATTCTCTCTTTATAACACTCAATTGCGACTTTATATCACACAATTCTGACTTTATATCTCGCAATTCTGACGTTATAACACGCAATTGCGACTTTATTTCACGCAATTCTGACTTTATATCTCGCAATTCTGAGAAATAAAGTCAGAATTGTGAGATAAAATGTCACAATTACCTTTTTTAATTTTCATTCTGTGGCGGAAACAAGCTTCCATAGTATAGCGATATGACCCAGCATCCAAAATACTATCAAAACACTCGAACGCAGCCTCCAATCTTCGCGAAAGATGGACAAAGAAGCGCACAGGAAACAAAAACCTAGAAAAATTATAAACGAGCCCGCCAAATCACAGAGATGCCGATTCGCACAGGACTAATATTATCACAGGACCTCGTTGTTCAGGAAATATGGTAGGTTATTTGCGAGGGAATTTTTACTTTACAAATTACAGACATGACCGATTCGCACGGGATTAAGATCACAGACAATCTCTGCAATTATTACAAATGACTAGAGGTCACCAGGTAATACTTATCCCGTGCGAATAGGGCTTTAAACCGTAGAAAGAAAAAAAAATTCAGACATGCAAAGACAATGTCTTGAACACCTGGACCACCCAAAGAAGGTTTCAGATAGGCAGTTCTTTCCTCTTATCACTCTACAATGAATAAGACAGGCCCAGCACAACACTGCACCCCCTCACGTCCTCAGCCATTACTGCACAGCGCAAGACTAGTGTGCCACGACACGCTGTTTATCAGAGGTCACGTCAGCGAGTGAGGTGTGTGTGTGCCGGAGAATGATTGACAGTGGCAGGTCTCTCACTGAGGTGGGTGGAAGAAAAGCGCTGTGAGCCGTTCAGATGTGCTCCAGCGATCAACTCCATCGCCTCCTTTAATTCCACACCAAAGACTTTTCTGGAACCTCACGTTTGATTTTGAGTTTGCAGGCGATGGAGTGGATGCTCACGTGAGCGTGGGAGAAAAAAATGCTCTGCTGATATATAAATGTTTTTTTTTAAGGATTTTGCCATTCTGCTTTCTAACTGTGCTAAGTAAAAAAAAAAACTATATATATATATATATATATATATATATACAGGGTTTGACATTAACATCCACCAACCCGCCAAATATGTGTGTATTTCAGCAGTGGTATGTAACGCAGTCACTCCCACTAGCCACTTTGGCGGGTTGAATTTTATATATAATATATACAATTTTCAATTGTAATTTTTTAAAAAGTCATCTAAAATAATAAACTAAGTGCAATGTAGTGTTGTCAAAAATATCGATATTTCAATACATATCGATAATGAAATATCTGAATCGCTTCTAGTACTCATTTTGTTACCAGCTACTCTCTCTCTCGCTCTCTCTCTCTCTCTCTCTCTCTCTCTCACTCTCTCTCTCTCTCTCTCTCTCTCTCTCTCTCTCTCCCTCTCTCTCTCTATCTATCTATCTATCTATCTCTCTCTCTCTATCTATCTCTCATCTCTCTGACAGCGAGTGACACACAAACCCGCCTCCATTCACTCATTTGCTCTGGATGAATATTGTTGGTGTTACAGGGCTTGAATTTCGGCGTTGGATTGTGTATTGCCCATCATTTTATTCACACCCAAAGTGCGGTACATAAAGCCTCTCAGTACTAAATTGAGTTCTATTTCACAGCTTATTGCGCTTAAACAGTCAAATACACATAAAATAGTGTCAAAATACCAGTCTTGGCACAGATTCACGTAAATACAGTCAGTTATGTTTTAAGAAAATACATATGTAACAATATAATGGATCCATCTATCAGGTCATAAAGTGACAGAAGCCTAATATATCTGAAGAAATAATATTAAAATTATATCTAAACATAATTTGAGGAATTATTCATGTCATGAATTTTAATACTTATGTTCAAGTTTACAGTAATACTTAGTGTTTGATTTTCTTACCACTCTGATCTCTAAAAGAGCTTTCTACTGGAAAAGATACACTTCAAAATATATATTTAGGCCTAAATGTAAAATGTATGTATTTGAATTTGCATATACAATTTCCATCCGTTTAGATCACAAATTCTTACCATAAACAAACTAATAAACCTTATGTGATGCATATTTGTCAGTCATACATAAATGAAACGGGCAAGATTTCAGTAACAGTACTAATAAACTGAATTAGAATTCAAAATAACTAAGTTTATATATTTAAATAATTGAATACTGCTTGTTCCACAGCTAGCCATAATGCTCATACTTTTTAACGGAATAAATTCAATTGATTTCACAATGAACAGATTTATGCAATTTGAATAAATGCATTTTGAAAATATGAAAATCGAATAGATGCAAATTGATAGCCATGATTTTTGAGTGCATAAATCTTATGAGTTTAATTTATTTAGTGTGATTGACAAATATTGCTCTAAACTATTTCTGGATGTTAACTATTGACTCATTTGTGTCTTTTTTTTCTCAAATGCTTTTTTTTAGAGAAAGCTGATACTTGAAGGAGCATTAGATGAGCTATGAAATAGAAATGAATCTCTCTTCTGAGAAACATTCAGTGCAAATGCCATTGTTCTGCAGTTTTAGGTGATTTTGAAGATGCTCTTTCAAAAAACCTGAGGACAAGATTGTAAACACGCCACAGCTGCTAAGAATGACTAGAATAAGATACAGCATCCACACACACACTGCCCTCCGGACACACACACACACACACACACACACACACACACACACACACACACACACACACACACACACACACACACACACACACACACACACACACACACACACACACACACACACACACACACAGAGTATTCATGAGGTCAATGCAAGATGACATTTAAAGCACAGCAGACAAAGGCAAACAAACACAAGATGGAAGGACTGAATATGAAAGAAAGCATGAATCAGAAGCATCCTGCAGGACTGCATGTTTCCTCCACAGCATATGAACATTTGCTCTGCTTTAATCTTATTTTAATTTCATCTTTGTCCTTTTCCTTGTGTCGCTTTCATTTTTAATGGCAACAAAATGGTAAAGGTAGCACTATCCACATTCCCTATTCAGACCTCGGGCAAAGAAATGCTAATTCAGCACAGAGCACATCGCATCAAATGCATCTCTCAGGCAGCGGCTCTGTTTAAGCAGGCGTCAAATTAGTTAACTGTGACTGAAAGAAAACAGGATTGACATAGAGGTGCAAATATACATAGACAAATGTATTCATAACTATAGTGATGTCTGAAGTATTCCAAATATGTTCATAACGAATTACTGTGGCGGTATCATGGGATATAAATACTGTACACACACACACATACACAACGTCATGGTCCAAAGTTTACATACACCTTGCAGAATCTGCAAAATGTTACAAGATAACAGGGATCATAAAAAATGCATGTGTGTGTATATACACTCACCTAAAGGATTATTAGGAATACTAATACTGTGTTTGACCCGCCTTCAGAACTGCCTTTATTCTACATGGCATTGATTCAACAAGGTGCTGAAAGCATTCTTTGGAAATGTTGGCCCATATTGATAGTGTAGCATCTTGCAGTTGATGGAGATTTGTGGGATGCACATCCAGGGCACGAAGCTCCCGTTCCAGCACATCCCAAAGATGCTCTATTGGGTTGAGATCTGGTGACTGTGGGGGCCATTTTAGTACAGTGAAGTCATTGTCATGTTCAAGAAACCAACTTGAAATGATTCGAGCTTTGTGACATGGTGCATTATCCTGCTGGAAGTAGCCATCAGAGGATGGGTACATGGTGGCCATAAAGGGATAGACATGGTCAGAAACGATGCCCAATTGGCACTAAGGGGCCTAAAGTGTGCCAAGAAAACATCCCCCACACCATTACACCACCACCACCAGCCTGCACAGTGGTAACAAGGCATGATGGATCCATGTTCTCATTCTGTTTACGCCAAATTCTGACTCTACCATCTGAATGTCTCAACAGAAATCGAGACTCATCAGACCAGGCAACATTTTTCCAGTCTTCAACTATCCAATTTTGATGAGCTCTTGCAAATTGTAGCCTCTTTTTCCTATTTGTAGTGGAGATGAGTGGTTCCCGGTGGGGTCTTCTGCTGTTGTAGCCCATCCGCCTCAAGGTTGTGCGTGTTGTGGCTTCACAAATGCTTTGCTGCATACCTCGGTTGTAACGAGTGGTTATTTCAGTCAAAGTTGCTCTTCTATCAGCTTGAATCAGTCAGTCCATTCTCCTCTGACCTCTAGCACCAACAACGCATTTTCGCCCACAGGACTTCCGCATACTGGATGTTTTTCCCTTTTCACACCATTCTTTATAAACCCTAGAAATGGTTGTGCGTGAAAATCCCAGTAACTGAGCAGATTGTGAAATACTCAGACCGGCCCGTCTGGCACCAACAACCATGCCACGCTCAAAATTGCTTAAATCACCTTTCTTTCCCATTCTGACATTCAGTTTGGAGTTCAGGAGATTGTCTTGACCAGGACCACACCCCTAAATGCATTGAAGCAACTGCCATGTGATTGGTTGATTAGATAATTGCATTAATGAGAAATTGAACAGGTTCCTAATAATCCTTTAGGTGAGTGTATATACTCTATAATAGACTCAGATCCCTTAAAACGAACCAAACCGAACAAAGACCATCTCGGGAAATGGTCTGAGTACAGTTCAAATATATATATGTATATATACGGGTCCTTCTCAAAAAATTAGCATATTGTGATAAAGTTCATTATTTTCCATAATGTAATGATGAAAATTTATCTTTCATATATTTTAGATTCATTGCACACCAACTGAAATATTTCAGGTCTTTTATTGTTTTAATACTGATGATTTTGGCATACAGCTCAGGAAAACCCAAAATTCCAATCTCAAAAAATTAGCATATTTCATCCGACCAATAAAAGAAGTGTTTTAAATACAAAAAAGTCAACCTTCAAATAATTATGTTCAGTTATGCACTCAAAACTTGGGCGCGAATCCTTTTGCAGAAATGACTGCTTCAATGCGGCGTGGCATGGAGGCAATCAGCCTGTGGCACTGCTGAGGTGTTATGGAGGCCCAGGATGCTTCGATAGCGGCCTTAAGCTCATCCAGAGTGTTGGGTCTTGCGTCTCTCAACTTTCTCTTCACAATATCCCACAGATTCTCTATGGGGTTCAGGAGCGTTGGCAGGCCAATTGAGCACAGTAATACCATGGTCAGTAAACCATTTACCAGTGGTTTTGGCACTGTGAGCAGGTGCCAGGTCGTGCTGAAAAATGAAATCTTCATCTCCATAAAGCTTTTCAGCAGATGGAAGCATGAAGTGCTCCAAAATCTCCTGATAGCTAGCTGCATTGGCCCTGCCCTTGATAAAACACAGTGGACCAACACCAGCAGCTGACATGGCACCGCAGACCATCACTGACTGTGGGTACTTGACACTGGACTGCAGGCATTTTGGCATTTCCTTCTCCCCAGTCTTCCTCCAGACTCTTGCACCTTGATTTCCGTATGACATGCAAAATTTGCTTTCATCTGTATAAAGTACTTTGGAGCACTGAGCAACAGTCCAGTGCTGCTTCTCTGTAGCCCAGGTCAGGCGCTTCTGCCGCTGTTTCTGGTTCAAAAGTGGCTTGACCTGGGGAATGCGGCACCTGTAGCCCATTTCCTGCACACGCCTGTGCACGGTGGCTCTGGATGTTTCTACTCCAGACTCAGTCCACTGCTTCCGCAGGTCCCCCAAGGTCTGGAATCGGTCCTTCTCCACAATCTTCCTCAGGGTCCGGTCACCTCTTCTCATTGTGCAGCGTTTTTTGCCACACTTTTTCCTTCCCACAGACTTCCCACTGAGGTGCCTTGATACAGCACTCTGGGAACAGCCTATTTGTTAAGAAATTTCTTTCTGTGTCTTACCCTCTTGCTTGAGGGTGTCAATGATGGCCTTCTGGACAGCAGTCAGGTCGGCAGTCTTACCCATGATTGCGGTTTTGAGTAATGAAACAGGCTGGGAGTTTTTAAAAGCCTCAGGAATCTTTTGCAGGTGTTTAGAGTTAATTAGTTGATTCAGATGATTAGGTTAATAGCTCGTTTAGAGACCCTTTTCATGATATGCTAATTTTTTGAGATAGGAATTTTGGGTTTTCATGAGCTGTATGCCACAATCATCAGTATTAAAACAATAAAAGACCTGAAATATTTCAGTTGGTGTGCAATGAATCTAAAATATATGAAAGTTTAATTTTTATCATTACATTATGGAAAATAATGAACTTTATCACAATATGCAAATTTTTTGAGAAGGACCTGTATATACATACAGGGTTCTCAAGTTGTATCAAAAGCTTGGAGTGAGATCACATGCGGTTAGGGGAGGAACCCTAATGGAGCCCCGCCCCCATCCATCCCGCCCCCCAATTTTACCCATTGTTCATAATTAACCAGCACAATAATTAACCAGTAACGAACGCAGTCTGGCCAAGATACGTGCCTGGCGACAGGAAACTTCACTTTGTGTGCCTGCGCTTCGTATACAACGTTATATATAAAGCTTGCATGACAACTTGGTTGGCATTGCCTTTTCAGCGTGAGAAATACAGGGTGTGACATGTGAGCGTGTGAACTGGTTGAATTGCGTGTGTCTCACGGCCAACGCGTGAAACTTGAGAACCCTGTATATATATTTGAACCGTATACATATATACATATATGTATATATATATATATATATATATATATACATATATGTATATATATATATATATATATATATATATATATATATATATATATATATATATATACATATATATCAATTTACTATTCTACATCCTGTCAAATTTATATTCGGGGGAAAAAGGAAATTTAAAGGCATGCTTAGTTCAATTTTAAAGGCACAACCCTGCTTTAAATACTGGGTTACCAAATGTTTACAGTTAAAAAAGATGGAGGTTTTTATTGGTGCCGTCCTCATGGTGTGTTTGCCAGTGAAACTAGATGCTGATGACAGACTGAGGCCTGATAGAGAGTAAACAGCTGTGTGCTGAAGCGTCTGCTCTCTGGGTAACGGCAATTTAACTTCTCCACCTGACACCTCACATGAAGCTCTCCACACTGAAACATCTGTGCCAGATATCCTATTTGTTTGGGATGCAACACGGTGGATTTTTGTGCATTTACAGTGAGAACTGTATAGTATTCCTGTAGCTCAAACAGTAGAGCGTTGGGGCTTGCATGCAAAAATTTTAAACAAGTAACTGTCTAAAAAAAATTAAATATGATCGTACAGGATAAATTGAAAATTCCATTTGTCAGTTTTTCTCTTTTCTCTCTTTTAATATTTTTAAAATGTGGTTCCAAATTTTAAAATGTAATTAGAAAGACTTATCTTTTTATCAAACATTATTTCATTAGTGGTGTTTGCAAAGCATCACGATTACTATTGCTCATACTTTTTATGTTTCTCTTGTTTCCACACTTAGGGCCAGATTTACAAAAAGGGGCAACTTATCTTGAGAGCACAATCCAATTAAAGCGCAGATAATAATGAAAAGTTCAGCGTATGATCTACTGACGACGCACAAATTAAAGGGGAACTATGCAGTTTTTTTAGCTTAACTGAACAGCTTCGGAGTTATTGGAATGGTTATATGACTTTTTTCGGGTTGAATGGTTGTCGCTTTTCTCACGGATCCGTGAAAACTATTAAAAACGCTGTATTCTGCTGCCAGGCCAGTAGTTGGTGATGATGTCACTTTGTAAAGAAACACTACGTGCCTATAGACTGACCACATAATACACATGCACATGACATCACAGTTTTGACAAATTTGAGTTTTTGTATTTTACACGGAAACAATAACGGTATCATTTTTGGTTCTCCTGGCATCTTTGACTTTTAGCGTTGACTAACCCAGTGTGTTGTACATAATGATTTTTAAAGGAAACGGTACACTATATATTTGTCATAACTTATAAGCACTGTTTGATTAAGTTGTGAACTTTGGTGTTTATTTTGGCTCCTATTTCCTCCTAATCATTGTTGTAATTGGTCATGATATGGAGGCGGGTGCCTTTCTCTCCATGTTCTGAAACACTGGCCAATATTGGCCAATATACAGTGTTGGAGGTTTCAAGCCTATATATATATCTTCACTGATTTTACTTTCAGTGTAAAACATTTTTTTGCGTTCACAGATGAGCCAGCTCATCTGTGAACTCAAAAATATTTTTACACTGAATGGGACAGGACAGCAAGTCTTTGTGCTGTATCTAGAGCTCTGGTATCCAGAGTAATGTCGGCATATCTCCAGTCCACATAGGATGAACAACATCCAACAGGAATAACTGTCTGCATAAGAGGAATCTGTCCTGTCTGAAAGGGATCCAGGTACTAACCCGGATCAGATCCAAAAAACCTAAAACCACATCTGCCCAACTCACTGCAGAACTAAATGCACACCTCGACTCTCCTGTTTCCACCAAAACTGTCAATCTGGATGGTCGGGCTACTATAGCCAAACCTTCGGTCACGACCACCCGTCCCGCTTTGTGTTGTACCGCACAGCATTTACACCCCTTGTCCAACACGTCACATATTGAGAAAATGTCCCGCATATTCATCAGTCTGTTTGTTTTTAATTATCATATTAAGAAAATGTGCATGCATTCTTTTGCCTTTTTAAGAAAGCATTTTATTTATTCTTTTTGCGGCTTAGTTTTTCACTTATATTTAACAGCTCTTTGTCAGAAGTACAAATACATCAGCCGTTTTTAAAATCATATCCAATGGTTGAAAGCAAAGGAGTAAACACGGTCACTAGTAGATTGTGACGGCTGTCAATCAAAATGTGGAGCGGTGATTCGTTCCATGTGTTTCTGTCAGAAACAAATGGATAATTCGGTAAATAAAATTTTAAATTCAACAGAATTTATCAACTTGTTGCCTGCTGTGTTTCTTTTTAATTCAAATCCTTCCTACAAAATATGAAAGTTTTTGGTTTAATATATTCTTAATATATAAGACTTTCAATGATCTAAATTCATGTTGGTTTATATTTTATTTGTTCAATATTTATTTTTATTTTAGTTGGACTTACAGTCAGAAATGTTTCAAAAATAGTGATCTGCCTGATGCCTGCTGCCTTTGGGCTCAGTGATGTTGAATTTAAATGTCATGTAAAATAAAGACGTTATGTTACATTGTGATGTAATGGTGTTTTCTAGAACAAAGAATTTTTATCAGCTGAAAGGCAGAATACAAATGTTTTTATTAAGTTAGATAAACATTATATAACAGTTTCAGGTTATGTTTTAGTGTTGGTAACATGTCCCACATTGTCCCACACAAACTTATAATCGTCCCACATTTGGTTTGTTTGATGGTGGTCACCCTATCAGTCACTCATGCCAATGTTGGTTTCATTTCTGCCCACAGTGCAAATCATGGGAAGGGGACAATGTGAACATGTATTGTTCTCTGATGAGTCCACCTTCACTTACTTTCCCATTTCCGTGGGAGTTAAAGTGTGGAGAATCCCTTTAGAGGCTGAACACCGGACTGTAGTGGATCAGTGATGGTTTGGACTGTGGGTGATGGACACGTCACTGCCAAGAACTAGCGAACCATTCTGGAGGAACATGTGCTCCTGATGCTTCAAACATTGTACCCTGAAGAGGCTGCTGTATATATCTGCATGATTATGCACCAATACACACAGCAAGACTTGTGACAGAATGGTTTGAACATGAAAGTAGCACTGTTTCCATTACCCTTCAAATTGTGCAAATTGAAATAGCGAATTGAAAATACACCCCATGGAAACATGTAAATTTCGCAAAAACTCCCATATATCTCAAAAAACGTTTTTTAAGCTTGCATGAGGTGGTTTATCAGGCAATTCGATTTCACAAAACTGCAATGGAAAAAGTTTTTCCGCATTTACAGGTCACCTGGCACATATGTAAACGTCGATCATTCTGTAAAGATGATACATAAACCTACCAACATCAGTTGCCATGCTTTTTTGAATGACTCATTGCGAGTTGAAAAAATTACGTTTTAGTCGCATAACATTGGTTAACAAAAACGCATCATTTTGCAATTTTTTTTGCAAATTATTTATCGACATTTAGAAAATCTCGCAAAAGTTTTGAGCAAATCTGTAATGGAAAAGGGACTAGTGAAGGTGAACATCTCCCATGGCCTGTACAGTCACGAGATCTAAATATGTTTGAGCCATAGTGACCTGGACGCTGTTCTGGTAGATTAAAGGCTCAAAATTGAAGATGAATGGATGAATTGGCTGCAAAAGGAGGCCCTACATCATAGTAAATTATTCATTTTTATTGTCCAACCCCTGTACATTTGTGAAAATCAATATTTCATGTCCACATATTAATTTATTTGGTAAATGTTTAATAAGCGCACATTTCCCGTCAAGGTTCAGATCAACATACTGTTTTATTTTCTTAATAAAAAACTGTCTGACTGTAGATTATCCCTTACATAGACTAAGAACGCCATAGCAGCTTTGTGCCTGTTTTTATCAAGTTGTCGACGAGTAGACATCTAGCCTTTATTTTGGACTGTAAAAAAATGTATAAAAAGCTTTTACTTGAATGATGTTAAAATGCTCTATATGAGAAGGTTTAGGCCTGTAGTGTGTTTTTATCTGCTTAGGTCTGGTCTGGTTAAGCACTCGGATACCCTGGGAGAGATCTTACAGAATAAATCCATGACCTCCATTCCCTCACTCAACCTTTGCAATGTTTATGTCCTTTTCCAGGATCCCACTGACAGCTGGAAGCACAGAGAGGTCACATGAGTTTAAGCACAAGTGCATTAATTCTTCAATGCGATTAATCCGGATTAGTCAAACAAAGACTTCCGATAATCATCTTTAATCACTCGAGGAAGTGCATGTTAGGAATACATCAGCGTCTGGGATTTGATGTGTATGAGGTTACAAGGTATTTCTCTGAGCTGTTGTTCATTCAGCTCACGTCAAGAAAGTTTGGACTGTTATTTTATTATTTTATTATATATTATACTATTTATTTATATTTTAATTAGCTTTTGTGCTTATGCTTTTGTCATTTTTATTATTTTTTTATATTTCCATATACCTTTAATTTCAACCTTCAACTTAAACTCATTTAATTTAATTTACACATTTATAATTTATTTTAAGTTGAGCAAGTTTAAGTTTAGTGTATTTAAATCTTCATCTAATATTTTATTTTATTCCAGCTGTATTTGAATAACCAAAAACAATTTTTTTAAAAGTTTTTAAAAGTTTTTAAAAAGAAAAACAATGTAGGATTTACTTTGAAACAATTTCACTCAGAAATTGTTAGTAAATTTCACAAATAATTACAATGAAATGGCAAGTAACACAATTAAAGATGAAATTTTGAAGTTGAAATTGTATTTTCTTGTAAAATGTACTCTTTTTTTTGAGAAATATCTTTTTTTTGTTTGCATTTTCATTTAAAAGTAACAACACTGTTCTTCAGACACAATGCATTTATTGTGAACTTTTCATGGTCCGTGTTTTGTTTTGTCTCATTATAAAGATTTAAATTATAAGATAACAAAATTGATGATGCACATATAGGATGGATAAAAGGTGTAGTTCACCAAGAAAATAAAACTTCTGTCATAATTTTCTCTCTTTCATGTCTCTCCAAGCGCATATTATTATTCCACTGGGGTGAGCAACAAAAATTACCAGCAAAGACACCATTAAAAGAAATCCTTATGACATGTGAGCTATATTCATTCTATAGGTTTGTGCGAGGAACAGAACACATTTAAGGTACCCCTGGATTTTGCCTTAGTTATATACCTGTTTGTGAATGTAAAAGGGTCAAAGATCAAAATGCAGATAAATGGAGTTATTTTCTCCCAAACGAAAGGGCCGATTCTGAACTGCCTGAACCGAGTCATCAGTAATTCCAGTCGTACTTCCTGTCAGAACCTACGTAGGTTTTCTAACTAATTTGCATAATGCCTGCTATTGGCTGCCCGCTAATTACTGTTCGTATCACTGTGTATAAAGTGCTGAGGAAAATCCGGAGCAGAAATCCAGATATGGTAATGAGCATTTGGTTTCCAACATGCGCTGTAAGCGGTAGACCAATTACAAAAGACTGGGCCATCTGACCAATCAGAGCAGAGTAGGCTCATGAATTTTCGAACAAACCATTTCAGACACTGTGAGAAAAGAGCTGATGCTGCAATGTATAAGATGAGAAATTTAATGCGTTTTTTGACCTTGGATGCATGACTCCAAAACTAAATTAGGGACATTAAAAATAGCATAACGGGACACTTTAAGTGATCTAAAAACTTTTGCCTTTAGCTTTCAAATCTCATTCACTTCAAACATGGCTTTTCTGACTTTCAGTTTCAGCTAATTTATTCAACATTTCTGTCTGCCCTCCATACGAAGTATGACTTTAGAGGGATTGGAATAGTGCATGAGTCACATTGACTACTGTTATGGAGCTTTTTGTCATTTTTGGACATTGAAATTGTTCTTATTCACTTTCGCTGTAAATATAAAATAAGCCACGAGTCAGGATGTCCTGCTAAACATCTGCTTTTGTGTTCCACAGAAGAAAGAAAGTCATATTTGGTACAACGTAAGGGTGCATACATGACTTTTAATTTTTAGGTGAATTATTCCTTTAAGAGACCCTCGAAATATATCATAAGAGAACTAACTCCTGTCCTCTAGTATAAGCCTTCACGAGTGAGGTCTTGCTCCAAAATAAATATAATCCAGAGCTCTCAAATCTTCACAACCCCACATTTACAAGTCTAATTTAATCTGCTCAGCGAAACGCTCAAAGCCGGTTTCATCGCTGAGCAATGAGAGTTTTAAAACCCGAGTTACTGTACAGCTGGAAGGAGCTGTGGGTGGTTTTGGATTTCTTCGCAGAGCAAAACCAATTGCTGAAATGCATATTTGATGCATAAAGACTCTAATAGACGGCATTCTCTCTCCCACGACGCCCTGGTTCGCGCTCAGAAAATCTTCTCAAAGCCACAGCCTGCTCTTAATTAGCACTGGGATCGAAAATAAGTTGGCTTATACCGACGGCTACAGAAATAAAATGAGTTTTTTTTTCCATGTTAAACCTTCTTATGTCAGAAAATAGATGCCCGCTGGGTAGTTTCAGGCATTTAATGTGGTTTTCTAGAAAGCGGTATGGATGCCTTGTCTTAATTTATTCACACTTTGTTACTAAAACATATTTGTGTGGGTTTAAGCTTCATAATTTGCTAATTAGAATTTGTATTCTAATTAGTCTTTCAGTCATATTGGTTAATTTGGATGAATATAGCTCAGATTAAAGCTTTAATTGCTGCTGCCAAACACCAACTATATTAACAAATCCTGCGGCACTGAGTGCAAGAAGTCGACAAACTCACAGGCTCTGCCAGGAAACACATTTGTGTTCACAAGGTTGATAGGAGCTTTTCTGAGAAAACTAGACAATGAACGTTTGCCAAGATTGTGGATTCAAATCTTCTAAAACAATATTTAGGTTTTTTTTAGGCACTTAGCAGAATGAAAACTAAATATCCATTACCATAACCATATATTTTGATGTATTTTGTGAGTTATGTGAAATATATTTAGAGTGTGGGTCTGGTACTTTTCTTTATTTTTTTATTTTTTTAATTTAGAAAAAACTATTTGCTAATTGGGTGAGAAAAATAAATTTCTTAAATTCTTTCTTTCTTTCTCTCTCTAAAACTATTGTATTTCTTAAATGTATTCCTTATAACTTTACTAATTGTGCTTTGGATGTTTTAAAGATCTTTAAATATTTTTCAAGAATAAAAAATACTTTTTTTTTTTTTTTTTTACTTTTTAGTTTTCATCCAGGCTCAGATTGATTGATTGATTGATTGATTGATTGATTGATTGATTGATTGATTGATTGATTGAATTAAACAATTTTTTACCATTAAACCATTTTTTAACCAAATGGGTAAGAAAAATACATTTGTATTCAAGATTTATTCTGTGAAAACAAGTCAATGTATTTCTTATAATTTTGCTTTGGATGTTTTAAAAATGTTTAACTATTTTGAAAGGATAAAAAGAAAAAATATTGATTGTGATATTTTTTTTTTACTTTTCAGTTTTTGCCCAGGCTAAGATTCGATTGATTGATTGATTAAATTAATTGATTGATTGATTGATTGGTTATTTGATTGCTTGATTATTTGATTGATTGATTTATTGATTGATTGATTGATTGATTGATTGATTGATTGATTGATTGATTGATTGATTGATTCATTGATTCATTCATTCATTCATTCATTCATTCATTCATTCATTTAAACCATTTTTTACCCTTTTTTACCAAATGGGTAAGAAAAGTCAATTTTTTGTGAAAATTTATTCAGTGAAAAAAGCCAAGGATATTTTAAGAATGTTTTGATATATTTACTGGATAAAACAAATATTATTATCATTTATTTACGTATTTATTTATACATTATTTTTACAATTCCACTTTGGTGCCACTCAGAGCGCTGAAATGACAGACTTGATATTTAATGTTAATTAAATGAAACAAACAGTTTATGATGTTATTGTCGGCTGGATATTTTTCAAAGTGAACAATGTTCAAGTGATTTAATAATCTATATTCTTCATTCCATTGGTATTTCCCACATTTATGTCAGTTTACACACACACACACACACACACACACACACACACACACACACACACACACACACACACACACACACACACACACACACACACACACACACACACACACACTTTAACCATTTAAAGCGCATCAGTTTCTCTCTTCACTACAGGATAAGGATGCTACAGCTGCAGCTCTAATCACTGTAATTAAGAGATAATTGGCATTAATTATTCTCACATAAGCTCATCACAAATCAAGGGGAAAATGGCTGCTGCTGGCTTCTAAACGCAACACACCGTGGTTAAGCTCTCAGCGACTCTTCGAAGCGTGTGAATTTACATCACAATGAATGTCTTCTTCTACTGAAGTGTAAAGCATCTGTCAATCAAACACAAGTGTGCTACTGCTATATATTCAGTATGCATTGGTGAGTGAAATTTGAGCTTTATCAGTCAATCGTTCGTTTCTGTGAATTTATTTTGTGTGCAGTAAAATTTGCAATAGACATTTTTAAAATTTCAAAATGAAGCACAAACTTAATCATTGCCATTTAAGTGTAAGTTATAATGTTTGAGGTTTGTTCAAATCACTATCACTACTGGACTTAAATGTGCTATGAACATGAATGAATCATGCAACTTGTTGAGATGAGGCATGCTACTGTAGGACTTATTGAAAGTGCAGGACTCTTTTCAAGCAAGACAGTAAGTAAATCACCCAGAACACCCTTGCAATCACACACAACACCCTAGAAACAACTCAGAACATCCTAGAAACGACATGCACACCCTAGAAAAGACAGCCAAACTCAACATTGCATTCAATGCAGCAGCAATGCCACAAACACACACACTTGGGCACTCTCAGTCCTGATAATAGGGGTAATTGAGGCTTATGTGTTAATTGGAGTGCATGGAGAGACTGTAGAGCAGTCAGTGTGATGAACAGCCAGCTCTGGGATGCAATAACAGCATCATGGGAAGAAACACATGTTTTTATCAGCAGGGTTGGTGGTTCATATTCTTAATGAAAGATCGGATACAAACAGGAAGGTGTTTACAATTTGCACAATAGTGCAGAATCTGAAATACATGTTCTGTTTATTTTATTGTTTAGTATGTTTTTAAACCTGTTTCTTTCAAGGTTTTAAATAAATCCCAGCTTCTCAATGGTGTCTCAGACATTTGGACCCCGCTGTGGGAAACAACGTGAATAATGACCGGCTCGGTGGCGGTGGGGCATGTTGTCGATGGCGACAGATCAATTCGAAAGTCATTTTCGCCTCGAAAATCATTTTGTCTTTGAGGAGTCATTTCATGGCTAAACCGAGTGACCGTTTGTTATCACTGCAGGCAAACAACCTACAGAAATCTTTCCAAAAGGGCTTTGCAGAGTTATTATATGTTGTCAAAAACACAACCTGACGAGAAAAGCAGCAGGTTTAGCATTGCAACGATTTTGTGTAACAAAATGCACGCTTCACTGGAACAGGACAATCCAAACACTGTTATCACACAAATCATATATTGCATGCAGTGATTCAGACACATGCCATGATAAAACTCTTTACCTGTTTTAAAACACATGAGAACTATTCACAGATATCTGCTCCTAATATACCTCAATAAACTTGCAATAGCAAACATACCAAATAACAATAAAAGTCTTGTCCAACACTGAGACTGCTCTACAATAATCCGGGTCGGGGCTTGACATTAACACCTGCCGAATGCCGGAGGATTTCAGCAGTGGCGTGTAACAGTCACTCCTGGATTTTATATATAATATATATATTGATCAATTGTAGTCATCTGTAGTCATCAAAAAAGGCATCTGAAATAATAAACTATAGTTATAAGTGCAATGTATTGTTGACAAAAATATCAATTTTTCGAAACATATTGATACTGAAATATCTGAAACACTTCCAATACTCATTTTCCGCAGAATATGATACCAGCTGCTCTTTCTCTGTCTCTTTCATCTCTGACAGCGAGTGACACACAAACCCGCCTCTCCTCACTCATTCATTTCATTTGCTCCAAAGTGCAGCACAAAAAGCCGCCTCTCAGTACTAAATTGTGTCCTTTTTCGTTGTTTATTGAGATTAAACAGTCAAATACACACAAAATAATGTCAAAATGCTGGTCTTGAGGAATATTCACGTAAACACAGTCAGTTATGTTTTAAGTGAAGTTGAGAAAGAAAACGCATGTGTAACAGTATACTGGATCTGTGCGTCAGGTCTTAAAGTGACAGCAGCCTAATATACCTACTTCCAAATTATGAGATAATATTACAAATATCTACATGGCAGTTTTCCCCATGGTATCGATGTCAAATTTGTGACCAGTGAAAATGCTTTCATAGTCCACATTACAACGTGTTTTCAAATGTATCCACTTGAAAGGGTCTTCAAAAAGCTCAGTTTGCGCAGTGTAGACAGAAGGCCAAAACATAGAGAAAAATATGCATTTCCAAATGTATCCGGGTTAGTGTACAAGTAGCCTGAATTGTGTTAACATTAGAATGGGTGGGAAAAATAAGGAAGCCACTAAAGATGGGACATTCATAAAGTGCATAAATTAGGTCTAACCTGTGCACACGCACCAGCCAATCAGATCCATGACACAACCGTACTTGGGCTCATTAACCAGCTATACCTCGTTAACGATGGCAGACTCTCACTGGAGTGCACGTTAATTATGCTAATCAGGAGACCGCTGCTCAGAGTATTGTGGTAATGTCCTGTTTAGGAAGCATAAATTCAAGAAACACAGTCTCCAATGTCAAGCTAATGAGGAGCGATGTGTCCGTTCAGTGTTACGAGGCGTTCGTACAAGACACATTATTGCATTTAAAAAACTGCTAGAAAAAGTACAAATATAACAGATGCACAATTTTTAACTAGAAAAAGCATTAAAGTGTTAAATTAATCTTTAATAGTTTGTTTAATGATCTTTAACCGTTTAAAAAGCCTTGAAGTTTCTTTAATTATGAATTGTTTCTGAAAACTGAAGTTGCTCCGGTCTGGCAGCCAGTATATGAAGGTAAATAGGCAACAAGATATGTCTGAATCCAATGTTTGTGTAAAATGCGTTCATCATTTTTATAAGGGTTTGCTTCCATTGCACAGTCACATTTTAAATGTACTCAATCCTAAGCAGAAGAAAAGTCGATGTGGAAACGCATATGGTGGAAGTCAATGTGAACTGTAATTTACATCTGACGCTCATGCTTAGTCATGTAGATTTATTGATTGGAAACTGTAAATGAAGGCCACTGAGAACATCCATCGCCCTTTAGTGTGCGCAGCAATCTTTCTTGAACAGGAACTATCGATCGATATGATTTCCCAAGACTCCATCGAGTCTGTGTAGGAGAAGGACTAACTGTTTTTTCAATGTTTTCTCAAGGACCGTCTGAATCAACAGTTTACTGAGCTTCCACAGCTTAACACTGACTGTTGCTAGAAATTTTAACCAGAGGGTCAAAAATAAAGGCACATTTGTTGACCCTCATGTCATTCCATGCCTATATGACTTTCTTCCATATAATATGAATCAATGTTTGAGCTGCTCTTTTCCATACAATGAAAGCATGTGGTTACCAGGAGCCGATAAACACAAAAAAAGTCAAAAGATTATTCTATATGACTCATGCACTATTGCAAGTCTTTTCAAGTAATAGCGTACGATAGATTTGTGTGAGGAATAGAGACTCACATTTAAGTTATTATTTACTGCACATCTTCCAATCTCACCACTCTTGTGCATATTTTATATTATTATTTATCACTTTTTATGATGCACTACTGTTCAAAAGTTTGGGATCTGTAAGATTTTTTATGTTTTATGTCTCTACTGCTCATCAAAGCTGCATTTATTTGTAAAAAAAAACTTTATTATTACAGTAAAAACAGCATAAAGTATAAAAAATAATTAGAATTTAAAATATCCATTTTCTATTTGGATATATTTAAAAATGTAACAAATATTGTCACATGATCCTTCAGAAATCATTCTAATATGCTGATTTGCTGCTCTTCCAGATTTGAGAGAATAATGTGTTTAGTCAATGGAGGGAATTCTTATGCATATTCAAACTTGGCACGCCATGTTTTGTTATAAAAATTTAAAAACGGCATTGCAAATGTGTTTTCACGGCATGTTTGATTGATCGATTTGGTTAAACTATCCCTTTAATAACAAAAAGACAATATATTAGTGCCATGCTTTTGTGGTCTATTAAACACTCCAAACACTTCCCACTCAATGGGAAGATCCAGTCATGCACCCGGTTTTCTGTCTCAGGTGCAAATTCAACATTTCATGACAACATTTTAAAAGCACATTGTTATTCAGTCGGTCAAAATCACACAGTTCATACATTTCAGAAGAGGGCAGAGGAGTCAGGTGTGGTTGGAGCGCACACATACCCATTATATGGTGTGTTTGGGCTTTTCAAGATCTTGTGTGCCAAAAGCGTAGTGTACGTCTGATCAAAGCCGTACGCTCCACTGGAGACAAGGCACGCAATACTTCACCTTGGCTCTGGTGCTTTTCTTGGCATCACCTAAAAGCAGTCTTTGTTCCCTTGTTCTAGATGAAAGAATCAATCCCTGACAGCTACCATACAGGTGAGACAACAAGCTAAGAGGAACCAAGACTGTTCGCTTCAGGGACGAAGGTGTTTACATTTGTGTTTGCTGCAGAAGGGAATGCAGAGAGAGTTTTTGCTGCTGAATTTTGCCGACAAAAGACGTCGCCTCACAATTTTCAAGGAACTAAGCATTAATATGGTTGCTTACAAGACATTTCAAAAAGTCTCAATGAAAATGTTTTCTTTACGACATGCTGAAAAATATTAGCTATATATATATATATATATATATATATATATATATATATATATATATATTATTAATGATATATTTATATTTATATATATATATATATATATATATATATATATATATATATATATTTAATAAAGGCAGCATACATTCATCTATTCCCTTCATAGTGTTGTTTAGTGCCACTATTATGCTTTTACGAGTATTATCGTTCATTTCGTGTGTATTAGAGTTGTTTGTGAATGTAAAAGATCTGCAAAGTTTCAAAGATCAAAGTGCACAACAAATAAAGTTATTGTCTCCAAAAAGAAAGAATCGATTCTCAACTGCTGAAACGAGTCGACAATTCCATCTCAATTCCTGTTACAAACCTACGTAACAATGTAACACATTTACATAATGCCCATCTTTGGTCATCATTGGCTGCTCGCGAACGTCTACTTTTCCCCGCCCTCAAACACTGTAGTTGTAGCTGAGACTGGAAGTCAGGAAGACATGTCGAGAAGACGTATTCAAAAAGATGAAGAATCGGAGAGACCGACGCCATCATTACTGTTCATGTCATGCATGTGTGTATAAAGTGCTGAGGAAGCAGATGCAGCTGGAATTTAAATACTATAATGGGTGTTTTCTTTAATCGGTAGACCAATCACAACAGACTGGGCCATCTGACCAATCAGAGCAGAGTAGACTTTTAGAAAGGAGGGGTTTAGAGAGGCCGAATCTTCGAACGAACCGTTTTCAGGCTCTTTGAGGAAAAAGCAGAAGTGCAATGTATTATGAGAAAATGAAAGTGTTTCTTGACCTTGGATGAATGTAAACCTATTGTAGAAGACAACAAAACTAAATTAGGATGCTTTAACATAGCATAAAAGGGGCAATTTAAAGTTAAGTCTCCCAAATATGATAGTAGACCTCAACATTTGGAAATATTGTTTGTTTATATTTTTGTATGTTGTTCTACATACATTGCATCAGATCTGTACATTCTACAAGAAAATTCTTTTTCAGTATTTCTACTTCAAAATTGAGTTAATTCATTGCGTTTCTTTGAAATTATTTGGGAAACTTACAAGAAGTTTCTGAGTGAAAACTGTTTAAGTGTAAAACTTGTCTATTGTCTAAAAGGACTTAAAGGTGCAGTGTGTGATTTTTAACGACATCTAGTGGTGAGGTTACGAATTGCAACCAACAAAAGTTACGGTGGCCGACAGGAGATGATGTCATCGTCTGAGACAGCAGAGAGTAGCCAGTTCAGCAGTGAGGTTTCTTTACAAGGATAAATTAAGAAATTATGTTTACTTAATTATTCAGTAAAACTGCTCATTCTAAGGTAATACAAATATAACGGTTCATTAAGTAAGGTCTTTATACGCCACTGAAAACTTCTTTTTCAAGGTAGCGCGGAAACACGCTCTGTAGCGCTGTGTGTTTGCTGTCGGCTACGGTAGAAACATGAGCACACAACATGTCGACCTCCATACTATGTTTAATGTTTCACTGTAGAAGATACAAGTAGATTGTACTTGATATCATACAACTGATTTTAAATAAACCTTACTTTTTTTTAGTGGACACAAACTTTTGGTGTGGTATATTGTATTCTTGGATGGGTTAGCAATAGCATGGGAGCATTTTTTGAATATTTCAACGCCGCCAAGCCAAGCTGTTCCCAGCTGAACAGTAGATGTAAAGTCAACATTAAATGGTGTTTGCAACCCATTTAACATCTCTCCAATGATGCAATTTCCAAGTGAAACAAGATATTTAATGATATTATTGATTGGATTGTGCAAAGTAGTCATTAAGAACCAGTTTTATAGAAGGGCTTTTATCAGGGACATAAGTTTCTTCAGATGCCTACAATGTAGATGTAATCCATTCATTTTAATAAAACAAGAAGCCTTCAAGTGCCTGATGAAAGACACTGATGTTCAATAAAAAGCTTAATTAATTAATTACTTAATTAATCAATAATCTAAAATAAATAATCTAATTCAAATAATAATTCCACTAATAAAAGTTTACAATTGCCAAATGAGGAACTTGGTGCATTAATAGAGATTGTGTGTTCAGTGTTCACAAGTTCTTCAGCCAGCATTTAAAACTATAACAGATAAATCTGACAGGATTTTTAAAAAGTTGCCTTGTAGCAAAAGTCTAAAACAATGTTTCAATATGACTTTAGGTTAATATTTATTTTCCCTGCATGCATGCATACATCATATTCCGTGAGATATCATAAATTAAGACAGGTCGTATCTCCAGAGCGTTATTTATCATACAGAAATATGATGTGTGTGACGTGGACTAATTCATTATGACTGTGTGTGTTATATACCAGCCACTCAAGAGAGTCAAGAGTACAGGAGAGAAATTAAACCATGAGCAGACATCAGCATCATAAAACAAACACTATATAAAGATTTACTGCTACTATTCATCATTACCCAAATCAAAACTGTTGTAAGTCATGTGACTCTTTCATGAGCATGGGAACAATCCTAATATATATTCTCATGAGCATCATAAGGAGTCTCAACTGTAAGCGTTACATTTACATTAAATGCGACTGAATCTGTATCATTTCACATGAACTGGGCCTTTTTTCTGTGTGAGTGATCTATCTATCTATCTATCTATCTATCTATCTATCTATCTATCTATCTATCTATCTATCTATCTATCTATCTATCTATCTATCTATCTGTCCATCAATCTATCTATCTATCTATCTATCTATCTATCTATCTATCTATCTATCTATCTATCTATCTATCTATCTATCTATCTATCTATCTATCGTCTGCCTATCATCTGTCTATATATCTATCTATCTATCTATCTATCTATCTATCTATCTATCTATCTATCTATCTATCTATCTATCCATCCATCTATCTATCTATCTATCTATCTATCTATCTATCTATCTATTTATCGTCTATCTATCTATCTATCTATCTATCTATCTATCTATCTATCTATCTATCTATCTATCTATCTATCTATCTATCTATCTATCTATCGTCTGCCTATCTAGACCTGTCTATCTATCTATCTATCTATCTATCTATCTATCTATCGTCTATCTATCTATCTATCTATCTATCTATCTATCTATCTATCTATCTATCTATCTATCTATCTATCTATCTATCTATATAAATATATATATCGTCTGTCTATCTATCTATCTATCTATCCATTCAGTTTTACTGCATAAACTTCATGTATTTAATTTTTCCCCAAAATTCATTAGCCTCATTAATTCATACCTTTTATCTCGTTCACAAAGTGTAAGAATTGACCAATATAATTCTACCCCCTTACTATTATCAACTGGTGTTCCACAGGGTTCAATTATAGGTCCAATTCTTTTCAGTTTATACATTAATGATTTACCATCTTTGTGTAAAAACTGTGACACTTTGATGTATGCAGACGACACTGCTGTCTTGGCCTATGGAAAATCTACAGAGGAAGTTGCCTCAAAACTAACAGAGGCCATGACACTGATCTCAACCTGGCTAGAGCAATCCTGTCTGCAATTGAACATATCCAAAACAGTAGCCATGTTCTTTTCAAAAAATAATATAAATATAAAACCTGAAATTGTAATATCTGGAGAAAAATTACAGGTCGTCACAGAATATAAATATTTAGGACTACATATAGACTCTAACCTCAACTTCAAAACTCACATAAAAAAAGTTAGTAATAGGATTAAGTTCAGTCTAGCGAACTTCAGATTCATTGGAGACTTTCTTTCAACAGAAGCTGCTAAATTATATTTCTTTTCTATGATCTTATCCCACATAACATATTGTTTAATAAGCTGGTCCAATACTCACTCTACAACAATAAAACCATTAAAAAAATTATACAAACAAGCATTAAAAATACTGGATAAAAAAAACATACCACTACCACCACTGTAGTATTCTGAGAAAATATCAGTTAGTTACTTGGGATAATCTAATTAAATTCAAAAACATCTGTTTAATTTATAAAATCAGACATGGTCTAGCACCTCCTCCACTATGTGATTTTATACATTTTAGATCTAGTGAGGTTAGGGTAACCAGAGGGGCAGTGAGGGAAGACTGCATTATTCCCCGGAGAAAAACAGCTTTTGGTCAGTCTGTTTTCTCCGTAAGTGCAGCGCAGCAATGGAACACAGTGCCCGAAAACATCAGAGAGTCTTTGTCACTCTTTTCATTCAAAAAGAATGCAAAAAAATGGCTTGTAGAGAGCCAAACTTGTGGGCACTAATGCTTTCTGTGTGCACTTAAACATTATATATTTATTTATTTTATATGAATTGTATTTCTTAACCAGAATGTGTTGTATGTAATTGTATTTTTGTGATTTTATACCTGTGGTTATTTTTAAGGTTGCCTTTTTTACACCTGGCTGGGGGACTACCGATGAAAATTAGCACTTCTGAGCTAACTCGGGTACATTTACATTGTTTCAATGTTGATTAATGTACACTGTCCCCTTTCAAATAAAGAGAAATAAAAAAAAAAAGAAATAAAATCTATCTATCTATCTATCTATCTATCTATCTATCTATCTATCTATCTATCTATATATCTATCGTCTGTCTATCTATCTATCTATCTATCTATCTATATATCTATCTATCTATCTATATATCTATCGTCTGTCTATCTATCTATCTATCTATCTATCTATCTATCTATCTATCTATCGTCTGTCTATCTATCTATCTATCTATCTATCTATCTATCGTCTGACTGTCTATCGTCTGTCTGTCTATTATCTATCTATCTATCTATCTATCTATCTATCTATCTATCTATCATCTATCTATCTATCTATCTATCTATCTATCTATCTATCTATCTATCTATCTATCTATCTATCTATCTATCTATCTATCTATCTATCTGTCTGTCTGCCTATCATCTGTCTATATATCTATCTATCTATCTATCTATCTATCTATCTATCTATCGTCTATCTATCTATCTATCTATCTATCTATCTATCTATCTATCTATCTATCTATCTATCTATCTATCTATCTATCTATCTATCGTCTGTCTATCTATCTATTATCTATCTATCTGTCTATCGTCTGTCTATCTATCTATCGATCGATATCTATCTATCTATCTATCTATCTATCTATCTATCTATCTATCTATCTATCTATCGTCTGTCTATCTATCTATCTATCTATCTATCTATATATCTATCTATCTATCTATATATCTATCGTCTGTCTATCTATCTATCTATCTATCTATCTATCTATCGTCTGTCTATCTATCTATCTATCTATCTATCTATCTATCGTCTGACTGTCTATCGTCTGTCTGTCTATTATCTATCTATCTATCTATCTATCTATCTATCTATCTATCTATCTATCTATCTATCTATCTATCTATCTATCTATCTATCTATCTATCTATCTATCTATCTATCTATCATCTATCTATCTATCTATCTATCTATCTATCTATCTATCTATCTATCTATCTGTCTGTCTGCCTATCATCTGTCTATATATCTATCTATCTATCTATCTATCTATCTATCTATCTATCTATCTATCGTCTATCTATCTATCTATCTATCTATCTATCTATCTATCTATCTATCTATCTATCTATCTATCTATCTATCTATCGTCTGTCTATCTATCTATTATCTATCTATCTGTCTATCGTCTGTCTATCTATCTATCGATCGATATCTATCTATCTATCTATCTATCTATCTATCTATCTATCTATCTATCTATCTATCTATCTATCTATCTATCTATCTATCTATCTATCTGTCTGTCTATCGTCTGTCTGTCTGTCATCTAACCTCCAATAACCTCCAAAATATCTTAAAAATCTAGTCATGTCTAACAGTCTATGTTGAGTAAAATATTAATTACCACATGACATCAGCTCCTACTTGAAGGCTGGACAATAATTTATAACACCTGAATAATGACATTAAAATGTTAATAGCCTTTGAACTATTGCTTTTCGGTTGTTCAGTGAGGTGGCTGGGTTTTATCCAGTTGAGACAGTTGTGCTTTTATACAAACAAAAATAAGAAACCAAAGCACAAATGTTTACCCTTTACATTGTTGTGCGATCAAATGTCCTCCGACAATATTTAGTGTGCAGTAGGCCACAATACAATCGCCCTTTGAATGGGTGGACGAGAGTGAAAATACATTGATCACTGTAATATATAATATTACAGTCCAACTAAAGGACATATTAGAGCAAGAATACATACACATCTTGTTGGTCTGATGACAGCGTTGGCGACGGCACATACTTTATCATGTTAAGATGTTTAAGCGTGAGTGTGAGCAGACGGGATGTTTCAGTGGGAGCAGCTGCGGCGTCCGGTCACCGCGAGTCGGTCACTCCGAGTTGTCAGCTCTGATAAACGAGAGCCTAGCTGTTCAATTTCACATTTCGTCCTCGTCATATCCAGAGCTCGGTGATCATGCGCCACTGACCCACGGAGGGCGGGCAGGAGGATATTGATAAAACAATTATCTGCCCGCCGCTCATTTGATTTTCTATTTCAATTACCGCCAGCGAGGACGGGAACGGGGAGGATTGCACTATTGATTTTTTCCTCCTCCAGTGACAGGAGAGCGCGAGACTCCTTCACAGGCTTTGATGACACCGCAGACGTGTAATAACATGCTGTCCGGTGTCCTTGTGTTGTTTGTGTAACTCTCACTTGTTGCAATTATGTGTTTGGGGGAGAAAAGAAAAGAAATTAATGTGTTAAGTCAAGACACTACAGGCAAAACCATTGGTCAATTTTGAGATTTTGGGCTATTTTGCTTCCATAATATGTCTTCTTTCAGGCTAGTGGAAAGAAAGCATCCAGAATACATTAATTATTACACTTTATGCATTTGAGTCTGTAGATTTCAATTACAATACATAGTCGAAATATATATACATAGTCAATACATGCCACTTCAGCAGCTCTACACATGCCAAACTATAGTTTTATTCCTATCTACCTGTATATTGTCTAGATTTTTTACATTGGGGTTTGTTAATATATAATTGTGTGACCTGATCCGTCGTGTAGTGTGTGAAGAACAGCGACTGTGAAAATTGTACAGTGTGTATCCGATATTAGTTGTATTTTATCATGTTAGAAGCACATCTCAGTTTAAAGTCTCTTGAACATTCAGTTACTGTACGTCCAGCGTGAGATTCCCAGGAGGCTCTATTGACACGACTGAAAGACAGTCATAAACCAAACCTGCTAAACAGAGATAGGCTATAAAAGAGATCGGATGATAAAAGACCAGGGAAAAGAGAAGTGCACTGTGGGAAAATCAAGTCCAGTGCAAAGAATTTATGAGCTCTTCCTTATAACAAAACCTGGGTGATAATCATCAATCATATCCATACACAATATCGACATACTGACAGAATGTGTATATATATATATATATATATATATATATATATATATATATATATATATATATATATATATATATATATATATATAGCGTAAAGTCTTTTATGCATGTTCAGCTTTAAATGTGTACAAATGTTTACAAATCCATTGAAGTGAACTGGAATTGAAGGAAAGCAAACCCACAACTCGAACACAATCCCACATCAAGACTCTTGGTTATCAGTAAATGGAGACACTTTAAAAGAGAAATACTTTTTTAAAATCACAAATTAATTTATAAATCAAATCAAAATAGTGCATTATTTGTAATTAGCATAAAACTCACAAAGATTTGTAAGCATTTTTATATCTTTAAATTTGTCCATATGTAAATGGGTTTATATACTGTCACTTTGTTTATATTTTATGATGTTGTGTCTATCCAAACGTATGAAAATGTACGTGTGCTAGAATGAATGTGAATGCTTATGAATGCTAATGAGATTACATGAACAAACACAAATTGCATTACAGAATATATGAAATGTTTTATGGCGTTGTGCTTTAAGCTTTCATATGTTGTCTTATTTTCAGCTCAACTTCCAAAACGGTTATGAATAAAATATCAGTTTCTTCCCCTCTATAGCAAATGAGGGTTTCTTGCCTTGTTAAGGCAGAGAAAATGCTGATTAAATTTTCATTTAGCTGCAGTCTTTTTACACCACACTTTCTGCTGTGAAATATCTGATGAACGTTGGACGAGGATCATGTGTATCAGTCCTACATGTCTGTGACTTCTAGACCGATCATATTATAAGAAACTTTATTTTAACGGAGTGTCTATTTACACAAGGTACAAACACCCCGCCTCATTGGCAGAGGCTATTTACACTAACTCCACCCACTGGCGTCTGGTTGGGCCAGGCAAAATAACGTAAGACGCTGGATTGTCAATAGTGTAGGAGAAAGACGTGTAGCAAAGAATTTTGATGCAAATCGACCCCAGTTCGAATCCGCCTTTTGCCGAACTCACTTTACTCTCCTTTCCCATCACATATCACATCGGAAAAGCATTTATTTTCAATAAAATGATGAAAATAGTGTAAATATAGTGTCTAATGTGTGTTTAATAATAAAGTGTTTAGGGTTAGGGTTAGGGGTGTAGGGAGGGCTTTATTGTCCCAATAAGGCGGCATCCATTTAACAATTTTAATAATAATCATTTACATTCTGTTATTATTACATGCTGTTTAATGTACAACAACAACACTGAGGTGCAAATAGTATCTGCCACTATTTATAAGTAGCATCTAACTAGCTAGTATTTACACTTTGTGCCAAATCTGTTTTTTTTTTCTTATTGGAAGAGCATGTCTCTAATAAATGACTGATATCATATCAAAATGACATCTTCCTGTGTGACATCACTAGACTCTGTAAACAAACAATCCAAAAAAGTCAGGGGAGTGGCCATTGATTTCTTTTTAGCCAATCAGAAAGCATCTCTGGCTGTCAATCATTGCTGACGTGTCTTTGGAGGGCGTCACCCAGCTGGCTATAAATGACTGCACATATAAGCTGTATGAAATTATGATATATATATGTATGTATTCTGTTTGCGCTTTTCCTACAAACTTCAATCTATCTCTTATACTGCTGTCATCACATCAAGCACTTTGGACAACAATTGCTTTTTTTGCAATTGTAAAAAAAAAGTACAAAGTAAAAAATTAACGTCAATTCTAAACTTTTTTTTTTTTAAATAAAGTGGCTACATGCTAGCTAACTTGGTATTGTTAGAAAATGCCAGGCTTGTACTATTTTCTTCAAAAAATTTAAAAAGAAAAGTGACATAAAAAAAATCCACATCGTCACTTTATACTAATTTCCATGTGATCAAGGCACTTATTCATGGATATATGAAAAAAGTTTAATTTTGCAAGATTCAAAGTTGTCTAAAGTGTCCCTAATTTAAAAATCACCAACTTTACCAATATTAACATTTTCTTCAGGAATGGCAGAGTAGACAAACATAATAGCACTACTTTTTCAATAAGTTTCAGTTTTAAATCACAAAGAATGGCCGATATAGATTTAATATGAAGGAATTTCTTTAAAGTTTGAATAATATTTCTATCATGCACCTGGAATAAAATGGAGAACACACCTGCGTTGCCATGAATGAAAAAATGCACGCACACAACTTCCCGATGCATGATAAAAAGAGAAACGGCCTTGTGTGAAAGTCACAGACATGACGGCTTGATCAGCCCGACTCGTGTTATATTTTCTCTCTATAGAATATACGACCCTTCCCTCTCAGGCTTTTATCCCATATGGAAAAATTATGGACGACTGCAGATCAAAAATGGCTCTCATATTGCAAGCATGTCACAGGGGAATAGTGAAAATTTTAAAATAGACGAGGTGGGGGATGGGTGGGGGGGTGCAGCATTTACTTTGGGGAAATGAAAAATAAATGCAGTGATACTTTAGCTTGGTTAAGTTAACCTGTCGAGAGTGCAAGGTTGTGTTGACAGACCGAGATCAGTGTCACATCTGTCAGGTGGTCTCGACAACAGACTGTCAAACATCCCTTTACTTCATACATTCAGCTTGATGTCTTTTAATCTGGGCGTTTAGGTGATTTTTAGTGGATGTATGAAGTCAGTTTTCATTGCAAAACAGGATTTTCTTCCTCCGTATTTTTGTCTTGTTTCCAGTTCAAATATCTAAAAATTATCAAGGTACATTGAGACCCAAAATGACTGAAGATATGAAGTCTTGTTTTCTGAAAAATGTATCAAAATTAAGAGAGTTTATGCTTAAAACAAGAAAATATTTCTGAAAATGAGGTAAGAAAAATAAAATTAATTTAAAGGGAAAACAGGACTATTTTTCTCACCCCACTGGCAGATTTTTTGTCACTTAATTAAAAATCTTTCTTTGATAACACTTTACAATAAGTTTCATTAGTTACCTTAGTGAACATGAACTAAGAACTAAGAACTAATAATTCTACAGCGTTTATTAATCTTAGTTAATATTAATTAACTAATAGGCTACGTTATTAAAATCAAAGGTTGTATTTGTTAACATTAGTTCATGCACTGTGAACTAACATGTACAAACAATGAACAGTTGTATATTTATTATAACATTAATAAAGATGATCAAATACTGTAACAAATGTATTGCTCATTGTTAGTTCATGTTAGATAATACATTAACTAATGTTAGCTAATGAACCTTATTGTAAAGTGGTACAGATTTGCTTAGGCTTAATATTTTAATTTTGCTTCTCAAGTAAATGTATCTTGATTTAAGAATGTTAAGATTTTTGCACTGGAAAACAAGACAAAAATACTGAGGAAGAAAGTTCACACACAGAAAAGCACTGTCACTGGGGTGGTATCTTTCCAAAAGGTACATTATTTACCCCTAAAAGGTATTAGTATATCAGAATAGTACTTCAATTGTGTACCATTTGAAAGGGTATCATCCTAATGACAGATTTGTGCCTTTTCTCTGAGTGCAGGTAAAGCTCATCATGTTATTAACTATTCCACTAATGCTACACAAACAGCGTTTCTTTCTTTGTTTGTAGCTATTTTTCTTTATAAAAGACAATGCTGTGGCTGAATGCTTTCGGCTTCGCAATCACTACACTCACATAGCACATATGCTCAAGAAATGTACATTATGCTTTTAGTTCTATATGCCGACATACATAAGCAGGGAAGAAACGCCGGGGATTTAAATCAATTATGCTCCATTCTCGTGTCCATTTTCCAGGCCGCTGATCCATGCCGCCCGTCTCTGACAGTCCTCCACTGCCTACAGGGTAAGCAAGCTGAACACAACCCGCCTGGGCCGAGAGAGTGTAATGATCCACCCACCACAGTCAAGCACATCTTAAACACTGTGAAGACCAGTTAATTGCACTCTATAGTGATGGCGAACAGGAACAGCTGCGAATGCATGGGGAATGTGTGTGCATAATCACAGGTATGACTGACAGATTCAGGTGCACATATCCATAATCATATTTAGGTAACTATTTAGTCATGCTAATGGTTTTCTAATATCTTAGTTTGACAGTGCACTTCATAATGCCAATATACTAGAAATATTGAAATGGTGATACATGATACCTAAAAATTAAGAGTCGTACTAAAGAGAGGTTCCCAGCTAAAAGAAAACATTCACAGATCTGGCAAGGTTTTCTCAAATTTATGAACAAACGTTCTTCCAGTAACGCTAATAGAACGTTCATTCTAAGTTATATAGTCTTTAATAATGTTCTCAAAACCTAAACACAATTTTCTTTTCATGCATTGTTCATGGAATGTTTTTTTTTTCTGAAATGTTTTAATAGGACGCACATCTAACAATTGAATGAACAATTGAACAAATGTAATACTTGTTCAGAGAACATTCAGAAGTAACGCTCCCAATCCCGTAATGTTTGAACTGAAGCATGATAAAACAGAATGTTTCCTTATAACCAAGACCAAGCTTCTACGTGTACAAACAGATACATTACAAGGACAACTTTAAGTCTTTAAAGTAAACTTTAAGAAAAAAATTAGTCTAAACTGAATGTGGGACCTGATCCACATCTAGAAATCAGAATATCATAGATATCCAGCCAGCAACCACCCAGAACACCTTGCAACCTCTTAGCAATGCACTAACAACCATACAGCATCACCCTGGAAAGCTAAGCATGAGCACCACTCACATTTTCTTACGAAAATACTCAAATCTACTGCTTTATCATTCATAAACCTCTATCAAACCACTTTCTGCATGACTATTATCTCTATCGCTGACACAACAGCCAGAATGAGATGTATTTAACTTTCATTATATTTTTTATTGCCCAAATAGAGATATAATATTCAGCCTGATTTATTTCCCTCATTAGCTCTGTCGAATTGTGTCAATACTAAAATGCCCCCAGTAGACTTCAGAAGTGCTTACTTAATATAAAGCACGCCTGTAAATCAACCTAATGAATCAAATGCAATTGCTTTGCTTTTACTTAAAGCTGACAATTGATTTTGCAGATTGAGAGATGCATATTTATACAAATATGCATGCACTGCAAAACTTGCGTTTGTGAAAATATTCAGTGTTATAGGGGGAGTTGCTCACTACTATGGCAATGTCAAGAGTGTTTACTGCGCTGGCACTGAACTGCTGTCATGACTAAGGAATGTTTTGTGCTACTTTTACACAACCAGTTGCCCCACACTGTTCACCAATGCATTCCCATGACTTTCCAAGGTATTTGTGATTACTGAATAAGGATTTTTAATTATTTCATACATTACACTTACAAAGAAACATCAAGCCAATTAAATATTGTAAAGCTAAGCTTATACATAAAAAAATCACTATAGCTATTGGATGGTTTCATGACTGATTTGACTTATTTCCATTACTGTGGCACCCACGCCGGAGAATCTGATTTCACCAAGTACAACATGTTCCTGGATCGACATCTTTGTTGATCCTGGAACAACATTCCACTCAACCAGTCAGATTTGAGGGACAAGTTTAGAGTTCATGTCAATTTAAGTATTTGTTGCTTCTACACCAGTGTTATTCACTATCATTTCCCTCTGGTTTTAGGAATAACTTATGGGTAGGGTTAGGTTCAGGGGTTAGGACAACAATTTCAGACAGGAATCCCAGCAAACACTTGGACGTTTAATGACGGTTGAAAAGACGTCCATCCGACACGTCCCGTCATGATTGAAAAATAGTTCCAAAATGAAATTTGAACGGACATCTTTGACGGTATCTGTTCTGTGTTACATATTTTTACCGATTTATGCCGTCCTACCTCGACTATATTTGGCCAGGGACACGACGTTGCCGTAGGACCAACGTTTGGGATGTTGCTCCAGGATCAACAAAATATGTTGACCCAGGTTTGTCGTGACGCATGATACTCCGTAAATTGACGATTTTTTCCCCCCTTAGAATAAAGTAATAAAAAAAATAATAAATGTTTGTTTCAGATTTACAAACATGAACATTAGTCTCCTAAACTAAATAACATGTAGTTTAGCCTGCTAGATGTTCTGACAATTTTTTTTTGCTTCAGCCTAAAAAATCAATATAAAAGTAGGAAGCATGTGAAACAAAATATAGAAATATGTAAATCAAATTATAAAATGAAATTAAAGGTTTACATAAAATATCTTAAACCATTTAAAGGTAGTGTGACAAACCTAGAGAAAAACAGTATAGTGATGACTAAACATCATTTAGACTTAGGTAAAAAAAAAAACATTTTTAAGAATTTAAGTTTTTACTAAATTTATACAAAATTTACTTTAATATTTATTAATTTGAAAGGATTATTATTAAACAAATCAATTTAATGAACGATTAAATTACTCAACCACAAAGAATGATTCCGTATAAATTATTCTGAACTAATTGGTTGAATGAATGATTCAATGCCCACTTATTGCATAGTCACTTCTTTTACTCCCGAATAAATCAAAGTTTTTAAACAAGTCGGTTGAATGAATGATTCAATGATTGCAGTAACCCGAATGTAAAGACCTCCGTTACCATGATACAAATAAAACACAAGATCAGAAATGTAAATACCATACAAAAATATCAAAAATAAACAATAAATAAATTGTGTAAGGACTATGAAAATTTCAAAATAATAAAGCAGACATTATAAAACAAAATCATTAACACAATGATTGGGGAGACATTTTTTGGTCCTGGGACTTCCACAAAAGATATATGTACTTTAAAAATATATATATTTAGACCACTTCTATTATCGATTGATATCAGAACGTGAGGAGATTTTCAACCAGCATAACAAAAAGTGTTTATGAAATACACTGCCTACTCTCCCTTTAAATATAAACATATCTCAACATAATCTGAACCACTCATAATAACATGTTGGGCTAAAAAATAGGGGGGATTCATTGCACATTCAAAGCTTATCAAAGCCTCTACTGAGATGCACATTTTAAACTTTCTGTTTCTGCATGCTTACATCAACTCTTATTGCATGCAGTGCTCTGTTGTTAACACACAATCAAACAGTCTTTTTACCGAATAATAAGCCTTCTGAAGATATCAACCACCATTACAAAATACATCATCAGAAAACGTCACAGACGCAGCTCATTTCCACTTTGTTAAGGAAGCATCTGTCAGTGTAAAAAGCACTATTGTCTGTAATAAACGTGAGCTTCCGTAGGACTGGTGCTGGCTATTGTGAGCTGAACAGCGGTCTGTATTGAAGAGCATCATGCGTGCAGGTGTATTATGGCAGCGTATTGTGTGGGGCATAAAGGAGCGCTTACCTGTTTTCTCTTTGATTTCACAGAGCACGCTGAATAGAGCCGGTTTCATTCTGTGACAGTTCAGCCCATGCTTTCTATCAAAGAAAAACACAAGTTATTTAAAAGATATTATCATCCACACATGCAGTTAAAATTGTACTTGGCATTAAAAATCCTCTACTGTGCTTCTAAATATATTTTGCTGATTGCACCTCACAGCTTCATGTGAGTTCCAGCAATGTTACTCATTAGGAAACCAACATAAAATATTATTATGTTTCATGCGCCATATGTGCATTTATAAAGAGTAGTTTTTATTTATTGTTTTAAGGGCAGAGGTTTATATAAAACCAGACTGTTGTGGTTAAACCAACACCTGTGAGGTAAATGTATTATGGTGCATTGATCTCTACAAAAGTGGTAGTCTTCAACAAATGAAACTGTATCTAC
>NW_027508855.1:19022500-19080000 GCF_051911475.1 Siphateles boraxobius | reverse complement strand
GATTGGCCGCATGTCTTGTCCATCTTTGAGACTTGAGGGTGTTTCCCACAGTGATGTACTTCCGGTATGAGGGGTAAACCCGCAGGAAGTAGCTTACAGGACCACCAACACAGGAACAACAGAGTAAACAACAGACACGTTTATTCTGCTTTTGGGACGATATCTCCACAAGTATGAAATGAGACAGTACAGTGAGTCCCTCGCTCAGACGGTGTGGCGTGTCGGTGATGTTTTCAGCCGCTGTTATAGGCATGAATGAAGGTAACGTTAATGATGAGGTGATGTTTGAGGCTTATCGAGCAGATTAGCACGAGCTTTAGCAGGGCCTGACTAGCGCGTTCAGTCAGCTGTTACTTACGTCTGTTTATCGACAGTGTTATTCAAATATAATCTTATTCTTATCAGACAGCAACGTGAGTACAATTGTGATCAGTTCCCCTCTATAACGAACACAATTTATGCGGTTAGAAATAAGAATGTGTTAGCTTTCTGGCTAGTTAGCATTTTAGCTTCATCAATTGTAATTTTGTTTACAATTAATGATTTTAAAAACATTTTAACATGTAGTGTAGTTTTTTGGTACGGCTGTCCCTGCTTGTGTCTTAGTCCTGTTCAGAAGTTTGTTTTTAGGTTTCTGGTGACAGGAGCGATCATGACAGCTTGTGTTTAGTTAGTAACAAACGTTAACCATCATGTATTTACTTTACTGTGTGTTTAGGTCATACACATCCTCATAAGAACACGACTAGAACCTGGAAGACCGGTTTATCCCTTATACCTGTGTATATTCCTCGTGATTTTTGTTCCAAACTAGTTTGAATGGATTTGACAGTTTATTGATCTTTTTATCTTTTTTAACATGCAGTTTGGTGCTGATGTTATTTATATTTCCAAAAAGTAGGATGAAGTTCTGATACTTTGTAATGTAAATCAATAACGTTATTATAGCCATGATATATTATAGCAGACTACTTGTGTAAAATGCATATAAATGTCAGTTCTATATCTCCCAGTCTTAATAAGAGGATATTTGTGTTTAGAAGTGTTTATCTTTAAATATTACTTGCAAAACAAAATGTATTACTACATATACCTTATGACAATCGGATTTCACAGCATGAGCTGACTTGGAATGTTTATGCAAGGTGTAATAAGTTATAAGTATGAACTATCATCAGAAGCTTTGTAGATTGTGGACCATAGGAATTTCAGGAAAGTCATTTTGGTCATTTAGAGACCTTAGTAATTCAAGTATATCAAATATGATACAATAGGCTTTATAGGTTAAATATGACTTAAAGGGATAGATACATTCTGTAGTCATTAGCTACTCACCCTCAACTTGTTCCAAACCTGTATGAATTTCTTTCCTCTGCTGAACACAAAAGAAGATATTTTGAAGAACGTCGGTAACCAAACAGTTGATGGACCCCGTTGTCTTTTAAGTATTTTTTCCCCCATACTATGGAAGTCAGTGGGGACCAGCAAATGTTTGGTTAACCATATTCTTCAAAATAATTTCGGTAACACTTTAGGTTCATTAGTTACCATTAGTGAACTACCTTAGTTAACTTGATTTAAGAATGTACAATACTTCTTCCACATTTATTAATCTATTTATTTCAACATTTACTAATACGTTATTAAAATCAAAGGTTGTATTAGTTAATGCACTGAGTGTGAACTAACATGAACAAACAATGAACAGCTGTATTTTTATTAACTAACATTAACAAAGATTAATAATTACTGTAACAAATGTATTGCTCTTTTTTAGTTCATGTTAGTTACAGTTTTTCTCAGCATTTCTCACATCACTATTTACATTTGCACAACAGTTAATGCAGTTCTCAAAACAATTAGTACAAACTGCAAAACCTTGTTGATAACCTGCAAAAGCGTGTCACTTGTTCAAAATGGATAACTCATTCCTCAAAAGCAAGTATTCATGTCGATGAAAGTGTCAGTGTCATCAAGATGTGAAGTCCTGACACCATTGTTTATGAACAAGATAGTCAAATTGCTTTGTCATGTTTTCATTATGACAGTTTACTCTGTAAATGTTTTACAATGCAAAAAAGTCAGATCTTGGTGACACTGCCTGAAAATGCTCAACACAGCACTATATACTATTTGCACAGACATTTGAAAACTACAGTAAAGTTACACATTACTGTATTTAGTGAGGTAACTGAGCACAAGACACTGAATATGTATGTTTCACATTTTTACTGCATATGCTCTTTGCAATTCTAATTTGTTCACAGCATTGTGCAAAAGAAAAATACACCCTTATTTACAGCACAGCTGTAAACAATACTGCAGTACATATTGGAACTGAACATACATAGTACTGTAAATCATTCATGCACATCCAGACGTTCCTCTCTGTCTGGCCACTTAGGTTCACCTGAGAGAAATTGTTCAATTTAGGAGACATTTTCAGGGGAAAAATATATTTTTTTTTGTAAAATTTGCTTGACAGATTTTGACAACTAGTTCAATATTTTTGTATGTGATTACTCAAGCAATGAAATGAGGACTATTAGTTTTATATGGAATGACTATTCAGCATTCACAAGTATAGATAATTTTGACTGACATGACATAAGCAAATGATAATGTTATAAAACAGCAGAGAGTTGTTTGAAAGCAATTGATGCATGTCCAAAAGCATTTGCAATTTGTTGGAAGGAATGAGAAACTGCTACTATGATGTGCACAAATGACTAACTGTTGTGCAAATGTAAATAGTGATGTGAGAAATGCACCAAAGCGACTGAGAAAAACTGGAATACATTAACTAATGTTAGCTAATGAACCTTACCATCATTTCGTTTGAGTACAGCAGAATAAATAAATTATACAGGTTTGGAACAACTTGAGGGTGAGTAAATGATGACAGAATTTTAATTTTTGGGTGTTTTTATGAAATGTGGGAGTGTTGTGACTTAATGATTAAACATCTGGACTGTGTTTCCCTGCAGGCAGGCATCCATGTCCCACCATGGAGAGGAGAAAATAACCCCAAAAAGAAGGAAAAGAAGACGCTGCATCGCTGAGGAAACTTCAGCCTCTAACTCCGACTGAGGGTCGGCACAGCCGGACAGAGACCCGGAGAGCGACTGAGGGGCGAGGAGCTGGTGCTCAGAATGGCTTTCCTCGACAACCCCGCCATCATCCTGGCCCACATCCGGCAGTCCCACGTGACCAGCGATGACACCGGGATGTGTGAGATGGTCCTGATCGATCACGACGTGGATCTGGAGAAGTGCCATCCGTCGGTGGCGTCCGCTGGCGGAGGCTCGTCCGGGGGTTCGTATGGAGACGCCAGCAGTGGAGGAGAAGGCCAGACCTGTGATCTCTCTCAGTCTGTCGACATCACTTCCAGCTGGGACTTTGGCATCCGACGGCGCTCCAACACAGGCAAGTAGCTGTCTGACTCTCACTTTTCTGCTTTCGGGAACCTGAATCTCCATCTTACTGATGTGGTTGGTACAGATAAAGACGTATCGCACAAAACCTTCTCACACTTGGTTTTAAAGTGCCCCTATTATGCTATTTTAAAATTTCCTAATGTTGTTTTGGAGTCTCCTACAATGGGTTTACATGCATCAAAGGTAAAACAACTGTTTCATTTTCTCATAATATACATTTGCACATCACCACATTTTCAATGAAACTTAAATGACTCATCAGATGAATCAATCTCTATAAATCCCTCCTTTCCGCGAGCTACTCTGCTCTGATTGGCCAGACAGTTCAGTCTGTTGTGATTGGTCAACCGCGTACAGCGTGGGTGTTGAAAACAAAAACGGCCATTGCCATAACAACGTCAGCTCTACTTGTCCCAAGGCTTCCTACACCGTAAACTAAACAGTAACGAACAATGACGTCTATTTTGCCATATCAATCCGAGCGCGAGTCCGATGATGAAACATTGAAAGAACTAGTTATTCAACCCGAACCTCCATCACAAGGACGACTCGAGCGGGACGTTTCTCGGTGATACACTACTCAGTTTGAGGTACATTATGAGATGTTGCAACTGTAACTCCTCACCATCAGCATTAACAAGTGCATGTCCATTAACAAACCGATTATTTTACTTATTTATTTACCGAGGATTTTTCTAATTTATTGCAGTGAAAGTGGAAACTGTATCAATAAAAAAAATTATTTGTAAAAACATATCTTGCTCCATGCTTAATCTTTCCTCAAAGTAGTGAGAACGACAGACAATCTGCATTAATAGAAACAGTTTTAGTTAATAGTGGCCCGCAACTAATCAGCAGAAGTATTTCAGTAAGACAGTAATAATGTGAGTTAACCAGTTAGCAGGAGACCTACACAATATAAAACTCAAAACTAAGTATTTTGAACACCATCTTTCAAGCTCCAATCTCAGTCCTCAGTCCTCCAAAGGTCCCGAAAAAAAGTCCGTTGTTGCTTCAGTGACTACTTTGCTCAGAGAACCTGTCAATCACAGCTGTCAATCATGTACACCACAGCGCTGTTTTTATAGCATCAAATAACAAACTTATTTTAAAAACAAACACTTGAAATTACATCAGCCTGATAAAAACTACAGTAAATGAAAGAAACTATCTTTGGAAAAAAAAAATGTGAAGTGTAATTTAATTGTTTAGTTGGTCTCACGTCCGGTTGAATAACATGGGGAGGCGGGGTTTATGAGCTATACTAGGACCGGTCACCGGGGGGCGATCGAGACGCTTTGGCTTCACTTTTCAGGGCTTGTGCGGCATGCTTGGTTTGAGGGGGTTCAAGTTTCCCTGGTGTCTGCGCGCGCAATATGCTAATGTTTCGTCTTGACGTCACTCTGTTTATTTAACTCTGTTTATCATTAATCGCGTCCTGCAGTTTATCAGCTTATCAGTCAGTTTATTTTCAGACACCTGGTAGAACTGCCAGACCGGTAAATGTAGTGAAGCAATTTTAGCTGCGCATAGAACAATTGTCTCTTCTGATCGGCCTTTATAGAGACAGCAGATCAAACTATATAAAGCTGTTATCGGCCGATAACAATCGGCGCTCGATCAATCAAAACACCCTTAATTTAGTCAGAAACCGAAAATGTAGCCGAAAATTCATGGCGTCGCTAATTTTTACTTTAATTTTCGTCAAATAAATGCAGCTCTGGAGAGAATAAGAGATTCTCAACAACATTAAAAAATTCTTAACTATTCCAAACTTGTCTGGTACTTTGTAGATACTGTTCAAATTTTATTATTTTAAAGTTTTGGCAGTTTTTCCATGTGGTATTGGAAATAGTATCGATTGTCAAATCAAATTTAGAAATTCCAGTATCGCTCAGCCCAGTGTGTTCATGCTTAATTTGCTCTCAGCATTTTCAATATGTGGCTTTGCATTTTGCTGTGGGATCATATATGCGCATGACAATTGCTCATCATTGACTTGAAGCTCATTCGTCACTACCAAGGCCACAAGAGTTTGGTAACTGATAATATCAAAAAATGCCGAATGTTGAAAATCTGCTAATAGGATGCCAGCCTAAACTGAACCTTGCACGCTTCTGCTCCAGTTTGCTCTGCGGTGTCGGCCCATGATTTAGGAGTTATTTCTATTTTTCTCTGAAATGCATGAAAACATAAAATCTGTCTGTATTGCTCTGCTTTAAGCAGTCAGGTTGATGATGCTGATAAATGCAACATTTGAAGCCATTTAGGTCTCACACAGGAAGTACAACCTTAGTTTGCTTTTAAAGAAGTTAAACAACAACAACAACAACAAAGTCTTAAGTTAAATAAGTGTGATGTGTTATCTTTACATCAAGACTAATATTTATTTGGTCATCAACTAAACTGCTCCATGGCTTGCAGATGGACAGACATCACAACATATTAGGGTTGGGAATCAAGAACTGGCTCATTTTCCAATAACAGGCCTCCAGAAAGTTATCATTGATCTAAAACATTTATTCATTTAGCAAAATATGGCATCAGAGGAAGTTCTCTGTATTTTCATCTGAAATCATTTGACACTAGGGCCTAAATGCAATGGATTGCAATCAGAAGAATTGCTTTCTAAATAGTGTTCAATCTGAAAAGCTGAGAGAATTGTTAATGCAAACCTTGACCTACCAGACTCTTTAAGTGGAATCTGAATTCGAGCCAGAATTGTTAGTTTCCTTACTATTCCCATCCCTACTGATTATCAATAGGCTGAAACCTTGGAGCAAAACAAAGCAGAAAGTCAGTTTTGAATTAGGCTAGACGTAAACTACATCCTTTAGCTGCTTCATCTTTCACTCAAAGCTGGCTTGTTAATGCGGCGCTACATTTATTATGTGCTTTACTGTACCAGCCACAGGGAATTGAGCAGGAATAATAATCTGGGGCTCAATAAATGTTTACATAAATAGAAAAAAGAAATTTCACAAAGCATTTTGATCTCAATAGGTACCATTTGATATCAAATTAATTGTTTGTTTGGGGGAATTTGTTATTCTATTATGTGATTTTTTTTTTTTTTTTTTTTTTAATTCGTGATCAAGGGTTAATCTGATTGTGCTTGTTATCTGGGAATGGCAACTGACTGAAATTGATTTGTACTCTTAGATGATCTTGCCTTTGCAAACCTGTTTCTGGTTAAATTGGATCTTTTGTTGTTTGGAATCAGTTATCTGATAATTTTCTAAAAACACATTAAATATGGTCTGTCTTGCTTATTAATCGTGTTCCAAATAATCAGTATGAACACAAATTTTAGTGTTTTGGTATTGGACTAGCCCACATGTATGTCTCATGTATGTTTTTCAGTAGATATATACCAGCAAACACACAATGTTTTATACTAAAATGGTTTTGAGTGATTCATTGAAATCAGAAATTCCACAAAACCACCTCTTCACTTAGTTTTTCCACAATTACAGGTGAGTTATGCCTGTTACTTTTTGCTTTGGAAACAATACAGCAATTATAACTGCAGATTTAGACAAGTTTGTGAGGCTCTAATTACGTTATGCTTGTTTGAACACAAAAATGTTTCTAGTCTGTGTAAAAAGGATTGAAATAGTGATGCCTGTTTATGTCGAGGTTTGTTCTTGGAGTCATTCAGTTTCAGTCAGTACCTCTTGTCATGGCAAATGTATGAATTAATCCTGGGCTAGGGATTAGTAATCACTAGCACTTTGGCTTTGTAACTTTGATGAAATGGATGTGGCTTAGCTCTGGTTTTGCAATGCTTTTGTTGGAGAGGGGATCTTTGACATATTCCTCTATTATCAACCATCTGAACAACTTGTCCCCAGGACGACAAGACAGTTTCGTGAGACCTGAGCCTGCTGGTAAGCAAGTGTTCAGGACACGAAACAGTGCTGAAAATATCAATATGAATCTGATGAATCTTATCTATGAATCATATTCAGTTTGAATTTCAGCTATTCCTTTTGTGATCTCAAAATAATAATCTTTCATTTGACAGAATAATTTTTCTAATTATTTCATGACTTCAAATGATCTTCATAGTTTTTTTTTTAAATGGAGTTGAAGTCCGACTTGGTCCTCTTGAAACACTGATCAAATAAACTTGATTCAGTTTTTTGGATAGCTATGGCCGTTGTGGAATTTGGTCCATAATTACTTAATTGAGATTGTTATATCACTGCCACGGCTGTTCAGGTGTACTTAATATAGAAATTTAGTCTACTACAAATAGCTAATCATTTTGTTTTGCCTGGAAACTAATAATGTTGTTACTAAATACCTATTTTCTTAAAGGCTCCAGTCAGGCAAGGTAAAGTCAAAAGTACACATTGTGAAATAGAAAAGATACTTAATTTGTATTGTTGAAGCAACAATCCCCAGTATTAAAGACAACAATTGAGTTTACTTAATATTGTGTTATGATTTGCAATAGTGACAGTTCATATTGCAACAATGGACAGAGTTGAATGTCTGCATTCACATATTTGTGAGGAGCATATTTCATGCTTTGTGGACATTTTTATATATTGAATATGAGAGATGTTACAGAGCAAAAATCCTTTTGCCCTGTAATTAAAGAGGATTACATTTGCATACTTCAAGTTGGAGTGCTGCATATTTATACTCGCTCTCAAAATGCTGAATCCTTTAGTTTTAAGGACACAAATGGGTACAAAGTGTATAAAAACTACTCTGAATATAACAGACTGAATATAACTCTGAATATTGTAGACAATCTTATATTTTCTATATGAGCTTCATATAGGCATATTTAGTATGTGTTTGTAAAATTAAAAATTATGTAGATCAGTTGTAGACCTCTTGAAATAAATGTAAAATGTCTTCTTTGAAGACATTCCAGAATATTCTTGTCCTAATATAAAGTAGACATGAATGAAAGATTAAAGTTGAGCGTTTTTTGTTTTTATCGGACAGTGATTGTCTGGCTAACATTAAAATGTCATGTTGTGTTTTTCCAAGTTTGCTTAAGATGATATTTCTATGCAAAACAGCTTAATTTTACAATAGACCTTTGAATAATAGTGCTTTGTATACTGTGTTATGCATTTTGAGGCCATTCATTTTTTCCCCCCTTTTTTGACATTGCTTTCATGATTCTACTTAATAAAAATTATTCTTATTAATTTAATGGGAAAAATAATGATATAGTATTAAATTAGATATGTAAAGTACAAATGTTTAAGTATAAATCATTGTAGTGTTTGCTGTAAGAAATGTAATTCATGCTGATTAAAAAAATAAATAAACGCTACAACAATTATTTCCAGATTAGCAGTTATGTTAATGAGATTTTTTTTATTGTCTTGATCACCATCCCAAAAATAATCGTATTTTTCTTTATGCAAAACATACTGTTTATTATTTGTATTTCTTTTGAATTGAATCTCACAAACAAATTTTAAGGTCATATTTCGGCGAAAAATTTTTTTGGCAGCTTGCCGTCAAGGAAAACCAAGACTAATGTAATAATGGGTCAAGTTAAACATTGGTTTGTTAGATGATCAGCAGTTTAATATTTAAATCATCCGTCTAATAGTAACCTGTCTCTCTTCAGCATTTTTATCGAAGATGTATCTTAGCTTGAAAGGTGTCAAAACCCCCTTTGTGGGTTTTTTTCAGCCCTTGTATTTGTCAATCACAGTTGTAACAGAATCTGCTTTTCATTGAACTGAAGTTCACCATTTTGAACTCTAATGGGGTCACACCACTGACACTGTTAATGACATGAAAGTCTTTTCATTTAAAGCTCAAAGGCTGGAGCGACTGAGGAAAGAACGACAGAACCAGATCAAGTGCAAAAATATCCAGTGGAAAGAGAGAAACTCGTCTCAATCAGGTACAGTAGCGGTAGCCATACGCAAAAGAGAAGTTCACGTTCATTATCGCCTCTTCATTTCTTGTCCTCTGAATGTTTTTTCTTCTGTTGATTTTTGTAGTAGATGACTTGAGCTCACTTTTTGAGAAGAAGGACTTTAAGGACAGGCCCCGGAGCACAGGCAGTAAATCCACACTCTCGCTGAGGCTCGAGCAGTGTCCCCAACAGCTCAACAACCCCTTCAACGAATACTCCAAATTTGATGGCAAGGTGAGCACTTCTGTGTCTACACCGAGTACTTTTCCTCTAAAATGAAATGCTGGATTATCTTTGAATACAGATGTTTTTTAAGGTCAACATGAGATCAGAATTCACTTTCTTAATAAATTTCCCTTTATCTATAGTTAGATAAAACAATGCATCATTATCAGTGTTATTTTATTGAGATACTATTATAGTATTTTTATTAGTTTTTATTATTTATTGTTTTTAATTTTAGTTGTTTTAGTGATTTTGTTGTGTTTTTTTGTCATTTATAATAGTTTTCTAGGTAACACTTTACAAAAAGGTCTCATTTGTTAACTAACATTAACGTTTTTATTATTTATTGTTTTTTATTTTAGTTAATGTTTTAGTGGTTTTGTTGTGTAATTTTCATTTGAATAGTTTTTTAGGTAATACTTTACAATAAGGTCTCATTTGTTAACTAACAATGAACAATACATTTCTTACAGTTATTATTAATCTTTGTTAACATTAGTTAATAAAAAATATTACTGTTCATTGTTTGTTCACAGTGCATTCTTTCAACTTTTTATTTTAAAAATGTATTAGTAAATGTTGAAATTAAAATGAACTATGATTAATAAATGCTGTAGAAGTATTGTTCATTGTTTTTCCATGTTAACTAATGTAGTTAAACAAATGACAAACTAATGTAGTTACCACTTTTTAAAATAGTTTTATTAACTTTTATTTCCAGTTATAGTTATTTTAGCAAATCAAGTTAACTAAATGAAAATGCTAGATGTTGCTTTGGCGACTATCTGAAATAAAATAAGTTAAATGTTTTTTTATATTGTATTTTATCTAGTTAATGTTTATTTTATTTCAAGTAATAATTTGTATGCTTTTATTTTCAGTTTTAAATAGCTATAATAACTAGGACTGTAAAGCGATTACAATTTTTTAATTTAATTATTTAAAAGATGTGTCGATAAATTAATTGAATTAATCGCAAATTAATCACACATCGAATTTGGCTGAGAAAGTCATTATTGTGTTAAAATGAGAAAAGCATATAGTCATTACAAAAAGTTGTTTTAGAAAAAAAAATGTTTTTGATTCAACAATTTATTACACAAACGTTTAGCTTCAGCTTTAGGCGGAAAATGTGCTAAGTTTAATGCATTACTTTTTAGTATAACTAATTAATGAAATTAACATGTTCAATTGACAGCCCTAACATTAACCGTCATCATTTTTAACTGGCCATGAATCTTGCATGATTAAAATCAATGAACATGCTTAAGAAATCACCAGTAACAACCATTGTTGAAAAATATGTAATGAGGCTTTAAATGAATGGCGAAGTTAATTTAACCAAAACAGTTATTAAAGAGTCTTTTCATCATCCTCTAAGCATGCTCTTTGTAAAATACAGAACAGAAACACCTGGTGTCACGCCGGTTTCTCTCCTGTCTCCGTGCATTAGGATCAGCTTCAGGCTATAACACCTTCGCAGAAAAGAGAAAGACTGCCGTTTTCATTTTTTGACTACTAGGTGTAGTTTGTCATTGTGCATCAAATACCGCTGTCTTTATCACCTGTTCCCCTTTGGCTCTTTAGATTCATGTTTTTACAAACACTCTGTTTTCTGTGCTATGAATTTGTCAGGAATGCATAAAGGCATTAGTAGAATTTTTTTTAGAAATTTATTTTTCATTGGGGCAAATTTTTCTACTTGTGCTTAGAGAAAACAAAATTATTTTGAGGATAGAGAGCACTAATGTAGTCAGGATATGACACCAAGGCTAAAAAAAAGGGCATAGTTTGACTATTTTTATCTATTCACCTGCTTTTTGCTTTAAAATTCTCTTCTTTTGAATCACAGGATTGCTTATAGACATGTTTCCTTCACCTTTCTTTTTCAGGGCCATGTTGGTACAACGGCAACCAAAAAAATTGACGTCTACCTCTCGATGCAGTCGACCCAAGAAAAGCTTCACCCCATGACGGTGGTCACGATGGCTAACGCTCGGGTCCACGATCTTATCGGGCTCATCTGCTGGCAGTACACCTGTGAGGGCCGTGAACCCAAGCTCATGTTAGTAGAAAAAACTTCACACAAGCATCCTATATAAGAACTTATCTCTTCATATTACAGTGCGTTGATGTTAACGCTATCTTTAAGAAATCGGTATAGTTCTCGAAATCGGAGAACGGACTTGTGTGATGTCATTTAGAACAAATCTTGAGTTCATTTTGGGAGTTTGAAACCTCTTCGCTATGAGTGTCTCGGGGACTTTAATGGATGCTTGTTTAGGGTGCCATAAATAAAAATGCTTGTTGTCAACCTGCTTGGAAAGTCCTACTCTCCAAGTAATGCACTAGTGATCCTTCCCAGAGGCATTTATATTCCTTTTCCATCTACCTCTGCTGCTAATGCCAGGCTTGACCTTTCCCAGCCAAGGCAGGGATTCCCCTGGGTTTCTTTCTCATCTCCTCATTCAGTGCGTCTCCGAGGTTTGCTGACCGAATAGCGCAGGAATTTCTCCCTGGTACATTGTACAATATGAAGATTTATACTTCGGTCAGACTGAGGAGAGGGTAACCATTAAAATAGAGAGAAGACGAGAGAAAAAAAAGCAGATTCCCTCTTGGGCAGCTTGGTGCCTCACACAGACAGTCTTGGTGGTTGATGTGAGACCTGATTGGCATAGCAATGAGCCTTTTCCCCCGGAGGAGGGTCAGGCTGTAGAGAGGAAGAGATACACTACTTGTGTGGGATTTCAATGAGTCTACTACCTCCGTACGGCTTTGGCCATTATTAGAAACCTTCTGAAAGCTGCTTTTGAGGGAGGATCAAGGTAAAGGGATGTCCCTCTTGAATTCAAAGATGGTTCTTTCAGGACATTCAGATCGCTGTCAGTGCTGTCAACCTCTGATTTCCCATCACCCTTTCTCCTACAGTTAAGCTGAACTGCTTCTGCCGATCCAGTTTTTGAGTTGTTTATTAAAATGAATCCTAGACTCTGTTTACATCTAGTATAGAGGGTATGCACATGACGTCACAGTAGGCGGGAGTCAATGCGATTACACCCACTGAGTGGCAAAAAGGCTGAGTGGCAGAAAACACACAAAAACACATCTAAAATGGAAAAGAGCTGTGCGATCGACTGTACAATTCGATTAAACAAACTATCTTTTTACATACTTCTGAAAGCTTCAGAAAAGAGAGGAAAATGGATCGCTACAATTTGCCGAAACAACTTAACTACGTAGCGAAATACCACTTTGCAGTTGCCATTTTGTCAGATATGTTGAATTTCTGCTGTAAAATCATAGACTAGGTTATATAACTTTTCAATTAAATATTTACCATCTTAAATTATGCGTAACTGTAAATTACAGCAGCTTTACAGAAAGTCAGAATGTTATGTCTTTAATGCCTTAGTGGTTTAACAAGTTTTATAGCTGTGCGTACAATCAAGGAAGAACAATCACAAGTGGACTGTGTTTAAAAAAGATGTAAATAAGGTCCAAAACTTAAACTCAAACCATTTGGTGTTAGTCTGAAAATACATGACTCGAGTTATCATTAAATGCACACTGCAACACAAAGGTCTTCATGACAAACTGCCAAAATACAAGTCTATGTTTAATTTGTAGTAATTATGACTGAAAAATATTCCGGTTGTATAATACAATTTAAATTTACTATTTAAGTGTCATCATACTAAGACATATAATTGTCAGATATAGAATGATTACTGTTATTTATATGCATGTTATGCAAGTATCTGCTATACTGTTAAAAGGATCTCATTGATTTACATTACAAGCATCAGAATTTCATCTCGCTTTTTGGCCACTTAAATATCAGCAACTGCATATTTTTGCTCGGGTTGCACCTGAAATTTAGATGTTTTCCCCCCCTTTAACACAAGCTTCATATTCTCACTATATCATACTATATATAATCCATAAAAGCCTGATTTATCAGATATGATACTCGCCAAAAAACACATGTCTTTGTGTCTTATGTCAGGGTTAAGAATCAAGACTTTTGAGACAGACAAGGATCTTAGATATTCAACAAAAAGTAGTCATCTTGGATGGCACAGAATTTGGAGGTGAAATTAAGAAGTGCGCGTTATTGAAACACAAAAAGACCAGATTCAGGCCTTTTCTCTCAGTCGGCTGTTATCTCCTCAGGCTGTCTGAGCAGGATCATGGGTCTGATTAACACTATGACAGTTAGTCTTTACAGCTCCGGCCTGGATTTCGACAGTGTGTCAGAGCAAATTAAAACGCCATCGTCCCAGCACAAACACCAGGGCAGGCACTGGCCTCGAGGGATGAAAGCTATATCATAAAGACAAAGCTTAACATGCCTGCGCTGAATGAATCGTGGAATAGGTTGCTGTTAGTTTTATATTTCTGATGGATCAGTTTTCCTCAAGGAGTCGATCCATTATGATATAAAACAAAGCTTTGGGCAAAAGTAATCTGGAATACTGCCAGCCTACACTATATATAATGATACAACAAAAGGTTTAACCATGAAACCAGTGAAGTTAACTCTTCCCAGTGCTTCTCATTCTGTGCCAGGCTGCATCCCAACAAACACTCAATGTTTTTGCTCCTCAATGAATAGCCCTCATTTACATGCCCTGACTCATAAATTGTGTCTGGGTGCTTTTGTTTGATGTCCCTGTTGTTGTTGCCCTTCTTCAACAAACATGAGCTTTTAGAAAGAGTCCTTCAGAGCCACTTTTCCACAAACAGAACTTATTAACCACATACAAGATAGTTTTGAGAACTTATTTTTTAATCATTTTTGAATTGAAGGGTTAGAAGTCATTTTAGAAGTTTATTACATTTTGGAATAATTAATAATTTTTTCATGTTTTTGAAAGAAGTCTCTTATAGTCACCAAGGCTGCATTTATGTGATCACAATTGCAGTACAAACAGTACAGTTGTGAAATATTATTATAATTTAAAATAACTATTTTCTATGTGAATATATTGTAAAACGTAATTTATTCTTGTGATCAAAGCTGAATTTTCAGCATCATCACTCCAGTCTTCAGTGTCACATGATCCTTCAGAAATCATTCTAATATGATGATTCGCTGCTCAAGAAACATTTCTGATTAATATCAATCACTGCTTTTGCTACTTAATATTTTTGTGGAAACCATGAAACACTACCATTCTAATGATAATTTTTAAAAGCAAGTAAAGACTTTTATAATGTTACAAAGCAGTTCTATTTCAAATAAATGCTGTTCTTTTTAACTTTTTATTCATCAAAGAATCCTGAAAAAGATGATCATGGTTTCCAAAAAAATATTATGTAGCAAAAACAGTTTTGGATAATAACCATGGATAATAACAAGAACCATTATTAATAATTGAGCGCCAAATATTAGCACTATTAGAATACTAGAACACCAAATACCAAATTAGAATGATTTCTGAAGGATCATGTAACTCTGATGTCTGAAGTAGTGCAATTTTAGAATCATTTTAGAAAATCATTTTCGGAAGACATTTTAAAATATATAAATAGAAAACCGTTCTTCTTTATTTATTTTACTATATTTTCGATCAAATAAATGCACCCTTGGTGAGCATAAACAATTTATTTTTTACTGGTAGTGTATAATAAATGAAATTCATTGCAATCAATTTTCACACATATGATACGTGTTACGTATGTTACTTGTTACCAATATATACCTTTGTTTATTATAATGGGAACAATGATTTTACCTTTTTGAAATAGTGAACTTACTTTGCATCAACAACAACATTCTCTTTGAGTTTGATCTCTCTTATTTTCTCCTATCTTCCCTCCACAGAGAAAATGTCAACACCTACTGTCTCCATATCGCTGAGGATGATGGGGAGGTGGACACAGACTTCCCTCCGCTGGACTCTAATGAACCCATCCACAAGTTTGGCTTCAGCACACTGGCGCTGGTCGAGAAGTACTCATCTCCTGGACTGGGGCCCAAACAGTCACTCTTTGTTCGAATGTAAGAAAGCCACTTAAGTCTGAATTTATCACTTTCAGTTCTCTGGCTCTGTGAAGAATAAATGCATTTAAAGTCAACATCAAATCAAAATGTACCTGAATAACTGTCATAATACACGTTATACGTAATAGAAGTAAAATAAATTGGAAACAGATTTTATTTTTTAATTACACTAACGTTCAAAAGTTTGGGGCTAATCTTACCAACCCCAAACTTTTGAATGGTGATGTATATGTATATATACATAGGCACGAAGAGTAAAACGGACCATATCTAACCACGAATCTATCACCGTCATCAAATATTCAACGTATTGGCGTTTGTCTTGAAGTTTGCCTTAGTGCACAACCTCTCATACGATTTTTATGAGAACTATCTGAATGTTTTAGATTTAAATGCCTGGTCTTAAACACTCAATCCTTTAAGTTTATAGGAGATTTTTTCCTCATGCCTCTCCAAGAAGCTCCCATCTTTGTGATTAGATTAGATTGTTGCTCTTCTTTGCGTTTGGGAATATCTCTAATCAACTGTTTGGTTAATGTGACTGACAAAGCATTAGGAGACCCCTATTAATTTGAAGTTGCTAATTGGATTTGAATGGGTCCCTGCCAGACTGTCCTGCCTTTGATAGGGAACCTTGGGCTGTAATACTGAATTCGGGTTGTAAAAGGTTCTGCTTGTTTTTTAAATGTTTTTTCTTGCACTTGCTTAGATTGGGTGATATTTGCACCAATTAAAAAATAATCATGGATGTTTTTATTAGGAATTAAAGAGATGTTTCGCAGATTTTGGGTGAACTGTTGCTTTAACATTTCACCAGCGAGAAAATAAATAAGATACACTACCGTTCAAAAGTTTGAGGTTGGTATGATTTTTGTTTTTAAAAAAACATGAATGCTTGTATTCAGCAAGGTCGCATTAAAAAGTGAGAGCTAAGACATGCATAATGTTACAAAAGATTTCTATTTCAAATAAATGCTGTTCGTTTGAACTTTCTATTTATCAAAGAATCCTATAAAATGATCTTGGTTTCCTCAAAAATATTAAGGAACGCAGCTGTTTTCAGCATTGATGATAATAAGAAGTGTTTCTTGAGCAAATCATCATATTAGAATGATTTCTGAAGGATCATGTGACACTGAAGACTGGATTAATGATGCTGAAAATTCAGCTTTGATCTCAGGAATAAATTACATTTTACAATATATCCACATAGAAAACAGTTCTTTTAGACTGCAATAATATTTCACATTTTTACTGTATGTTTGATAACCTTAATATGCAGTCTTGGTGAGCAGAAGAGACTTCTTTCAAAAACATTAATCATCTACTGACTCCAAACTTTTGAACGGTAGTATAACTTCATTATAAGTAGCCATTTGCCTGTGGCATAAACTAATTTTTTTTTTAACAAAAGTTTCATTTTTGGCCCAGCTGCTTTGCACTTTTCATTGTCTTTTGTCCGTATTTATTTGTGATTTATTCATCAGCTCTCAGCCGTCGGCTGGTATTCAGAGCTCTCTGGGTCAGCTGCATGCTTCCTTCACGAGAGGACCACTGATGTGGCACTGCAGGACCCTGGGCGAGAACTGAGCCAGTGCGTGGCCCTCAGTGGGCCATCGGGGCCGGCGACCTCTTCTGACGTGAAGCCTGTCAGAAGCCCTGGCCCGAGGCTGACGGGTCAGGACTGCTAAATGGAAGTGGACAAGCGAGTCCACTGTCCAGAAAGTGTGTGCTCTCCGGTTTCTGGCCTGGGGTTGTTGTTCTGTTGATGCAGTCTATCGCAGTGATGCATCCATGTGCTCAAAGTTTGACTCGTGGACTACCCCTCGGCCCTGTTATGTGCTCTGATAAAGCAAGCCGACCACTTAAAAGAGTACAATACACTCTTTCTGTGTGCAAGCTTTTCTTCTGACATTAATTGCTCACACCAGTACAGCTAAACTGTCATTCAAGAGTGATTCTCTTGAATCCCAAAGTACATCTGCAAAAAAATATTGGTTTAATTTTTATACTTGAGTTGTGTGGTGCTGTTTAGTGAATCAGTTGAATCAGTCTGACTCGATCGCAAGAGTCATTGGTCTGAATCAGCTCAGATGACTCCCTCGTTTATTGAACCAAAGGTTATTATGTCTCTAAAAGTGTGAAGATATTTAAAAAAATGTAAGGTTAATGAATCTTGGCTAATTTAATTACAAAGTAATTGTGTTCAAAATCCTGTAGAAATCACTGGCTCGCACATTTTAATTTTAAGTGATCACTGTTATTGTTTTATTATGATAATATACAATAATTCGAATCATAAAACGTAATAGTAGTCGTGTTATTTTAGTATCATTAATATACTATTGTAGTGTTTATTAATATTTTTAATTGGTTTTATCTTTAGATGTTCTGTTTCCATGTTAATTTTAGTTAGTTTTAGTAATAAAAAAAAAATCTGTCCATTTTAGCTTTTATTATTTTCAGTTTTAATACTTCAGACTGAAATTGAAATAAAATAAAAAACATTGTATTAACATTTATTTTGTTTCAATTAACGTAAAGGTTTCTTAATATTTTTAATTTTAATTATCCATAACACTGTGTAGCACTTTTATGCCATTCATTTGGCCATTTGATACAAAATCCAAAATACAATGCTATGTTATGATCACAGTATAACTTGATGATGATTTTTTTGATACTTTTGTGGTTATAAGCATAGTTTCTAACCACTATTGTTCTAGTTTCCTCAGGGAAAAAAATCAAAATCACGTCAAACTCATCTTGAACCTAATGGTTCGATATCTTTCATATAATTGAATATGATATGCTCAGCCATTGGTTGAGACTCAAAGCTCAGTCCTGAGAATCTGAGGGAATGATCTCAGTGTTGATGCTCTGATGGACAGGAATCTCGCATCTAACTCAAATGTTAAAGATTTATTCAACATGACTGATGATTTGCCTTCCTCACCGACAGAAACGCCGCTCATGGTTTCTCCCTGATCCCAGTGGACAGCCTGAAAGTGACCATGAAGGATATTCTGCAGAAGGCCCTCAAAAAGAGGAAGGGCTCCCAGAAAGGATCAGGTGAAACATCTTAAAGATTAATTTCTCACTTAATGTGAAATGATAGATATGTTTTGGATTCAAGCTTATATCCCTATATTTGGATATTTATATTTATCTATTTTGGTTGGGCTGCAATGTTATTTTACTATTATTTAGTTACTATTATTAGAATTAATTTATATTTTGAATTAGCTTTATAGTTTTAGTTTTCATTATTATAATTTTTTTGTAATTTTTATTAGTTTTTCTTTATATTTATCATTGTTTTTCTTTCCATTTTAGCTGTAGTAATTTTATCACTTTATATTTTAGTTTGTTGCCAATATAACATTCACATTTTATATATATATATATATATTTTTTTTTTTTTCATATATATATATATATATATTATTTCAGCGTTATTTTAATTAACAAAAACAATTCAACTAAATAACTCAAATGCCTTTACTTGCATATCGGCATGAAAATGAAATGTTTTGGTGCAAGAAACCTTGACAAAAAAAGTGGACTTCAAGGGAAAATAATAAATGCTGTAAGAAGTGTAGCAAATGGTGCCTTTGAATTGTCAGTCGAACTGGAATTTGTGTGCGTCTGTAGTTTTCATCTTAGAAAGTAAGTGAAGCCGTCTGCTGTGATTTGGCCTGATAACCGTGGCAATGTGCCGTCCTAATTTGTCAACGCCGAATGGGTTAATCTGATAAGGCCAAAGACTTTAATACAAAAAGTCACAGGTAACGGATCGCCCCTTTGATGGCCATGATGAGCCGGGGCAGCGGTGAGATAAGAGGGGTGAGGAGAGGAGATTGAGCCGCAGACTGACTCGGAGACGGAGAAGTGCACATAAAGAATGGAAAGCAATGATGCGGGAACGAAAGTATATTAGAGAGAAAATGGATGAAACGCAGAGAAAATGATGGTGCGTGGAGAGCCACTGGAGCCTCATCTCCCTTAGATTTAGCACACACTGAGGTCAAAGCCAGCAGCGAGAGAAGTTCACTTCAGTAAGGGTTCTGCGGGCGAGCGCTGTCAGTTTAAAGCGGCTATAGTCTTCGCATGTACACACAGTATTATCAGTTCGGCTCATGTACGCCTTCATCGACACCAGATTGACTGTTCTATAGCAGTGGTTCTCAACCTTTGTGGAATCAAAAATATAAACGCATCCTACTTAAAAGAATAACAATAATGGAAAGAGAAGTGTGAGGCCCGCACACTGAAAATAACTTCTCCAAACAACTTTTTTTTGAAAGCGCAACACTCACAAACATGTGACAAATTATACAAATCATTTGACCCACAGAAAAAAGATTATTTCAACAAATAAAATATATGAAACTATCCACATAGGGGTAAACACTGCAAGAATATTCCACTTTCTTACTCGTATGCTTTAATACATTTATAAAGCAGTATCAAAAATAGAGCAATATCTTTATTATTAAAAAGTGTGTCTTCAATAATAACAGCAGATGAAGAAATATAGAAATCACAATATAAATCCTCATTCAGCCCTAATGGTTACAAAGTATAAATCCAAAAACTTCACCTTGTAACACTTTTTTTCTCATGATCTCCTAATTTTTCTAAACAATTTTTTTAAATTATATTAAATGTGTAATTATTATATTAATTACATTATATTATGTTAAATTACATTACATTATATTATACTTTTCCAGGTCTAGAAATCAGACTTTTGAAATTCCCTCATATCCAGGTTTTGTCATTGTTTTCGGCATATTTTAAATGATTTTAATATATTTAATCCACTTTATGAAGTTGTTTGGTTTGATTGGTAGTTGATATTTAATATACTCCTAAATATGCTTTTTTAAAATAGTCACATTTCAATTTCTTTCCTCAAATATGACAACAACATATGCTATTTTTGTACAACTAAACTGTCTGTAGTCATTTTAAAGATAGGCTAATCAATCACAATGACATTTGCCTTTCACTTGAAACCATTTAGTACTTTGAAATTCACAAATAGTCTAACGTGAGAATGTTTCAGATGCTATTTTTGGTTGGAAACTCAATCCGTTGCCATTTCTTCCTGCAAAACCAAGCAAGTATTTGACAGCTTTTCTAGAAACAACAAAGACTATGAGAAAAATAGAAAAATAAATGCTCCGACTTGGTGAGAAATGCGTTTCTTTGTCTTTTTAAAGGTATCAGAGGAACTGCAAACTCAATCTTCCCGGAGGGCTGAAGTCTCTAGGGCATAAAAACAAACCCAGAGTTTCTCTTTTTGGATTTGTGACAGCTTAAAAAAAGAGAGAAAAACTCCTAGCTCTTGAAAGGATAGCCACACTCACTCAGTTATATAATAGCATATTTAGTTTCAGTGGTTTGAGAGTACTTGTGTTTGATGTACAGCCTCATCAGAGACGGATTGATTTGACAGAAACCCAAGAGAGCCCTCAGAGGGAGTTTAATTGGAAATAAACCTACAGAATTGCCCTGTGGGCAGTGAGCCATTGGCCTGTCCCGGCCAGGTGATGGTTTGTGTTTTAGACCCACTGAATGGTGTCTCAGAAGACGTCTTGAGTGGATGTGATGGGGTAGTTGGTCCAGAAGAGAAACGTTAGACGCGTGGACCGTGCTCTCATCTGCATTTAGATGAGTATTGATTGTTTATTTACCCGCTGGAGACAAGAGACCTATCCAATCTTCTGTCCACTGTGGTGCGTCTCCTCTGCACCCGCTGGTCACTGTTTTGCTAGGTTTTGGGCTTTTTTTTTAGCAATTGTTTTCTACCCATTATACATTTAATACCTTGATTTAATACTCATATTTAAACAAACCCTCTGTCATAGATAGATATATAATTTCCTGTTGTTTTGTCTATCAAGCCATCTATCTATCATCCATCCATTTATCCACATATATATATACAGGTCCTTCTCAAAAAATTAGCATATTGTGATAAAGTTGATTATTTTCCATAATGTAATGATAAAAATTAAACTTTCATATATTTTAGATTCATTGCACACCAACTGAAATATTTCAGGTCTTTTATTGTTTTAATACTGATGATTTTGGCATACAGCTCATGAAAACCCAAAATTCCTGTCTCAAAAAATTAGCATATTTCATCCGACCAATAAAAGAAGTGTTTTTAATACAAAAAAAAAAGTCAACCTTCAAATAATTATGTTCAGTTATGCACTCAATAGTCAATACTTGGTCGGGAATCCTTTTGCAGAAATGACTGCTTCAATGCGGCGTGGCATGGAGCCAATCAGCCTGTGGCACTGCTGAGGTGTTATGGAGGCCCAGGATGCTTCGATAGCGGCCTTAAGCTCATCCAGAGTGTTGGGTCTTGCGTCTCTCAACTTTCTCTTCACAATATCCCACAGATTCTCTATGGGGTTCAGGTCAGGAGAGTTGGCAGGCCAATTGAGCACAGTAATACCATGGTCAGTAAACCATTTACCAGTGGTTTTGGCACGGTGAGCAGGTGCCAGGTCGTGCTGAAAAATGAAATCTTCATCTCCATAAAGCTTTTCAGCAGATGGAAGCATGAAGTGCTCCAAAATCTCCTGATAGCTAGCTGCATGGACCCTGCCCTTGATAAAACACAGTGGACCAACACCAGCATCTGACATGGCACCGCAGACCATCACTGACTGTGGGTACTTGACACTGGACTTCAGGCATTTTGGCATTTCCTTCTCCCCAGTCTTCCTCCAGACTCTTGCACCTTGATTTCCGAATGACATGCAAAACTGAGCAACAGTCCAGTGCTGCTTCTCTGTAGCCCAGGTCAGGCGCTTCTGCCGCTGTTTCTGGTTCAAAAGTGGCTTGACCTGGGGAATGCGGCACCTGTAGCCCATTTCCTGCACACGCCTGTGCACGGTGGCTCTGGATGTTTCTACTCCAGACTCAGTCCACTGCTTCCGCAGGTCCCCCAAGGTCTGGAATCGGTCCTTCTCCACAATCTTCCTCAGGGTCCGGTCACCTCTTCTCGTTGTGCAGCGTTTTTTGCCACACTTTTTCCTTCCCACAGACTTCCCACTGAGGTGCCTTGATACAGCACTCTGGGAACAGCCTATTTGTTCAGAAATTTCTTTCTGTGTCTTACACTTTTGCTTGAGGGTGTCAATGATGGCCTTCTGGACAGCAGTCAGGTCGGCAGTCTTACCCATGATTGCGGTTTTGAGTAATGAAACAGGCTGGGAGTTTTTAAAAGCCTCAGGAATCTTTTGCAGGTGTTTAGAGTTAATTAGTTGATTCAGATGATTAGGTTAATAGCTCGTTTAGAGACCCTTTTCATGATATGCTAATTTTTTGAGACAGGAATTTTGGGTTTTCATGAGCTGTATGCCAAAATCATCAGTATTAAAACAATAAAAGACCTGAAATATTTCAGTTGGTGTGCAATTAATCTAAAATATATGAAAGTTAAATTTTTATCCTTACATTATGGAAAATAATGAACTTTATCACAATATGCTAATTTTTTGAGAAGGACCTGTGTATATATATATATATATATATATATATATATATATATATATATATATATATATATATTGTCTATCAATCGTTCCATCTATCCATCTGTCTATCTATTGTTTATCTTTCTATCGTTCTATCATTAATCATTCTATCTGTCATTAATAGTTCCATCCATTCATTCATCCTTCCATCAATCCACATCCATCCATCAAATATATATTCATGGTTCATTATTTTTAAACGTAATTTTAAAAAAAAATTAATTTAACACCGTTATCGTCTCGTTTAGCAGTTAAACTGAGTGAATATATAATGGTAGGCATGTGGACACTAGGAAGGGTGCGCACTGTAAAATATGACTAGTTTTATGAGCGGCTCAGGGTTTGTAAAGCTCGGCGGGTCTGTTGGGGGAGATAAGGGCGATTGAATGCCTCCTATGAGGCTTATCAGGGTAAATGTTGGTGACATTTGGGGGGCGGCGACGGCTGCGGTTTGGGGTCGGTGTGCCTGTGTGTGAACTACAGATGAGCTCAGACGAAAGAAAAAGACCGTGACTGTTATGCTTTATGTGCTTAGGGGGAATGCAGTGAGACGTAATACAAAGCTGAACATTTTCAGCAGATGCTGTATTTGTGTGGATTTGTTAGTATTTAGCATCAGCTGTCTTATTTAGTTCTTGGCTTGATATTTTAATGACGCACATGCACAAAAAATGATTGGATTTGTAGCTCCACACAGCACATCTGGTTTCCGATTATTAAAGATTCATTATAAAACAGCTCCGTAACCTGATGGTAGAAACCTTTGATATATACACACTTGTGCCTGCATATCAGTTGAATTCTATTTAAATGTATTACCGTGTATTATTGCCATATACAATACCGTTCAAAAGTTTGGGGTCCGTAAAATTTAGTATTTACATTTTTTTTTATAAAATGGGCACATTGTGATAAAGTGATAAAACAAGTGATAAAAAGTGACAGTGAACATTTCTGTTTATAAATAAATGCTGTTCTTTTGCTTATCAAAGAATTCTGGAAAAATGTATCATGGTTTCCAGGAAAATATGAAGCAGCACATTGATAATAATCATAAATGTTTATTGAGCAGCAAATCAGCATATTAGAATGATTTCTGAAGGATCATTTGACACTGAAGAAATTAGATGCTGAAAATTCAGCTTTGATCACAGAATATATAAAACCCTGTGATCCTTATTTTAATCTTATAAAATAAACGAAGTCTTGATGAGCCGAAGGGACTTTCAAAAACATTTGCAGACCCCTAAAGCTTTGAATGGTTGTGCCTATATAATATCTAGATTCAATCACCCTACAGTTATGTACTGGCTAATGCACTGTAATGCCTTATTTCAGAATGATTTGTCATGTGCTTTTGCTTTACTAAGTGATCAGACTTACAGTTTTCACCTGCCGGAGAATAAAATGGATAGAAAGCAACATCTCACCTCATTGAGATTAGCGCAGGGTCGCAGGAAAGGTTGTAATAGGTCAGATCGTGTGTTTCTGAATTAGTCACAGTCTCTTGCTCTTCAGTGTCACAGCAGTTACGGGGATTCACATTTTCTCCCTTAGATTCAGAGAGACACTGTCTTAGCTTCTTCCATATAAACTCAACTAGTCCGATTCTTGCACGTCAAGTCCAGAACTGGAGTGTTGTATACAATTGATTCACTTCGTTTGTGTTCTGATATATCTCGCATTGTGCTGGAGGGTGTCGTGAACATATTTCTTTCTCCGTAGAGGTCGTAAGCTTTCGGGGGCTCTGGTGACATTTTGGAAAACCATGGTATTTGCAAAAGGGTAAATATCGCCTTGAGTGTTTGCCCTATTTAGATTGGCAGCTTCTCTGTATTGTTTTTTTCCCTTCTTTTCTGGCAAAAAAACGAGGTAAAGACTTGATCCTACCTCTGGGCATTTTTTCCGGCCCCTGACAAGAAATAAACAGTATCCAATAAAGCCGTTTTTTGGTTTTATAGCCATCAATTGCTCCTGCAAGGCAATAGTTATTGAGAAAGGTTTGTGAAGATTGGTCAAAGTTAATCGGTCATTAGGTCTGAGATGGGTTGATATCATCTGATTGGTCAAAAAACGTCAAATTAGATTGTTTGCACTGAGCAATATTAATCAAGCGACGTTATAAAGAGAGAAGCCAATAGCTCTGAATCCCATCACACTGTATCTAAGAGATTGCTCTGGTCACCCTGAAGTCATTTATGATGGCTAACCTCTCTCAAGGGCTCTTTGTGATTGTATTAAACTATTCTAAGGTTCAAAGTATTAATGTATTGAATAAGAAGAAACTACAGTGTACTTGAGATAAACCAAGCTACACGTTTCATTGTGTGTCTTTGTGATTCTGAGTATACACAACTGTTGAAATGTTTGGGGTTTTAATGTTTTTGAAAGAAGTCTCTTCTCACCAAGGTGGCATTTATTTGATCAAAAATACTGTAAAAAACAGTAGTATTGTGAAATATTATTACATTGTAAAATAACTATTTTCTGTCTGAATATATATTAATATGTAATTTATTCCTGTGATCAAAGCTGAATTTTCAGCATCATTACTCCAGTCTTCAGTGTCACATGATCCTTCAGAAATCATTCTAATATGATGATTTGCTGCTCAAGAAACATGTTGAAAACAGTTGTTGCTTCATATTTTTGTGGAAACAAATTTTTTGCAGTAGTCTTTGATTAATAGAAAGTTCAAAAGACCAGCATTTATTTGAAATGTTTTGTAACATTATACATGTTTTTACTGTCACTTTTAATCAGTTTAATGCATCATTGCTGAGTAAAAGTATTTCTTTAAAAAAATAATCATACGGACCTAAGCCTTTGAGCAGTAATGTACATGTTTAAAAAAAAATGATTGTTTATATTGTTTAAATTGTAAACATCCACTCTTCAGTAACTGATTCAGTAAGTAACTGATTCAGGCAGATAACCGTGAGTCTATTTGACTGATTCATTAAAATAACTGCTTCGTAAGAGTCATTTGTTTGAGAGTCAGTTGCATCAAGAACAATGCAATAGAAGGATATGTTTTTTGTGTTTTTATTGCATCACATTCAATTCTGACTGCAACTCATGCTGCTGTACATTTTAGAGCGTTTATTCATTAATTGTAATGTTTACAATTAGGCATGGACACATTTTTTTGTTTTTAATCAAATTGATGATGCTACTTGCAGTTGTTTCCCATCAGAATGTAAAACTCTTTCAGAATCTACATATTAAATGTATATGGTCTGGTCTGCTTATGTAGCTGCAACAAGTAAAGAGTCAGGCTTAATGAAATAAAATTGTGATCTTTGAATGTTATATTGCATGTAATGAACTTTCAGATCAACCAGTACAATGAAATTATTATTTTGTAGATCATGTGAGCCAAGTTTAACCACATTCAACTAAACCAAACTCTTAACAGCTCAAATCAAACACTAAAATAATGTGGGATTTGTTTTAGGTCCCATGTATCGACTAGAGAAGCAAACAGAGCCAAATGTGGCGGTGGATTTGGACATTACGCTGGAGAGCCAGGGAACGCTGGAGTTCTGCTTGGTCCGAGAAAACAGTGAGTTTTGTTGACATTCTTGATGCTCCTTCCATTGCAACACATGATCTTTAAACACTGCACACTCATGAAGCATTTTAAAGGGGACCTATAATGCCCTTTTACGAAGTCTTGATTTTGTTTTTGGGTTTTCATGATTGGTACTCTCTTCCCAGTCTGTCAGTAACGCTCTGTTTAGTTCCTGTATCTATGAAGCCCCTCCTTCCGAAAAGCACACTGTACTCTGATTGGTCGGCTGGGTCAGTGTGTTGTGATTGGTCAACCACTTCGAGCGTTTTTCGGAAATGTCCCATCCCTCACCATAACCGCCAGTTTCAACACACTACTAACTAACTCAACCAGACCCTGCCCCTTTATTCTGCGTATTAATTATTTAATTGAGGAATATTGTGACGTGTTCGTTCCCTGAAGAAACTCAAGACTACAATGGAGTTCAGAAACAGTCACACTGATATAGAGAATAACTCCCGCTGGAGGGACTCTGTGCTTTGTTGCACAAAACAGCAACATTACACACTAAAAGATATTAAAAATGTGGGTGGAAAAAGCATAATTGAACCCCTTTAAAACATAGGAAGAGTTTTTCCTTTATTGAGATGAATAGATGCACTTTATTGATCACATTCATTGTTGAAAAACAACTTTAAATGTATAGTGCGCAAATGAACACCTAAACAACATGTCTTTCTCCGTCACCTCCTGCTTTCATCTGTAGGTTCTCGAGGGGAGGAAACCTCGGAGGAGGACCCGCCAATAGACATCACTACGGTACAGGACATGTTGAGTAGTCACCACTACAAGTCCTTCAAGATCAGCATGATCCACAAGCTCCGCTTCACCACTGATGTACAGCTAGGTACAGATTACAAATCCCTGTATTTTACACTGGGCTCTACTTCTGCCAGTACACAGACCAACATTCAGAGCCAACCCAAGAGTTTTCTCTTTAGAGTCATTGGGACAAAATCGCATACTGTAGTGTTCGGTTGGGAATCGGACACTTGTTATAAAATTAAAATTTGATTCCTTTTTGTGCATTTCAATATGACTTTAAATCATTCAAGCGCAAGAAGACCTGAGTGCTGTTTTCTGTGCTACACACACATCGAAAATATGCACACAGAAAGCCTGCACAATACTGAACAGAGTTCTCTTCTTTGCACTTTTACACATAAATGCATACAAACGGACAATTATACACAGAAATATGTAAAAATATCCTCATGAACACATTTGCGTTATGTCTTAAGTGAATGTAAACAGTTGATTAAAAAAAACCTCATAACATCCGTGCAGCTCTTAAAGTGACAGCAGCCTAATATTTCTGCTGCTGTCTCTATAATAGCGTTAAACAACAAAACTCAAAGCTGTTCTTCACTAGTAACTATATTTGTAATGTATATTTATAAAGTGCTGTTGTTACATTTGATTAGTATCTGTACCTGAAAATCTTAAAACTGTTTATTTCAATCGTATCTCTGTTCAGTGTATTTCTTTGTGCAATATGTGTAAAATTAAAACGATACCCAACCCTACAGTAGTGTAATATAGAAGTTAGAAATGGTATAATAGTGTAGAAGCATATCATAACAGTATGTAATAGTATAGTACTTTTATCCTATTCTATACAATAAAATGTTAACATGCCATTCTGAAATTTTCTTTTAGTCATAAATGTATATACAAGTATTAAACAAAATAATATAATGTAGTATAATATATAAAAACTATAAATAAGTTATTGATATGGTTTAGTTTAGAACGACACAAAATGCTAACACTGAAAAATTCCTGTAACAAAAGACTCTTTTGCTTCTCCAACTCTTAAAATGTGCAACTCCACGCATGAACCAAAGTTTGGCTGAGGGTCTTCAGATCAAACACAGTACTGTTTTCTGAAAACACACAAAAATATTCCAGCACTCTTGACAGTTGCTACAGTCACAGCTCCATCCCAATTACAGCAGCGCTGCAGGCACTGGAAGTTGTGGAATCTTTTTGGGAATTTCAGTCAGATTGACAGACTGGATTTTTTTTTCTGACACACTGATGTTTGCATGCTATTTTTTATGTCATGTGAATGATGGACAGCTGTCACATCCATTATGGATGTACTTTGTGTGTGCTTGTGAGATAGACCTGTAATACTATTCCAGACCTCTCTCACACACACACACACACACACACACACGCTCACGCACATGCACACACACACACACACACACACACACACACACACACACACACTCACACGCACATGCACACACACACAGTTTCCCACAGAATAAGTTTCAGCCTACTTCAGGTGTCCATTCTTATTTAAATAACACGGGAAATAAATTCACACACCTGTTAATCTTTAAAACCTGGATGCCATTATTTTGTTAACCCTTTAGATAAAAGTTGACAGTTAAAATCTATGGTTTCCAAAGTGATTTTTATGATAATACCTTTCCACTTTTTCAGGAGTTTCTGGTGAAAAGGTAGAGATCGACCCTGTCACCAATCAGAAGACAAGCACGAAGTTCTGGATCCGACAGAAGCCGATCTCCATAGACTCAGATCTGCTGTGTGCCTGTGACCTGGTGGAGGAGAAGAGTCCAAGTCAGTTCTGCTCATACTTCACTAAAGGAATATATAACTAGCTCTGCATAAAATCTTTTTTAATTTTTAATACCACCATGCAAAGATTCTGGGATCAGTAAGACTTTGTTTTTGACAGAAGTCTCTTTCATCTCATCAAGGCTGCATTTATTTGATAATAAAATACAGTAAAATTGTAATATTACGAATTTTTTTTTTTTTTTTACAGTTTACAATAACTGTTTTCTATGTGAATATATGTTAACATGTAATTTATTACTGTGATCAAAGCTGAATTTTCAGCATCATTACTCCAGTCTTCAGTGTCACATGATCCTTCAGAAATCATTCTAATATGATGATTTGCTGCTCAAGGAACATTTCTGATTATTATCAATGTTAGAAACAGTTGTGCTGCATTCATTTAAAGTATTCATTTCTAAAAAAGTTTTGAACGGTTGTAAAATAAAGTTATTAAAAAAGGGGTAAAACAAAGTGTATTTTTTAAGTATTATTTTATAATTCGATAAAGTAATGGTAAAAATGTACAAGAAGGTTTCAATTGTTAACATTAGTTAACATTTACTATGAGCAATACTAATTGCTAATAGCTAATGTTAATCTCAATATTTACTAATACATTATTAAGATCAAAAGTTTTGTCTTTTAACATTAATAAACTAGCATGAATATTTGTATTAAGTAACATTAACAAAGGTTTATAAATGCTGTACAGATATGTTACTCTTTGTTAGTTATTGCATTTCCTAATGACGAGACCTTATTGTAAAGTGTTGCCCAAAACACCATAGGCACTGGCGCAGTCGCCTCCTCTTTTGATGTCCCACATCCCTGCCGACTGACAGCACTGCAAACTCACCAAGGGCTTTATATTGCATTACACTTACAGGGAACTCCGTTACAGAAAACTAAATCTATTTATGCAGCCTTTCTGTAAGGTTTGCATTGGTAAGTGATGCAGACATCTCTTCTTAGCGGATATGACAGGGACAAGAGCGCAGCTCTCCAGACGCGTGCTGCTAACAGTGATTGATGAAGTGAAGACAGATTGCTGAAGTCTGCTCACGGATGCTCCGACTACGCCTGGAAATGCTCCAGTCTCACAGTGGGAACTGAGCGTTTGTGTTTGGAGCAGGGCCATTTATTTTATTATGTGTCGTGTCCTGTGTTCATATTCTGAGATGCCAAAGCTAACATTTTAATTTAGGTTTAACACAGTCATATTTTATTCACTTTGTTATGCACCCAACAATACCTTCAATCAGGCACATGTTTGTCAGTAAATGGTTTTTATTCATCAAGGATGAATTGAATAGATCAAAAGTGACAGACATTTATAATGTTACAAAAGATTTCTATTTCAAATAATTTAACTTACTTTTCATCTAAAAACCCACCAAATATTTTCACAAAAGAATTAGGCAGTTTTCAACACTGAGCAGCAAATCATCATATGAGAATGATTTCTGAAGGATCATGTGACACTGAAGACTGGAGTAATGATGCTGAAAATTCAGCTTTGATCACAGGAATAAATTACTTTTTAAAACATATTCACATAAGTAGCAAAAAAATGTATGGATGTCCTAAATGTAGATTAGCTCACATGCTCACTGTATGTTAAGCCATGGTGTTCATTTGGAAGTTGCATCCCCAGTCATGTTCTGTGTCTCTTCTTTCCTGGATGTAAGAAGATTTTTCTGCTTTCTTTTGTAGGTCATGCAATATTTAAGCTCACATATCTAAGCAACCATGACTACAAAGCCCTGTACTTCGAGTGTGATGCTGCTACTGTCAATGAGATTGTGCTCAAGGTAGGCTTCAACGGAGACTTTATATTTTTGTATCTTGTAAAGTGCCCCATTATGCTTTTCAATTACCTTTCATGCAGTGTGTATTATAGATGTTTCTGAATGTAAAAGGTCTGCAAAGGTTTAAGCATAAAAAAAAATTGTAAAATAAATATAAACACAGACAAATAAAGTTATTGTCTCCTAAATGAAGGAATTGATTCTGAACTGCATGAAACGAGTTGAGCAATTCCAGTCTCACGTCCTGTTAAAAACTTGCATAGCTTTGCAATGCATTTGCATAATGCCTGTTTAGGATCTTCATTGGCCAAACCTAATGTAGAAGACTCAAAAACTAAATGAAGAACCCTAAAAATAGCATAATATGGGGGCACTATACTGTTTTTACTTTTAATTTTGTGCACTTGTATACATTTGATCCCTTTCACAGCAAGATTGTTACTTCCTCTTCCTCTCCCAGGTGAACTACATCCTGGAGTCTCGTGCCAGCACGTCGAGGGCGGATTACTTCGCACAGAAACAACGCAAACTGAACCGTCGCACGAGTTTCAGTTTCCAGAAGGACAAAAAGTCGGGCCAGTAGGGCTGGCGGCCAAACCGATCAGAACTGAACGGAGAGTGCGACGGGCCTATGTGAACAGAGGCAAAGAGATAGATGGGAAAATAGAAAGAGTAGAAGGATTCCAAGAAGTTTCGAAAAGGATAAGATCGAGAGAATATGGGATAAATATGAGACAGACGTTCTAGTCTCATCTGGATGGAGAAATCAGCCTCTTAAGGTCGGCCTTTCCTGGACTGACGGTCCTTAATCATATCAGAGCACTAATGCTCTCTGCTGTCACTCGAATGTACTAGAAAAAGCAACCAACAATCTAATTGAACAATTATATTAACGTTTGAAGCCACAGCCATCGCCCAGAACAGACAAAACCATCATCTGGACTCTGGATGCCAAGGACCGAGAACTTGCTGCTGTTTGCGTCAGTTTCAAAGACTTACTTCCACTGCCTGCAAACAAACTGTACATAAACGCACACCAAACGAACGCAGTCGGAACCTTAAAAGCCAGAAAGAGCAAGTCAACCGTATTATCTATTCCCATATGTATCAAAGATATTAACTTAAACCCCATCAGACTCTGACAGGGAAAGGGATCGTGATTTTTTTTTTTTAAACGAAAATGTAAATAGCAACCATATTCAGGGTCTGATGATCAACCCTCTTTGGCCATAGTACTATAGTGCCTGCTACAGATCAATATGACAACTGCGTTCTTCGAGATTTTAAGCGTCGGGAAAAGCCTCAACTCTTTTTACCAACAGAGGAGGCTCGTAGGTTAAGGAATGACAGATTTTTAATGATCAAATAAGAAGTGAATAACTACTTTTTACTATGATGTGTTTTTCCCCTCTGCATTGTATCTTTTGAGTGCATATATTATAACAGACCAAGCGCCTTCTATCTCTTTTAGATGGATGTTTTGGTTTATTCGGACTGTCCTCTTGGGCTGCAATGGGAATGTATGACTGTTTTTGCCACATTTCATTATAAATGTTAAAGATAACATTATTATACTAGGTTCATTTCATCTGTGTGTGTAGAGGTGGCTCGTTCTCCGCACCAAACCTGCCGTTTCAACCTGTTTCTTTCTACAAATGAGAGGAAACTCTTCCTATAACTCCACTTCAATCGCTGCTGTTGTTAAACTGGATTCAGGGTGTATGTTTTATCCAAAACGTTCTGACTCAGGTTTCCGACTGCCATGTTGTCTTGACTGATCTTGTTTCTTTTTTTCTTTCTTTTTTAATGTCTGTCAAAGCCAGAGAGCGATGAGTGATACTCACTTCAGCACTGACGGATGGACAAATAGAGCGTGTGTTCCCGTGATGGGGATAACAGCTGAATAGACATTTCAAATAAAACTTTATTTATAATATAACGATGACCTGGGGGGGTTATCATGCGGCCTATGGAATCAACAATATTTGCTACAGTACATGTATACTGTATATAAGTAGATTTTCTAATTAAAGACTGAACTACAATATATTTTGTCGTTGTGTTGTTTTATTGTGTTTTCAATATTTAAATAGGACCTATCATGCCCTTTTTCAAAGTCTTTGGGTTTTCATGATTGAATGTTCAAAAAACACATTATTTTCTCCATATTCTCCATTTTTGCAGCTCCTCTCTCCCCAGTCTGTCAGTAACACTGTTTAGTTCCTGTATCTATGAAGCCCCTCCTCCCAAAAAGCACAGTGTGCTCGGATTGGTCGGCTGGATCAGTGTGTTGTGATTGGTCAACCACTTTGAGCGTGTTTGGGAATGTCCTAACCCCTCAACACTACTGTGAGTTTCAACACACTACTAACTAAGGGTAAGTTTACAGGACAGCGATATGCTTAAAACTGAGAAGTTTTTACTTTGAGTGTCACGGATCTGCAAAAACAACTGAAAGCGCTGTATTCTGCTGTCAGGCCATTAGACGGCGATGAAGCACTACAGACTGAACAAGTAATACACATGAACTTGACCTCATTGTCTTTAGAGATTTCATGTTTATTACCGTTTACATGGAGACCGTTTTCAAAAACTTCCACTTTGAAAACCGTTTTCAAAAGTTTGCGTTTTCAGCCACCCAAAACGCCGCGGTTGTGTAAACAAACGGACAAATCACATAAAAAGTTTTACATTTTCAGTTGAAAACGGTGTTGTGTAAACAGTCTAGTGATCGACCAATGTATCGGTTTCCCGATATTTTTCCCTATATTTAAGCATTTTCCCATAATCGGGTATCGGTTTTGTAATATCGGATTCGCCGATAAACTGCGCCATCTTGTGGCCGCTTTGAGAATTCCGCCATTGCAGCCGCGTCTGAGGAGATCAGTCAACAACAACTCTGTGCACAGGTAAAGTACATGTTCTACTTGCTTTGCTTTAATTATTCAACTTTATTTAACATAGCAGACATGCAGAAATGAGATTTGAGACATACATGGCTGATATAGTTTAGGCCTATTTATGCAGCTTGGTTCTAAAAAATTTAGATGAACTCATGGAGTCACGTAGCGTAATCCGTCATGTCCTGCCCCAATAAAGACGTAACTTCACATGAATTAAATAAAACAGACATGAATGAGTGCATGTTGAAAATAAAAGCGCTGAATTTAATTCTTTATCTGTTGTATTTGCTCACCATTAGTCTCGAAAAAAAAGTTCGTTCATATTGCTGAGCACTCACTGGGTTGATGATCAGGAATGCTCAAGCACGGCCACTGAATGAAACTTTTGACAAGATTATCTTGTTTAAACACCCTAGATTATATTATCATTTACTAGCAATTATTTTGCTAATATAAATCTAAATATAGCCTACCGCTTTGTGGAAATTAATTATTAATTATCTATACGCGCGATCGCGGTTGAGTAGTAAGTTACAGTTCTGTGTAAATGCATAGATAAACATCAGAAAGCATTTCATGATCCAGCCCGACAAAAATATGATTAATAATATATTAGTTTGAAAATGCAATGATACAGGTCCTTCTCAAAAAATTTGCATATTGTTATAAAGTTCATTATTTTCCATAATGTAATGATAAAAATGTAACTTTCATATATTTTAGATTCATTGCACACCAACGGAAATATTTCAGGTCTTTTTATTGTTTTAATACTGATGATTTTGGCATACAGCTCATGAAAACCCAAAATTCCTATCTAAAAAAATTAGCATATTTCATCCGACCAATAAGAGAAGTGTTTTTTTAATACAAAAAAAGTCAACCTTCAAATAATTATGTTCAGTTATGCAATCAATACTTGGTCGGGAATCCTTTTGCAGAAATGACTGCTTCAATGCGGCGTGGCATGTAGGCAATCAGCCTGTGGCACTGCTGAGGTGTTATGGAGGCCCAGGATGCTTCGATAGCGGCCTTAAGCTCATCCAGAGTGTTGGGTCTTGCGTCTCTCAACTTTCTCTTCACAATATCCCACAGATTCTCTATGGGGTTCAGGTCAGGAGAGTTGGCAGGCCAATTGAGCACAGTAATACCATGGTCAGTAAACCATTTACCAGTGGTTTTGGCACTGTGAGCAGGTGCCAGGTCGTGCTGGAAAAATTAAATCTTCATCTCCATAAAGTTTTTCAGCAGATGGAAGCATGAAGTGCTCCAAAATCTCCTGATAGCTAGCTGCATTGACCCTGCCCTTGATAAAACACAGTGGCTGACATGGCACTCCAGACCATCACTGATGGACACCAGTCTTCCTCCAGACTCTGGCACCTTGATTTCCGGATGACATGCAAAATTTGCTTTCATCCGAAAAAAGTACTTTGGACCACTGAGCATCAGTCCAGTGCTTCTTCTCTGTAGCCCAGGTCAGGCGCTTCTGCCGCTGTTTCTGGTTCAAAAGTGGCTTGACCTGGGGAATGCGGCACCTATAGCCCATTTCCTGCACACGCCTGTGCACGGTGGCTCTGGATGTTTCTACTCCAGACTCAGTCCACTGCTTCCGCATGTCCCCCAAGGTCTGGAATCGGTCCTTCTCCACAATCTTCCTCAGGGTCCGGTCACCTCTTCTCGTTGTGCAGCGTTTTTTGCCACACTTTTTCGTTCCCACAGACTTCCCACTGAGGTGCCTTGATACACTTGAAAATTGATACAGCAATTTTTTGAGATAGGAATTTTGGGCTTTCATGAGCTGTATGCCAAAATCATCAGTATTAAAACAATAAAAGACCTGAAATATTTCAGTTGGTGTGCAATGAATCTAAAATATATGAAAGTTTAATTTGTATCATTACATTATGGAAAATAATGAACTTTATCACAATATGCTAATTTTTTGAGAAGGACCTGTATATATGCTGTTTTGTTTGTTACTTTCCTGACAATGTTATATTCCAGCTATATTCTTCAGTGAATTAATATTACCCAGTGAATTATTCCTCACTCTTAGTTAAAACCTATTAAACGGCACATAAACCTTCTAAACTAAAACTGTTTAAAATGAATTGCATTTCTGCAAAGGTGATATGACTCCCCTGTCAATTATTTTCTCCATATGAAAACATTAGACTTTTAACATTTATTTTGCCTATTATTAACATTGTTGCTGCTGATGCTTATAAATGATATGTATAATTTATATATAAATTATATAATGTAATAATATAAATGTTTTTATTGCAATTTGAAGATTTAATTTAACATGAAAGTATATAAATAAAATGGTTTGTTCAGTTAATTTGTGTTGTAATAATTGTGTCAAAAACAGAAGTATAACAGTAAATAAATATCGGTTCTGCATATCGGTTATCGGGCACATAAACATGCAAATAATCGGTATTGGTTATAAAAATTCAATATCGGTCGATCACTACAGTCCCTATCTCAAATAGGCCCTGCCCCTTTATTCTGCGTATGAATGATTTAAATGAGGAATATTGTGACGTGTTCGTTCCCGGAACAAAGCTCGAGACTACAATGGAGGCGTTTCTGGGAGTTCAGAAACAGTGACACTGAATACTTTATTTGATCTCTCCAGTATTTGTGTCTACAATGTATTTTCTGCTTTTTAGAGTAGGCTATTGTGGTTTTCTTTGCAGCATGCAAACTATATTCGGATGTGTATTGCTTGAGGGACACTATGTGTGTGGTGTTGAATATGTAGAGCGCTTATGCTTTTATCACAGCTAGGTTAGTGTCTTAAAAGGTTGCTGCCTATGTAGACAGAAAGGAAGGTCACTAGGTTTTGCATTAAAGCTACTGTTAAAAGCAAAATTGAAGTTCTGTTTCATTCTTACTGACCGCCAGAGGCAGTGTAAACATTATGGATTATCGCAGCGCCAGCTAGATAGGTCGAGAGAATATACCAACAAAGTCACGTGGCGTAACGTATGCTGAGCCCTGGAAGGTAAAGCTACAGTAGCTCAGCACTCTACCTCTTTCGCTTTCTCGCCTAGTTGAGATAGGTTGTATTGGTTGAGTGACGCGCTGTCAAGTGCAGCTTACATGAGCAGCGAGATTCGTCCTCAAAAGCTGTGACAGCGCGTGTCTACGCCATTTCAAGGATTTGGATTTTCAAGGATTTGGATTTAAATTAACGGCACTTGGTGAGTTTTGATTTTTCATATTGCTTCGGCGGTAACACTCTGTGCCTCTCGGTGCAATGAGTTAACGGTCTCCCGTTGACATAAGTTATCTACTTAGAGTGTTTTTCCTCGTATCCATGTAACATTTTTTGTCGCTCGGTTCAATCCGCCGGCAACTTTAGACACTTTTTATCTTTTTTCGTAAAATTTTTGTTGGTATTACCTGTCGGTTCACCCGAGGTAATCGTTTTATTTTACTTTTATTATTTTTTCATCCCGCTTAACTTAAATTTACGGTACTATCCGAGGGTGTTATTAGGGAATAACTATGGCTCACAGCTCGATAGCCACTGGTTTTCCACTGACTTGTAAGCTGTGCCCTAATAATCTTCTCCCTGACGACGGTCATGACATCTGCCCGTCATGTTTGGGTGTTCAACATCTGCGAGAGGCTCTCACGGACCCGTGCATGCACTGCAGTCTTTTGCCTATGTCGGAACGACGGCTCCGTCTTGCCGAGTTAGACCCTAATTCTACAGTGAAACTAGGGCAGTTAGATGTAGCCCCTTTGCGCACTCGGAAGCGCAGGGCGTCGGCGGCAGCTGGTGCTCCCCTCCCAGCTAAGAAGGCCAAATCGCGAGATGATGAACATTCACATGTTGAGAAAGGTTCACTTTCTATGACGGTGTCTGTGCTTTCTTCAGAGATGGCAGAGCTGAAACGCCTGCTTCACTCACTTCAGCCGGTCACATCTGCTACACCTGTGAGGATGACACGGGAGGATGAGAATGTTCAAAACCAGGGAGCTGGGGAAGAGTCTCTTGATTCCCCTTGTTTTTCTCATCGTTCAGAGTTTGATGTGCTTTCTACAAGTGCTTCAGATTCCTTTTTTCACGATCATGGGGATCCTATGGATGTTGCTGCACAACCATCACCTCAGGCTGTTTTCACTGGTTACCCAGCAGCAGAGGGCTCTAGTGGGGGGTCAGTTCAGTCGTCTGGACAAGCCCAGTCCTCCTCCGATGACACTTTGGCTGTGCTTCGAATGGCAGCTGCTCGTCTAGGACTTGATGAGTCACCTGTCCAATCTGCACAAACTAATGTGTTTTTCAGACAGACCACAGCTGCAACTTCTTTTGCCATGCCACCGTGTAAGGATTTTGTGGCTGAATTCTCAAATGCTCTCACTGGTTCTGGTCCACCTAAGCGGCGCTCAAAGATTGCTGAATCTATCTTCTATGATCTAAGATCTATGGCTGAAGCATATCCTATCGGGGTGGGTCGTGCTCCGGAAATAGAGCAGCCTGTGGCAGCTTTGGTGGTCTCTCCTGATGAGGCTCTACGAGGGAATGTGCGATGCCCCAGTGCGCAATGCGGTCGTACGGATTCCTTGCTAAAAAAGGCAGAGGAGTCTGTTGCCTACATTACTCGAGCAGAAAACACGATCTGCCAGTTACTTCTTGCTGCCACTAGTACGCTGGAACCTGCAAATGCAGATCCCCCTATTTCACAATTTCTGCAAACTGCTCTGTTGGCAACAGGCCATGTGACCCGCGAGCTGGGTAGTCTTACAGCCACGCTTCTGGCAGCCCGCCAGAGGACTGCAAGAAAACCTTGAGAGATCTTCCTTTTGTTCTCGGGCATATCTTTGGTCCAAACGTTCCGGAACTGTTGGAAAAGCGGGTAAAGCTGTCTGAAGCCACTCGTCAGCTGACACAGGTGCAGCGCAACCCTACCTTTAGGATGCCAGCGGTTCAGACCCGACATCACTATGCCGCATCGGAGCAGCGTTTCCGCCGGCACGCTACACCTCAGTCACAGCCCCCTCAAAGACCTCGTGTTCCTGAAAGATGCAAGAGTTTTTCGCCCACCTCATCGACAGTTTCCGGGAGGGCCCGTCAGCGTCCCCCCGTGACCACTAAAAATCGCACACGTAAAGCTTGAGACAGTCAGGCCGGCGGTCGATCGTTTTTCTGTAGAGCAACTGGAGTACTGGAGATCCAACACAGCAGACCCCTGGGTGTTGGCGACTCTGAGCAGGGGATATACTCTACAGTTTCGGCGCCGGCCTCCCAGATTTTCAAGAATTGTTCCTACGATTGTCAGAGACGCGGTTCGCGCAGTGGCTCTCTCTCTGGAAATCTGTTCACTGTTAGAGAAGGGAGCCATAGAAAAAGTTCATCCCCTCGTTCAGAGAGACGGGTTCTATTCAACTTATTTTCTTGTTCCAAAGAAGACCGGCGGTTTCCGCCCAATTCTCGATTTGAGGCTTCTGAATTTGTTCCTGAAGGTCCTTCCCTTTCGAATGTTGCGCACAGCCGATGTTCTCCGGTCTGTGACAGCAGACGATTGGTTTGTAAGTGTCGACTTGAAAGATGCATACTTTCACGTCCCAATTGCTGTACATCACAGAAAGTTTCTACGTTTCAGTTTCCTGAATCAAGCATACCTGTTCAAAGTGCTACCCTTCGGCCTTTCCCTTGCTCCTCGCGTCTTCACAAGGTGTGTGAGCGCAGCTCTGTCTCCTCTTTGGATGAGAGTTATGCGTATTCTTCCTTATTTGGACGACTGGCTTCTCTGTGCCCCCACAGAGCAGCAGGCCGTACAAGACTCCAGACTGCTTTTGAGACATGTGCAGAAGCTGGGGTTTTCTGTGAACAAGAAAAAGAGCCGTTTGATTCCATCACAGACCACTACGTTCATAGGAATGACCCTTAATTCCTGCCTAATGTCTCCCTCCCTGTCTCAGGAACGTGTGACAAACATTCTACAACTTTTGGCTCGCTTTCGTCCGGGTGTGTCTTTGCAGTACGAGGTGGTCCTACGACTGATAGGGATGTTAACAGCGGCTACAGTTGTGATCCCCCTGGGTTTACTCCATCTCAGACCACTCCAGTTATGGAACAACAGTTTGCGGCTAGATCCCACCAGACATCGTCATCAACTGGTTATAATTTCTCACCGTTGCATATGTGCGTTGAGGCGGTGGAGACAGTTAGAGTTTCTGAAGGCAGGAGTGCCCCTGGGTGTTGTTCCCTCTCGTCGGGAGTTGGTCACGACAGACGCTTCCCTCACAGGATGGGGGGCAACGTGGAATCGGAGGGGTATTTCCGGGCGCTGGACTCCGATCCAGGCCGCGGAACATATCAACCTGCTAGAACTCAGGGCAGTGTTCTTGGCTCTAAAGTACTTCATGCCGGTTCTGGCAGGCCACCATGTTCTTGTTCGGTCAGACAATACCTCAACAGTGTTCCATCTGAAGCACCAGGGCGGCACGAGATCCCGCAGGTCTCTATGGTTGACTCACGAGATCCTGACATGGTGTCAGCCACGACTCGCTTCACTGAGGGCAGCTCATATTCCAGGAGTGTGCAACCAGACAGCAGATGCTCTTTCCAGGGATCAAGTACATCCAGGAGAATGGAGGCTTCATCCAGATGTAGTGCAGGAGATCTGGCTACGATTTGGAAGAGCAGAGGTGGATCTTTTTGCTTCAGAGATGACCACCCACTGTCGCTTATGGTTCGCAAGGACAGAAATGTCGAGCCCCCTGGGCCAGGATGCGCTGTCTCATGAATGGCCGAACTGCCTGCTTTATGCGTTTCCACATACCCCTCTGTTATGGGAGACGTTGCACAGGATCTCCCTGTGCAAGCACAGAGTGTTACTCGTGGCACCACGATGGCCAGCCAGACCGTGGTTTCCTTTGTTGCTGAGACTTCTGACAGGCAATCCATGGAAGCTTCCCCCCAGGAAGGACCTCCTCTCCCAGTTGGAGGCCAGTGTCTGGCACCCGGACCCGGCTCGTCTGCAGCTTTGGGTCTGGCCATTGGGTTAAATCCTTCCCTGGAGCATTGTGACCCTGCTGTTATTCACACCATCTCTAATGCTAGGGCTTCTTCCACACAACAGATTTATGCTTCCAGTTGGAAGCTTTTTTCTGCAAGGTGTGAGGAACGGGGGCTCGATCCTGCAACATGCGACATTCCGAGTGTCTTAAGTTTTCTTCAACGTTTACTGGAGGAAGGAAAAGCAGCTTCCACGTTGAAAGTATACGTGGCTGCAATTTCTGCATATCATGTTCCAGTTGGTGGCTCTTCTCTTGGCTCTCACCGTCTTGTCTGCAGTTTTCTGAAGGGCGCACGCCGTCTGAACCCTGCTCGGAATCCTCATTTTCCTGTGTGGGATTTGTCACTCGTACTTGCAATCCTGTGCTCACCCCAGTTTGAGCCCTTGCAAAATGTTGACATTAAATGGTTGTCCTTGAAGACTTCTTTTTTGTTAGCTATTGCTACTGCGAAACGAGTCAGTGAGTTGCACGCGTTGTCTGTTAGTGAACTGTGCTTGCGTTGGTTACCGGATGGCTCCGGGGTGGTTCTACGACCCAATCCTTCTTTTCTTCCGAAGTTGCTTCTTCCTCAGTTCATAAATCAGCATATTGAACTGGCCTCTTTTCAGACTTCTTCAGGGTCCGATTCAAGTGCCCAACTCTTGTGTCCTGTTCGGGCCTTGAAGTGTTATGTGAACTCTACTGTTCAATTTAGACGGTCAGACCAGTTATTTGTCTGCCATGGTGGTGTGAAGAAAGGTGCTCCAGTGTCGAAACAGAGGTTGTCGAACTGGATAGTGGAGACCATTACGCTGGCTTACAAGGTGGCAGGGAGACCACTGCCCTGGGGACTAACTTGCCATTCCACTAGGGCCATTTCATCTTCATGGGCTGTTTTTAGAGGAGTTTCCCTGGTGGATATCTGCACTACTGCTACCTGGCCTTCTCCATGCACGTTTGCCCGGTTTTATAAGGTCAACGTTGCTGCTCATCATGCCGTCAGTTCTGCGGTTCTTCTGGAGCAGCCTTAATTTCATCAGGTGGGTGGTATTCCTCATGACTATGTTGGTATGTGTCATCCATAATGTTTACACTGCCTCTGGCGGTCAGTAAGAATGAAACAGAACGCTAGTTACGCATGTAACTGTGGTTCTGTGAATTCTGGATGACCGCCAGAGTTCTCTGTCACTCGGAATGCGCGAGAAAGGCGTACCGAGGTAGAGTGCTGAGCTACTGTAGCTTTACCCTCCAGGGCTCAGCATACGTCACGCCACGTGACTTTGTTGGTATATTCTCTCGACCTATCTAGCTGGCGCTACGATAATCCATAATGTTTACACTGCCTCTGGCGGTCATCCAGAATTCACAGAACCACAGTTACATGCGTAACTAGCGTTTTGTTTTAATGGTCTCTGTATAATGTAGAGAATCTCTTTGTTCCAGCATTAATACAAAGCCAAGTAGGTTTGTTAGCCTCAGGCTAGTGCAGGGTCTCTCCTCTGTCACATTTAGTTTGCCTTGCTCGCCCAACCCTACAGGCCATAAGACTCAAGAGAGCTAGACGTGGAACTGAACATGGAGTCGTCCAACACTCATTTGTATAGTTGTAGTCTTGATCTGCAGCTGTGGTGCTTTTTTGTTATACAAACAGAATTATGCAAGTAATACGACATGTAAGTAATGAGAGATGAGCTGGAGCTGATGTACAGTCAAACCAAAATGTATTCAGACACCTTCAACTTTCTCCCATTATCACAGTTTATTCGCTATAGTTTAGAAAATGGTAATAAAATATTGCAACTCAAGAGTTATTAAATCAGTTGATATTTCACTGGTTTTGTCCATCCTTTTGTTAGACTGTCTCACAAATGAATTATGTTGAATATCTGCCAGCTGTTAAATTAAACTACACAATTACATAATAACAATTTAGGTCAACCTACCAAGCAATGCTTTATTTTGTTCAGTCTGTGGTGTAAAAAGGTCGCTTTAGCAAAGAAAAGAAACGTAAGCAAAACATGGTCCGGTCAAAGTGTCTGAATAATTCCTGGTCCCAAATTTTACTGGTAATCCACTGTATGAAGAATTTTTTGTGTGTAATATGTCACAGTTTACATTATTTTGCTATCCTCACTTGTGAACTACACAAATGAGCTATAGTGTCCTGCACCCACTAGTAAAAAAAATATAAAAATTTATATCTGGTGTCTGCATAATTTTTGGTTTGACTGTATTGTGTCCGTGCACAGATTCAACAAGGTTCTGGAAACATTCCTCAGAGATTTTAGTCCATAATGTCATGATCGCATCACAGTTAACTGCAGATTTGTCGGATCTGAACATCCATGATGTGAATCTCCAGTTCCTCCACATCCCAAATCTGCTCTATTAGACTGAGATCTGGAGACCGTTTGAGTTTAGTGAATACTCCACTTGTGTTATCCTGCTGGAAGTATCCATGAGAAGATGAGCACATACATGAATGCTGCAATATATTCAGCATTAACTCTATTTTAGCTCATTCAAATAGACAGCCTGTTTCTTGCACTGACTGACTGTGGTCTGGTTTTCTTGCCTGCAATTCATCTGTTGTTTGACGGGTTTGTCTTTCCACGTGTTTCTGTTTTAAACGGGGATCATGAACTGCAAATCAGTATATGAGTGTTTGGCCCACGATCAGATGCATAAATGCGGTTTAAGAAACTACTGATTGCATTACACTTCACAGTTTAATGAAAAAGACAAACTAGCTATTTGTTGTTGTTTTTTTCATTTAAAAAGCAAGCAGCCCGTCATCACAGGTAGGCTACCACCGTCTCTCCTGGGGTTAAACTGAACCGGTGTTGTGTGGATCAGACACCAGCTGGCAGAGGACTCGTCCTCACACACGCCTCAGTCTCGGGGTTCTTCTGCAGCTGTGGCTCCTGAGAGATCTTTTTCTGCCCTCCATGAGAAACGCAGATAGACACTAGATAAAAATATCCTGGGACTTCGCCACAACCAAGACAATAAAGTTAATTCAGAGTGACAGTCATGGAGCCGGAGATGTATTTTCTCAGCTCTTGTTGCAGGAGGAAGAGGCTTGTTGTGTCTTCCTGGTGTCTCAGTGCTGTGAACATTTCTTCGCTTCTGTCACGACGGGTGTTTTGGCTCTTCATCCTCACTGGAGTCTTCCAGACGGTGTCAGCTTGGCTTTCGCACACAGTGCATTGTGTGTTCTGCTGAATGCAATTGGTTTGATGGTAGTCTGCTTTTCAAACCACTATGTTTGAATGCTGATGTGTTAGTATCAGAGCAGCCTGTGTTTTATTCTAATGGATAAAATGTGTCGTTTCGATTTTGAATGTGAAAAAACTCTGTGCCATGTACGTTTTTTCGGCCTGGGTTACAGAAGACTTTACCATTTACTTTTGAGAGTGAGAGTGAGAGTGAGAGAGAGAGTGAGAGAGTGAGAGTGAGAGTGAGAGTGAGAGTGAGAGTGTGAGAGTGAGAGAGTGAGAGTGAGAGTGAGAGAGAGAGAGAGAGCTGAATTTCTTTTCTTCACCGATATCCTCCGTTTCCCAGCAGAAGCAGCAGCTCTTCCGACGGAAGCTGACTGCCCTCTAGAGGTAGACAGAGCTGGTGTTTTATATTTAGTTCTTCAAACAGCATTTTCCACACACGTTTCAGAATGTACTGACCAGATAAATCTTTGGTGTCGTGCATTATGCACGTATCCAAATTGTATCATGCTGGATGCAGACTTAAATTATGTTTAAATAATTAACATTTTGGTTCAAATTTATAAATCTGCATAAAATTATCTTAAACACCATAATCCAGTATTCGCTCTTAAAGGGATAGTTCACCCAAAAATTCTGTCAGTAATTACTCACCCTCATGTTGTTCCAAACCCGTAATACTTTCATCTTCAGAACTCATCTGAAAATGACATTTCAGCACAAAATATTATGGTCATAAAAATAAAACCTAAAATAAAACTCGCAGGGAACGTTCTATATAGGTTATAAAATAGATTATATAAATAACCTATAGGGAATGTTTTGGGAAGAACTTTCTTATTTGGTTCCAAAAATAAATAACCAAATTAATTGTATCTTGCGCTTTGCTGCCCTCTGGAGGTTAAACATCGATACAAGAGTGACGTCAGCCATTTCAAAAGGAGAAAATGATAGCTGTTTTTATTTGTATCTTTTATTTTATTTATCTGGAATAATTGTAATGTGTATATATACATATATATATATATATATAATTTTCTTTATTTTTTTTTGATAACTGTATATTGTTATATGAGAATTGTTTTAACTAATTTGATTTTTGTTCTGTGTTTGTAATCCATAATAAAACTTAAAAAAACAAATTTAAAAAATCGTTGCTGAAAAAAGTGTAATGTAAAATATTTAAATGTAAAAATGACAGATTAAATGAATTAAACGGACTCATAATTAAATATGGGATCCTTAGTGTGACACGGAGAACATATCAGGAAAGGTAAAAAATCCTCCAACACACCACATGGTGGAGCCATGACATTGACACAAGGTAGGATACACTCTATCGTAATTATAAAACATCAGAAACAATTTTTCAAAGACACTTTTTTTTTATTCAAGCTTGAGATTGTTTTTTTTTTCTGTGAGACCGTGTCTTTTTTCTGTTGTTTTCAGCATAACAGCAATGGTTGACACATTGATCTTGAAAATATCACTCCTACTATATTAAATAATCATATATTTTACTATATACTTTATCCCTCATATACAGCATATTTTCAAATATCAAATATTCAGGCAGGTTAATTAGGCTATATTAATGTAATGAGATAGAAAAAATAGAATCACATGCAATCCTTTCTGTCTTTCTACCACTGTATATTTACACTCAGCTGGGCAAAATCACCTGGAACATGTGCTATAGCTGTTCTGAGTTCAGTCAGGGTTGTGCTATGACATGAATTCATCAATAAAGTAGTGAACAGATTTGTCGAGCAAAGTAGCTATAACTAGGAAACTCAAGGAGGAAAAACCCGCTTCAGACTTTTAGTGGTGAAATAGGAACAAACTGCAAGTACGTGCCAAAGTTTTAGAGGTAACAGCTCACAGATTCTTGAGTACTAGGACAAACCCAGCCCGATCTCATGAAAATGCGTATGTATACAACGAATGTTATTTCTCGTGCCATTTATAGCCTATACGCCAAAAATAGTTTTTGCGTGCATATGATACGCACTTTATGGCGTGTAATACGCACACACTCCACACCCCTAATCCTACCCAAGGGGTTTTCAGTGCTTGGCATATGCACGCAAAAAAGATTTTTGGCGTATAAATGGCACGAGAAATAACATTCGTGGTATAGATACGCACTTTAAAGAGATTTAAATGAGATTGTTCACATTCACAAATGAATGCGCCAAGGAATTAATTCCTTTGGATTTGTTCTATATAATTTCAGAGGTAGCCGATTCCTTTATGAGCTGCTGCTTAAAATTTCTTCTTTTCCTTTCGTCAACACCGACAGGTAGCCTACCGTTAGGTCAAATACTTTTTATATGACAAAAAATTACACTGTAAAAATGAATTGATAATACAGGATGGTTTTAAACAAAACAGACTGTATATTCCATCTCTGACATGCTTGACATCTGAGTGTTGATTTTGTTTTTGCATGGATCTATTAATTGGTGTTGCTAGCTATTAACAGGTCTAAATGGCAGATACAAATGTGGGCCATTTTGTGCAGTAGCTCAAGAATCAGTGTTGTTTTGCTACCACTTGTTGCATTTGCATTGTTGAATGTAAAATCTAAATGCAAAACCAGTAATATGCAAACAGAACCACAAAATATATACTATTTTTCCAGGCTTAATAACCAATATACCATACAGCAACTCTGATTCCATTTTTTCTATAGACGAAACTACAGCTGCATCTTCCTATATCCCTCATAATCATAACAACTACTAAAATATTTCCAAGTCTAATAGGTGATCACAAGGAAACTCTATCAAGTGACACGCTAATAAGAGATAACTCAGTTCACAGTGTTTCTGATGGAACAGTACCGGCCAACACCTAACGTGCAGCACATCACTGATACCACTATTTTCCAGGTTTTGTCTTCAAGTTCATTATTGCTCAAGTAATTCTACTAACCATACATAAAAAGCACCAATTACTTCATTAAATTGAAAGCTAAATAACAAACCATTTACAAAAATGAGTTTACCAGGTTGGAGCACAAAATTCTAGGTGTTGGTTGATTCTAAGCAGCTCTCTTTTTAATTAAAGCCGTTCCTCAAAGTACATTTAGTAGACCATGGATAATCCACAGCCCTTTGTGTGTACTGTGATTCTACTCTGCATTATTAAGTTCCTCTTTAAGTTTGTGCTAATCACAAAATCACTAAAAGTATGTGAATAATATAATATAATATAATTAATATAATTAATATAATATAATATAATATAATATAATATAATATAATATAATAATGCCTGTATTAAAAATACATGTTTTTTTTTTAGAGATTAAAAGAAATATAGTACCATATTTCTTTAGCCAAACCATTTTCAACATTTTTGCGGGACAATGTTGGCATTTTTTTGCATAGGAAAAAATATTCAGCTCTGACGTAAATAAGCACATAATTCTGTAGATTGATAAAATAAATAGAAGATTGTTTTTTCTCTCTCTTTTCATGAACAATAAAAGAATATCAAAAGATAATTGCTACAAAGAAACAGGAGGGCAGTAATTGCCAGTGAAGCATAAATGAACAAAAGCTGGGTCTAGATACCAAGTTAATGAAAAAAAAAATAACAATGCGAATTACTCATATTCAAAATCTGATGGGCAATATTCCTATATTGAATAATACTGACCTTGCAGACATGAATAAATTTTTTTCCATTAACAAAATACATATCTACAAACATGTATAACAAATAAGCTTGATATATTTAGATATGTACTATTGTGAGATCTACGCTTTAATATATAAAAGGTGCACTTGTTTAAATAATGTCATCTAAGAGATGTGGGTTGGCTACCCAGTCCAAAGTTCGTGGCTCGGAGGCTGCCATTATCATGCACATAAACTGCTTGCCGGTCCTTTTATCAATAGGGTAAATAGTAGTGGGCGTGAACCTCCTGTTGCTTTCAACAAACTCACAGAGTTTTTGGTAGACATTGGGATACTCGTGGCGAAGAAACACCCCTCGTATCCTCAACTCTCGCTGAATGTTGATGAAGCAGATCTCCCTGGCTTTCCTTCCCTCCTCACCTTCCTTGTCAATGTCAGCCATACCTGGTGGTGGGGTCAGGATCAACGTCTCCATGTCACTTTCCTTCCGATGGGCCTTCTTTTCTGGGCTGTAGGAAGCAAGAGCAACCTTGGCAAATTTCCTGACGGTTGGGGCTTGGACCCTTGGCGATGGTCCGTCAGGCACTTTATCACCAACAGCAATTGATACATTCAAGAGAAAACATTCATTAGGGTCATATTCCTTTCCCGCCTCTTGGAGCTCCTTGCAATACTCCCCAAGGTTATCCTTGAAGCTCTCCAGCTCACGGAGAGATAAGTATGTTGGCGTCATGAGCAGACTTTCTAGTCCAAACTGAAGGAAATTTGTGGACGAACCCGGATTTGGAAATCCCAAAAACAGGACACCCCTGCCTCGAGACAAGTATCCAACTTTGGCTATACGGGAGAAAGCTTTGTGGACCTCTGCTGTCTCTCGGCAATGCTTAATAATGTGGCGACACACACTGCCGATTCGCCCATAGAGGCAGCTCTCCTTGTGGACATCCCAGTCCTCGCGGCGACAGTTGCGAGAGCAGTAGTAAGTATAGCAGCTGTGGCAGGATTTAAAGTAGAGGCAGGCGTTAAACAAGGTCTCAGTCCGACGGCATTTATTGTTTGAACACATCATTGTGTCGTCCTCATCTGGACTCTGGTCAGGGGAGCACTCTTCTGTACTTCTCAGCCCATCACAACTCCCATCAGTGTCTCTTAGTGTTTCAGGATCTATTTTTATTGAAGTGGGTTGTTTGTCAAGGGGCATGCCACTTTCAGATCCTGCCATTGAATCCTTTCTTGCTGAAGATACTGCTTCTTCTTCATCAATGAGCTTTTTGAGTTGATCAAGCAGTTCCTCACTGGTCCTGGCTGGAGGCTTGTAATCGATGACAAGGTCAGCTAGAAGCTCATCAAGCTGCTCTAAACTTTGCTGTAGGGATGTGCTGCCGTGCGGTTTCTCTTTGGTAGATTCTCCAGAGCGGGATTTTGCTTCACGTTGAGGGGCTTCTTGATTTGGGGCACTTTTTGAATCTAGCACATCCCAACTTGCTGAGCGTCCTTCTGATTTACTAAGATTACCTGGTCTGATATCATTGTCTGTGATGGTAATTTCAGGTGTGACAAACCACAGCTTACTTGAAGAGCTCATGGCCTCAGTTGGACTTTTGTCAATCAAAGAGTTTTCAGATAAGGACAGTGCAGCATAACGCCTTGGTGAGCTGGAAAGATTGACAACAACAGGTTTAGGTCTTTCACTTGAAGTTTGTATCCCCTGACAAAGAAGATTCTCATCACTTTTCCCTCGAGGTACGGGCTGTTCCCGCTCTACGTGGGTATCGAGGATGTTATCCCAAGATCTTGAGTATGGTCTTGGGTCTGTTACGGTTCTTGCTGGCTCCATGCATGGGTTGGCATACCAAGTTGTGTGCTTTGGCTCTTGTCTCACTTTTGTGGGAGTAACCTGTGAGACATACGAGGAAGGGTAATGGCTAGAGTAGCCAGATACTTCTGAGCCGTACCAATCCTCAGATTGTGGCTGCACCACACGGGCATGTCGTCTTCCCTCTGTGTAATATGCCCTTGCAGGAATATGATGCTCCATTTGTTGCGTGTATGGGTCGGCCATGTAGAAGATCCGTGGAGGGGTTGTTTGAATCTGATATGTCCTCGGGTCATCGCCATAGTAAGTCCTTGCTGGAGGTGTCTGTATTATATACGCCCCTGGCTCACTTGCAGCATAGTGTTTAGAGTACGCAGGCTGTCCAGGGTAATGGTAGTGGTCAATTTCTGAGAAATATGTCCGGGAAGGTACAGTATGAACAATGTGAGTCCTTGGATCTTGTACATATTGTACTTTAGGTGAGTAGGGTTGGCTTGGAATGCTGTATCGGTCATCTTGATAATAAGTCCTTGATGGAGCTGTAGATCCATACTTCCCCAAATCCTCTGCATAGAAGAATTTAGTTGGCACGTTGGGGCTTGAATGAGCCCTTCGTTCCCGTCCATAGTGTTCCCTTGGCTCCCGTGGTGAAGCCACCTTTTGTAAAGGGATCTCCATAGGCTGCATGTAGCTGTTTGGCATACTTTGTGAATACTGGTACGCCTGCCTGTACTCTCCTGTGAAAGATTCAGTGGGAGTTGGTGTTCTCGAAGTGGAGAAATGGCGAGGCACTGTCAGACTCCGACTGCCACTGCTAGGATACTTCTGCCAAGGTATGTCCACATGGGATGTAGCTGCCTTTCGGCCACCTTGATGCATGGCCGACTCATCCGGTTTGATGTCCACCCGGCACCGAACATGTGGACTAGTTGCAGGTTTCTCTAGCCTTCCTTCATCAGTGCCTTCAGACACATATACAGGGGAATACCTGCTTGTATCACTCCTCTGCGGCTGCAGTTTGATGGGGTGTACTTCGTTCAAATGTGCCCGTGTGGCAGCATAGGAAGACTCTCTTCTTGGGGAAACTTCTGGCCTTGGCTGAGTGCTTTTATGTGCTCTTTGAGCTTCCCGGCCCCTCCTTGCCACTGGAGGGGAAGCATCAAATGATACAGGAGTTAGGCTGGTCTGAACCCGTGAGGCACTTCTAGATCTAGTCCTCCTCTTTTGTTCTGTCACAGCAATTTCACCAGACATCTCAGCAGTCATTGGCTGGGAGGTGAGACGGTAGCTAAATATGTCTGGGGAAGAAAACCGATGAAGTCCATGCCCTTGTTGGCGACCTAAGGCGTTCCAGGTAACATCTGGATTGGCCGCGTACCTTTCAGCCCTTCGGTATGGGTACTCCATTGCTATTGTATGATATCGGAGTTTGTCCATAGACTCAGTGTCAAAGCTACGGCAGTGCCTCTTTTTGCTTTTTCGAGTGTTCTCCAGTTTCCTGATGGATGGGGAATCACATTGTTTTGAGGGATGACAGGCTTTGGAGTGGGTCGAGAGGGAATTCACTTTGACATCTTTATACACAGTTGATACTAATATGTCAGGTGGATCTGTGCGTGTCATCTTAATGAGACTCTTCTAATTTTCCCCATTAAATTCGTTTAGGTTAAGGTTCCCTGCAAGAGAGGGAGAAAACAAAACAAAATTAGTTGGATTAAAAAAAGTTGCATTCAAAACTGTTGCATGAAAAAAGCATGAATACAAAGAGTGTTTTTGCGAACTGGATGATAACCACAAAAACGCAATACTAATTTTAAATAGCCTAAATTTAAAATGGTCAACAATAACTGCACAATATTTAGTATTCTATAGTTGATTAGTATCGCATAACCTTAGGGAGTAACTCATCAAGAAAAGATTCAGTGCAGATGTACGTGGCAAATAAACTCGTTTCTGATTCTGAATGGCTTCAACTGCATTGCGTTGTTCAGCAAAATAAGTTGGCAGGATGTATGCGAGTAAATTGGAGGTGGTTGCCAGAGGATGATGTTTCCCCTGGCAACAACATCATCTCATAACCATCATAGTACAAACAGTGAGAGGGCTCAACAGAATTGCACTGAATCCCTAATACAAAACCCCTTCTTTTCACCTTTGAAATGTCTTGGACTGGTAAATCACTTAAGAACACTTATGTAAATCTAAACCTTTTTATCTCTTATGCTTGGTTTCAAATTCAACTTTCAGCAATTCAAATCTGCTGGTTGAAGGCAGGACAGAAATAGTGTCTTGAGTCTATATTAGGCTCTTGAAGGCTCGTCTAAACAGATGCAATCATTTGTCATCAAACACAATATTGTACAAAGTTCCTGCGGTGTGTTGTAGAGGACACAACTGAAATAATGCATGTAGTCATTAAAGATACAATCAAACCACCATTGATGAAGCTCCTCATCCGTGTCGTTCCTTCGTTAATTATTTTCTCACTTTTCAGGAGTGTTACACAAATACTTCAAATCACATTTAGTTTCACATTGTAAATGTCTACTTTATTGCAAAAGGGAGATAGTATTCAAGACCTTCTACAAACTCCCCACTGCTAAGTTTATCACATTCAGCTAATCACATCGTGTTTCTACGACAGACATTATGTAAAGAAGGAACTGAAACCTCTACAAACATTTCTATCCCCAGGCGCTGCTTACTCACAGAGCATTTGTCTGGCAGCTTTTCACGTTGTGTCACAATCGAGTAGCTGCATTTGTTTGGAACACCCGCTGTCTACCAACATACTATGCATAAGCCCTGTTCGGACGGGACTAATTTTCTAAATTACTTTTGAGTTACAATTCTTATTACTCGACATCTGTGATTTCATGTACTGATTCGAACGAGACTAACATCTCCATGTTTACTGCAGAGGCGGGAGTGTGGATATGGGCGTTACAGACATACATGTCGTTTAATTGATTTATTTTTTATATAATTCTAATTTATTATAAAAACCCAATTTAAGTAAACTTCAGGAGAAACTAGCAGAGAAATCTAGACAAGTATCTTACTCTTACCTGACACTGATATTAAAAGTCTTTGCAGTTTCAGTGATTTGGCTACATTTATTAATTTCTTAATTTTTTTTTTTTTTTAAATGAAATGAAATGAAAGGTGTGCAAACGGTAGCTCCAAAAACACATGAGGAGAAGCGTTAGGATAATACATCATCAGCAATCACAGACATTCGCATTCGGACAGTATTCAATTTCACAGAGGACTGTTGTGTGAGAAAAACACAGACTTGGCAGATTCGGATGGGATTAAAACCGCAAAGTACGTCTGTATACCCCTCGAAAACTAGTCCTGTCTGACACACAAACAGACACAGACACAGACACACACAGACACACACACACACACACACACACACACACGCCAGAGTTGTGTGCAAGATAATGTCTTGTCCTTGTAAAACTACTGATTTGGCAATGCATCATTAGTTCATAAAAATAATATCCATTTGTACTTGAAATAAGAAAAATTGTTGGATCAATTGGCAGATGGATAGCTGAGATGATGAAAGAAAATCTAGTTTACAAACCAAGAAATGCAACCTTGCTGTAGAGTCTTGGTGAGAAGGTTAAAGTTAGTTAAACAGTCAACAAGATGCCTGAACAACTTTGAATAATGCATAATGCATCTTGAATTTTGTAAATACCGTAAAAATTACTTTAAAAAAATGATTGGAGTATGTTTAAAAAGAAACCTACTATTTCACTCTATCTACATCAAAATTTCATGTTTAATTCAATTCCATTTCTATGTAATAATTTGTGAAATTTACTTGCAATTTCTTAATGAAAATTGCTTCAAAGTAAATACTACAGCAATTTTTATCCAGTACAGTTTTGCTATGAAGGTTACCAGGAGCATTTGTCCAGCATCTCAGTGAAAATCACCAAATACAGAAATGAGACTCAAAGGAGTCAAGGCTTATCCGTGGCCTTTGACCTTGTCATCTGTAAAGTGTGTGTAAGTGCCTGTACTGTGCCATCTCCCCTCTCATCTCACTACTGCTGATGCCAGCTGACCCTTTTAACCCAGCGCAGACTCCGCAGAGATACAGATGGATGTGAATTATTGAACATATGAGCCTCTTTACCACCACATGTTTCCTTTATAGGTGCTGTTCCCTTTACTGTATACACAATGCACTACATTAGATAGATCTATCCATGAAGCATCCCTTAAAAACATGGAAATCTGACTTTTATCCAGCTGTAAAATTGAAGATTTAAGAATCATTATCGGTTGTTCAAAACAAGATAAATCTATATTTTTAACTCAGCCTTAGTAGACATGCAAAATCACAAAGCAGTCTACGGTGGGGTCAGCTTGAATAATTTTGCACGAGAAACAATATCACAAAAATAGCACAAAATGTAAAGCCACAAATGAAAGTCAAGGAGTCTTGCGCAGACTTTTCAAGCTTTTCAACACACCCAGTGATTATTTCTTGATGTGAATTCATCAGACCGTTCTTATCACACCCCCTTCAGTCTTATCAATAGCAGTCTGGTCTCATAATGCAATGCAGTCTTGAATAGGAGCTTTCCATGCTAATGTGAGGACTGCCAATGCTGCCCAATCCACGCAGAAGGCCCAGCGCTAATTTTCCATTTGATACGGGGGACAATGGGAGTCTTGTGAAAGGCTTTAAAACAAAAAGCTCCCAATCCTGCAGCCTGGGCTGCTAAACGACCACTGCAGAAACAGAGTGTACAATAAACACTTGACATGAGGACAACAGAAAAGCAATACTGCCGGTTTGGAAAAAATAAACTGATTATGGGATGTACTTTAAAAAATGGGCTGATCTGAAAAATCATTGATGTCCGACACCATCAAAACAAACGTCTCGCTCCTGTGAGGCCTTGAGAATGACCATCTGTTCAAACTGATCCGGTGACACCCAATGTCTCGACCTGATGAGCTGATGTTAATGTAGTCTACGTTTTGATAAGACAGACTTCTCTACACAGATAAATGGATTATAGGTGCAAAAGTGGTCCTTTACTTTCATTAACATACCAGAGTTTCACCTGCAATATATAATATATGCAAGTTATGTTAAATAGATTTATTCAGTCAAAATGTTGGGATTTTTAATGTTTTTGAAAGAAGTCTCATATTATCAATGTTGAAAACATTTTCATATGTTTGTAGAAAACCTGATAAAAAAATTCAGGATACCTTTGATGAATAGAAAGTGCATTTATTTGAAATAGAAATCTTTTGTAACATTATAAATGTACTTACTGTCACTTTTCTCAATTTAATGTGTCCATGCTGAATAAAAGTATTAATTTCTTTTTTTTTTTTTAAGAGAGAAAAAAGTACTGACCCCGGTTTTCTGAATGGAAAAAAGGGGAAAAGTCTGGCTAATTATTGCCACAACAAAATGTGATATTTTTTTTAGACTTTATCATTAGTGATCTGAAACAGATTTTCCATCTGAATTCTTTTAAACGTGCAGATTTGTGAATCATTTACAGAATGGGACTGACAGAGATAATTATATTTCTATAATGACAACCCTCGGAAGAGTTCAGCATGGTAATGGATATGACAATGTTAATGTATATGGTCTTGGTGGAATAAATCTGTTACGCTGCTGATGCAGAACAAGAAGAAACTTGCTACTGCCAAATACATTCACAGACACGCTGCTGCGAGCATGTTAGATATACAAACAGCTTAAATGAAATTCTCCTCTGCAGATTTATACAGGTGGAGCTGGGGAAGGGGGAGGGTTTCAGAGGAACTCTGCGCTGCAATCTGCTACAGCAAACAATTTAAATGTTGAGCATCAAGCTCATTGGCTGCGGATGCAGCAGGAACCAATCAGCTAGCGCCGTGTAGTTAACAATGTAATATCAGCAGATTGCATTAAAGGGATAGTTCCCCTAAAAATGAAAATTCTGTCAGTATTTACTCTCCCTCATGTTGTTCCAACCCCGTAAGACCTTCGTTCATCTTCGGAACACGAATTAAGATATTTTAGATTAAATCTGAGAGCTGGATCACTCCTCCATAGGCTTCTAAGGGATTGAAACTTGTTCCCCGAAAAGTTATTAAAGACATCGTTAAAATAGTCCAAGTGACAACAGTGGCTCAATCTTAAGTTTATCAAGCGACGAGAATACTTTTTGTGCGCAAAAACAAACAAAAATAACGACTTTATTTCATCTATTAATTTCCTTCTCTGTGGGCCTCGAGTCAGTTCACTAGTGTAATAGCGTAGTGTTTCTGTGTTGTACGTCACACGCATCACACACATGACCAGCGTCGGCCAATAGTGAGCCTACGTGTGACGTACAACAACAGAAGCTTACGCTATTACACTAGTGAACTGACTCGAGGCCCAGAGAGAAGGAAATGAATAGTTGTGATAAAGACGTTATTTTGGGGTTTTTTTAATTACAAAAAGTATTCTCGTCGCTTGATAAACTTAAGATTGAGCCACTGTAGTCACTTGGACTATTTTAACGATGTCTTTAATAACTTTTCGGGGCCGGCAAGTTTCAATCCCTTAGAAGCCTATAGAGGAGTGATCCAGCGCTCAGATTTCCAAAGATGAACGAAAGTCTTACGGGGTTGGAACAACATGAGGGGGAGTAAATACTGACAGAATTTTCGTTTCTGGCTGAACTATCCCTTTAAGGACCCATCAGCGTGCGCCATCTAGAGTTCTATGACAGAACTTGTCAAATGATAACTTAAAGATGTGTATACATCTTCGAATGAAAGGCTCTTACACAATTCACTGTAAATAAATGATGAATACATATTTGAGTGATTATACTATTCTTATATTCTTATACAATTCTCTATCTGGTCTTTTAACATTCATGAAAAAGTGATATTCAGAAAGACTCTGACATTAGGAGACCATGTTGGATGGTTCTTCCCGGCTGCTCCCAACAATTCCATCATATTCCCAGCCAACGAGCTTCCCAGTTTATGACCTTGTCTTTGTGCAGAGTCTGTGCTGTCAGTCAATCTGTGCTCTTCAATCTCTAATCTCAGTAATCCAATTCCCCTCGTGAACAGGACAGGAGTTTGTCTCATAAAATCGGAATCAGGCCAAGTCAAACACAGACCACAAAATGCCCTGAGGACGAGCTGCGGGTCAGGAAACATCCTAATGTACACGGTCTCAAAATTATGCCACACAATAATTCATGTGAAAATATCCAGTTTGCAAGTCTGAACCTGATTTCTGATCCACAATAGGTTCTGCTTTCAAATTTCGTGCTGTGCATCTCACTAAAAATGTATATTTCGTCCCTAAAACGAAAGAAAAAACACGAAATTTTCATGATAATGTTTTTAAAATGCACATTTGTTGTTTTTATTGTTGCAACACAAAAATGTATTTGAAAATATTGAGTTTACAAGATATTCTACTTTCAAATGTAGTCTTGTGCATCTCACTAGAAACGGCATAGGCTATATTTCACCCCAAAACCAAAAAAAAAAAAAGAAATTGTCATAATGGCTTTAAAATGCACTTTTTGGGGTGAAATATGACCCAGCCACACTTCATATGATTCACCCTGACTAGAATCACAAGACAAAGTTATCTATCTGTAGATTATTATATAAACGTTTCGTTACTGTCGGTCGAGAAAAAAAACACTGTATATTTGACACTTGCTTATGTCATTATATTATTACCATTTTACCACCATTTTAGTTTTTGACCACTGAATTT